>NC_083722.1:115063627-115400006 GCF_028564815.1 Eubalaena glacialis
TTCCACTCATGGGCGTATAAATCGGGAAACCTAAAAATCAACAAGACACAGGCACCCCAAAGTTTAGGGCTGCTCTGTTTCCAAGAACCTCCACTTCGGTACACCTTCAATATCCCAGGAAAGCGAAAAATGGATAAAGAAGTTGTGGTACTTAGGCACAATGGAATATCACTCAGCCATGAAATCAATGTCATAAGGCTAGTAGCAGCAGGATGAGTGGATTTAGGTACGATGACTCTCAGTGAAATAAGTCACAGAGAAAAAGACGCTTATCCTAAGATATCACTTATAGAGGGAATGTCAAATTCGCTACACTTGAACTGAATTACAAAACAGAACAGAGTCACACATTTAGAAAACACACTATGGCTGCTTAACGGGAAAGGTGAGGTGGGGTGATGCATAAAACAAGGGTTTGAAATTAGCTCAGATACCGTTCCACAAGCCAAATATGTAATAGACAAGACCTACTCCCTGCTCAGTGAACTGGACTCAACAGCTCCTATTCACCGCCCAAGAATATATCTGACTAGTAAGAGTCTTAAAACCTATGTATTGATCTCTCTCTGGAAGTGCATCAAGAGGGTGTAAAGCGGCATAAACACAGCAGTGAAAAGCAGCTAAACCCCATTATAAAAATAGATTACTTAAAAAAAAACCCATAAAACAAAGACAGTGAAAGAGAGAGAAATTCTTACAAAATCCGTTCAGGGGCTCTGATGCAACCTGGATTGACCATATCTAGACCCACAGCTGGATGAGACATAAGGCTGGACACTCTTGGGGCTGAGAGTATTGGTGAGCTTGGGTGAGCAAACGCAGACCCTTTAAAGTCATACTGCGTGGTACCCATGCCGTGGGTCCCAAATCTCCAGGTTCAAGGGCATCTTCCTACATCGAAAACATGCGTGGGAAACCCAGAAGATGGTACACCGTGTGATCGGGAAAGGGTTCTCAAACGCACCTCATTTCTCCTCTCCTTGTGCTCGGGTTCGCCATTCCAGCCGCTCTACTAACAATCTCCCTACTTGGAGAATCTGCACCTTTAACCTCCTGTTTCGGACAGGTGGCAATTTGGCCTGAGGATGAACGCGAAGACGGGGAACCAATGAGAGACTAGCTCTAGGTGTTGGGACAGGCACAGGTCACTCTATTTTCCCATCAGGAAGAAGAATGAAACACAGGCTCAGCCTGCCCCCGGAACCAGAATACGGCCTGAAGCAATCCTGCGCTTTGGCGGCCACCTCCCAAAAAAGCGAGTTGACAGATGGAGCTCAGGGGCACTGCAACTCACAAACCTGCAGAGTTATAAATGATAACTCTCGTCCACAAATATATTGAGGGAAGGCAACGAAGAGGATTTGAAAGCAAGGCAGAATTGCAGGAAACAGGTTTCAGGAGGCAGACTCGACTCGCCTTGAAAGCACATGAAAAGCGGCAAAGCGTTGACAATGATGCCCTTGGCCAAAAAGGGCGTATGCGTTTTTCCCTGAATATATTCAGGAAAAAACGCATACGCCCTTTTTGGCCAACCAGGCAAGCCGGAAAGGCAAATCAGCGCTACAAAGAAGTCTCGCTTGCCATCGGTCAAAAGGGCCATGCTGAAAAAAGTGTAAAAACCAGAAATGCAGGACAGGCCATGGAGACATGGGAGCCTTGCTACGCTGATGGGCGGGCTGTAAATTGCCAGCAGCCACTCTGGAGAAGTGTACGGTGTGTCCTGAAACATGTAATAAGCACAGCTTAGAGAGCATAGGGCACTTCCACTCATGGGCGTATAAATCGGGAAACCTAAAAATCAACAAGACACAGGCACCCCAAAGTTTAGGGCTGCTCTGTTTCCAAGAACCTCCACTTCGGTACACCTTCAATATCCCAGGAAAGCGAAAAATGGATAAAGAAGTTGTGGTACTTAGGCACAATGGAATATCACTCAGCCATGAAATCAATGTCATAAGGCTAGTAGCAGCAGGATGAGTGGATTTAGGTACGATGACTCTCAGTGAAATAAGTCACAGAGAAAAAGACGCTTATCCTAAGATATCACTTATAGAGGGAATGTCAAATTCGCTACACTTGAACTGAATTACAAAACAGAACAGAGTCACACATTTAGAAAACACACTATGGCTGCTTAACGGGAAAGGTGAGGTGGGGTGATGCATAAAACAAGGGTTTGAAATTAGCTCAGATACCGTTCCACAAGCCAAATATGTAATAGACAAGACCTACTCCCTGCTCAGTGAACTGGACTCAACAGCTCCTATTCACCGCCCAAGAATATATCTGACTAGTAAGAGTCTTAAAACCTATGTATTGATCTCTCTCTGGAAGTGCATCAAGAGGGTGTAAAGCGGCATAAACACAGCAGTGAAAAGCAGCTAAACCCCATTATAAAAATAGATTACTTAAAAAAAAACCCATAAAACAAAGACAGTGAAAGAGAGAGAAATTCTTACAAAATCCGTTCAGGGGCTCTGATGCAACCTGGATTGACCATATCTAGACCCACAGCTGGATGAGACATAAGGCTGGACACTCTTGGGGCTGAGAGGATTGGTGAGCTTGGGTGAGCAAACGCAGACCCTTTAAAGTCATACTGCGTGGTACCCATGCCGTGGGTCCCAAATCTCCAGGTTCAAGGGCATCTTCCTACATCGAAAACATGCGTGGGAAACCCAGAAGATGGTACACCGTGTGATCGGGAAAGGGTTCTCAAACGCACCTCATTTCTCCTCTCCTTGTGCTCGGGTTCGCCATTCCAGCCGCTCTACTAACAATCTCCCTACTTGGAGAATCTGCACCTTTAACCTCCTGTTTCGGACAGGTGGCAATTTGGCCTGAGGATGAACGCGAAGACGGGGAACCAATGAGAGACTAGCTCTAGGTGTTGGGACAGGCACAGGTCACTCTATTTTCCCATCAGGAAGAAGAATGAAACACAGGCTCAGCCTGCCCCCGGAACCAGAATACGGCCTGAAGCAATCCTGCGCTTTGGCGGCCACCTCCCAAAAAAGCGAGTTGACAGATGGAGCTCAGGGGCACTGCAACTCACAAACCTGCAGAGTTATAAATGATAACTCTCGTCCACAAATATATTGAGGGAAGGCAACGAAGAGGATTTGAAAGCAAGGCAGAATTGCAGGAAACAGGTTTCAGGAGGCAGACTCGACTCGCCTTGAAAGCACATGAAAAGCGGCAAAGCGTTGACAATGATGCCCTTGGCCAAAAAGGGCGTATGCGTTTTTCCCTGAATATATTCAGGAAAAAACGCATACGCCCTTTTTGGCCAACCAGGCAAGCCGGAAAGGCAAATCAGCGCTACAAAGAAGTCTCGCTTGCCATCGGTCAAAAGGGCCATGCTGAAAAAAGTGTAAAAACCAGAAATGCAGGACAGGCCATGGAGACATGGGAGCCTTGCTACGCTGATGGGCGGGCTGTAAATTGCCAGCAGCCACTCTGGAGAAGTGTACGGTGTGTCCTGAAACATGTAATAAGCACAGCTTAGAGAGCATAGGGCACTTCCACTCATGGGCGTATAAATCGGGAAACCTAAAAATCAACAAGACACAGGCACCCCAAAGTTTAGGGCTGCTCTGTTTCCAAGAACCTCCACTTCGGTACACCTTCAATATCCCAGGAAAGCGAAAAATGGATAAAGAAGTTGTGGTACTTAGGCACAATGGAATATCACTCAGCCATGAAATCAATGTCATAAGGCTAGTAGCAGCAGGATGAGTGGATTTAGGTACGATGACTCTCAGTGAAATAAGTCACAGAGAAAAAGACACTTATCCTAAGATATCACTTATAGAGGGAATGTCAAAATCGCTACACTTGAACTGAATTACAAAACAGAACAGAGTCACACATTTAGAAAACACACTATGGCTGCTTAACGGGAAAGGTGAGGTGGGGTGATGCATAAAACAAGGGTTTGAAATTAGCTCAGATACCGTTCCACAAGCCAAATATGTAATAGACAAGACCTACTCCCTGCTCAGTGAACTGGACTCAACAGCCCCTATTCACCGCCCAAGAATATATCTGACTAGTAAGAGTCTTAAAACCTATGTATTGATCTCTCTCTGGAAGTGCATCAAGAGGGTGTAAAGCGGCATAAACACAGCAGTGAAAAGCAGCTAAACCCCATTATAAAAATAGATTACTTAAAAAAACCCCATAAAACAAAGACAGTGAAAGAGAGAGAAATTCTTACAAAATCCGTTCAGGGGCTCTGATGCAACCTGGATTGACCATATCTAGACCCACAGCTGGATGAGACATAAGGCTGGACACTCTTGGGGCTGAGAGGATTGGTGAGCTTGGGTGAGCAAACGCAGACCCTTTAAAGTCATACTGCGTGGTACCCATGCCGTGGGTCCCAAATCTCCAGGTTCAAGGGCATCTTCCTACATCGAAAACATGCGTGGGAAACCCAGAAGATGGTACACCGTGTGATCGGGAAAGGGTTCTCAAACGCACCTCATTTCTCCTCTCCTTGTGCTCGGGTTCGCCATTCCAGCCGCTCTACTAACAATCTCCCTACTTGGAGAATCAGCACCTTTAACCTCCTGTTTCGGACAGGTCGCAATTTGGCCTGAGGATGAACGGGAAGAGGGGGAACCAATGAGAGACTAGCTCTAGGTGTTGGGACAGGCACAGGTCACTCTATTTTCCCATCAGGAAGAAGAATGAACCACAGGCTCAGCCTGCCCCCGGAACCAGAATACGGCCTGAAGCAATCCTGCGCTTTGGCGGCCAGCTCCCAAAAAAGCGAGTTGACAAATGGAGCTCAGGGGCACTGCAACTCACAAACCTGCAGAATAATAAATGATAACTCTCGTCCACAAATATATTGAGGGAAGGCAACGAAGAGGATTTGAAAGCAAGGCAGAATTGCAGGAAACAGGTTTCAGGAGGCAGACTCGACTCGCCTTGAAAGCACATGAAAAGTGGCAAAGCGTTGACAATGATGCCCTTGGCCAAAAAGGGCGTATGCGTTTTTTCCTGAATATATTCAGGAAAAAACGCATACGCCCTTTTTGGCCAACCAGGCAAGCCGGAAAGGCAAATCAGCGCTACAAAGAAGTCTCGCTTGCCATCGGTCAAAAGGGCCATGCTGAAAAAAGTGTAAAAACCAGAAATGCAGGACAGGCCATGGAGACATGGGAGCCTTGCTACGCTGATGGGCGGGCTGTAAATTGCCAGCAGCCACTCTGGAGAAGTGTACGGTGTGTCCTGAAACATGTAATAAGCACAGCTTAGAGACCATAGGGCACTTCCACTCATGGGCGTATAAATCGGGAAACCTAAAAATCAACAAGACACAGGCACCCCAAAGTTTAGGGCTGCTCTGTTTCCAAGAACCTCCACTTCGGTACACCTTCAATATCCCAGGAAAGCGAAAAATGGATAAAGAAGTTGTGGTACTTAGGCACAATGGAATATCACTCAGCCATGAAATCAATGTCATAAGGCTAGTAGCAGCAGGATGAGTGGATTTAGGTACGATGACTCTCAGTGAAATAAGTCACAGAGAAAAAGACACTTATCCTAAGATATCACTTATAGAGGGAATGTCAAAATCGCTACACTTGAACTGAATTACAAAACAGAACAGAGTCACACATTTAGAAAACACACTATGGCTGCTTAACGGGAAAGGTGAGGTGGGGTGATGCATAAAACAAGGGTTTGAAATTAGCTCAGATACCGTTCCACAAGCCAAATATGTAATAGACAAGACCTACTCCCTGCTCAGTGAACTGGACTCAACAGCTCCTATTCACCGCCCAAGAATATATCTGACTAGTAAGAGTCTTAAAACCTATGTATTGATCTCTCTCTGGAAGTGCATCAAGAGGGTGTAAAGCGGCATAAACACAGCAGTGAAAAGCAGCTAAACCCCATTATAAAAATAGATTACTTAAAAAAAAACCCATAAAACAAAGACAGTGAAAGAGAGAGAAATTCTTACAAAATCCGTTCAGGGGCTCTGATGCAACCTGGATTGACCATATCTAGACCCACAGCTGGATGAGACATAAGGCTGGACACTCTTGGGGCTGAGAGGATTGGTGAGCTTGGGTGAGCAAACGCAGACCCTTTAAAGTCATACTGCGTGGTACCCATGCCGTGGGTCCCAAATCTCCAGGTTCAAGGGCATCTTCCTACATCGAAAACATGCGTGGGAAACCCAGAAAATGGTACACCGTGTGATCGGGAAAGGGTTCTCAAACGCACCTCATTTCTCCTCTCCTTGTGCTCGGGTTCGCCATTCCAGCCGCTCTACTAACAATCTCCCTACTTGGAGAATCTGCACCTTTAACCTCCTGTTTCGGACAGGTGGCAATTTGGCCTGAGGATGAACGCGAAGACGGGGAACCAATGAGAGACTAGCTCTAGGTGTTGGGACAGGCACAGGTCACTCTATTTTCCCATCAGGAAGAAGAATGAAACACAGGCTCAGCCTGCCCCCGGAACCAGAATACGGCCTGAAGCAATCCTGCGCTTTGGCGGCCACCTCCCAAAAAAGCGAGTTGACAGATGGAGCTCAGGGGCACTGCAACTCACAAACCTGCAGAGTTATAAATGATAACTCTCGTCCACAAATATATTGAGGGAAGGCAACGAAGAGGATTTGAAAGCAAGGCAGAATTGCAGGAAACAGGTTTCAGGAGGCAGACTCGACTCGCCTTGAAAGCACATGAAAAGCGGCAAAGCGTTGACAATGATGCCCTTGGCCAAAAAGGGCGTATGCGTTTTTCCCTGAATATATTCAGGAAAAAACGCATACGCCCTTTTTGGCCAACCAGGCAAGCCGGAAAGGCAAATCAGCGCTACAAAGAAGTCTCGCTTGCCATCGGTCAAAAGGGCCATGCTGAAAAAAGTGTAAAAACCAGAAATGCAGGACAGGCCATGGAGACATGGGAGCCTTGCTACGCTGATGGGCGGGCTGTAAATTGCCAACAGCCACTCTGGAGAAGTGTACGGTGTGTCCTGAAACATGTAATAAGCACAGCTTAGAGAGCATAGGGCACTTCCACTCATGGGCGTATAAATCGGGAAACCTAAAAATCAACAAGACACAGGCACCCCAAAGTTTAGGGCTGCTCTGTTTCCAAGAACCTCCACTTCGGTACACCTTCAATATCCCAGGAAAGCGAAAAATGGATAAAGAAGTTGTGGTACTTAGGCACAATGGAATATCACTCAGCCATGAAATCAATGTCATAAGGCTAGTAGCAGCAGGATGAGTGGATTTAGGTACGATGACTCTCAGTGAAATAAGTCACAGAGAAAAAGACACTTATCCTAAGATATCACTTATAGAGGGAATGTCAAAATCGCTACACTTGAACTGAATTACAAAACAGAACAGAGTCACACATTTACAAAACACACTATGGCTGCTTAACGGGAAAGGTGAGGTGGGGTGATGCATAAAACAAGGGTTTGAAATTAGCTCAGATACCGTTCCACAAGCCAAATATGTAATAGACAAGACCTACTCCCTGCTCAGTGAACTGGACTCAACAGCCCCTATTCACCGCCCAAGAATATATCTGACTAGTAAGAGTCTTAAAACCTATGTATTGATCTCTCTCTGGAAGTGCATCAAGAGGGTGTAAAGCGGCATAAACACAGCAGTGAAAAGCAGCTAAACCCCATTATAAAAATAGATTACTTAAAAAAAACCCCATAAAACAAAGACAGTGAAAGAGAGAGAAATTCTTACAAAATCCGTTCAGGGGCTCTGATGCAACCTGGATTGACCATATCTAGACCCACAGCTGGATGAGACATGAGGCTGGACACTCTTGGGGCTGAGAGGATTGGTGAGCTTGGGTGAGCAAACGCAGACCCTTTAAAGTCCTACTGCGTGGTACCCATGCCGTGGGTCCCAAATCTCCAGGTTCAAGGGCATCTTCCTACATCGAAAACATGCGTGGGAAACCCAGAAGATGGTACACCGTGTGATCGGGAAAGGGTTCTCAAACGCACCTCATTTCTCCTCTCCTTGTGCTCGGGTTCGCCATTCCAGCCGCTCTACTAACAATCTCCCTACTTGGAGAATCTGCACCTTTAACCTCCTGTTTCGGACAGGTCGCAATTTGGCCTGAGGATGAACGGGAAGACGGGGAACCAATGAGAGACTAGCTCTAGGTGTTGGGACAGGCACAGGTCACTCTATTTTCCCATCAGGAAGAAGAATGAACCACAGGCTCAGCCTGCCCCCCGGAACCAGAATACGGCCTGAAGCAATCCTGCGCTTTGGCGGCCAGCTCCCAAAAAAGCGAGTTGACACATGGAGCTCAAGGGCACTGCAACTCACAAACCTGCAGAGTTATAAATGATAACTCTCGTCCACAAATATATTGAGGGAAGGCAACGAAGAGGATTTGAAAGCAAGGCAGAATTGCAGGAAACAGGTTTCAGGAGGCAGAGTCGACTCGCCTTGAAAGCACATGAAAAGCGGCAAAGCGTTGACAATGATGCCCTTGGCCAAAAAGGGCGTATGCGTTTTTTCCTGAATATATTCAGGAAAAAACGCATACGCCCTTTTTGGCCAACCAGGCAAGCCGGAAAGGCAAATCAGCGCTACAAAGAAGTCTCGCTTGCCATCGGTCAAAAGGGCCATGCTGAAAAAAGTGTAAAAACCAGAAATGCAGGACAGGCCATGGAGACATGGGAGCCTTGCTACGCTGATGGGCGGGCTGTAAATTGCCAGCAGCCACTCTGGAGAAGTGTACGGTGTGTCCTGAAACACGTAATAAGCACAGCTTAGAGAGCATAGGGCACTTCCACTCATGGGCGTATAAATCGGGAAACCTAAAAATCAACAAGACACAGGCACCCCAAAGTTTAGGGCTGCTCTGTTTCCAAGAACCTCCACTTCGGTACACCTTCAATATCCCAGGAAAGCGAAAAATGGACAAAGAAGTTGTGGTACTTAGGCACAATGGAATATGACTCAGCCATGAAATCAATGTCATAAGGCTAGTAGCAGCAGGATGAGTGGATTTAGGTACGATGACTCTCAGTGAAATAAGTCACAGAGAAAAAGACACTTATCCTAAGATATCACTTATAGAGGGAATGTCAAAATCGCAACACTTGAACTGAATTACAAAACAGAACAGAGTCACACATTTAGAAAACACACTATGGCTGCTTAACGGGAAAGGTGAGGTGGGGTGATGCATAAAACAAGGGTTTGAAATTAGCTCAGATACCGTTCCACAAGCCAAATATGTAATAGACAAGACCTACTCCCTGCTCAGTGAACTGGACTCAACAGCCCCTATTCACCGCCCAAGAATATATCTGACTAGTAAGAGTCTTAAAACCTATGTATTGATCTCTCTCTGGAAGTGCATCAAGAGGGTGTAAAGCGGCATAAACACAGCAGTGAAAAGCAGCTAAACCCCATTATAAAAATAGATTACTTAAAAAAAACCCCATAAAACAAAGACAGTGAAAGAGAGAGAAATTCTTACAAAATCCGTTCAGGGGCTCTGATGCAACCTGGATTGACCATATCTAGACCCACAGCTGGATGAGACATGAGGCTGGACACTCTTGGGGCTGAGAGGATTGGTGAGCTTGGGTGAGCAAACGCAGACCCTTTAAAGTCCTACTGCGTGGTACCCATGCCGTGGGTCCCAAATCTCCAGGTTCAAGGGCATCTTCCTACATCGAAAACATGCGTGGGAAACCCAGAAGATGGTACACCGTGTGATCGGGAAAGGGTTCTCAAACGCACCTCATTTCTCCTCTCCTTGTGCTCGGGTTCGCCATTCCAGCCGCTCTACTAACAATCTCCCTACTTGGAGAATCTGCACCTTTAACCTCCTGTTTCGGACAGGTCGCAATTTGGCCTGAGGATGAACGGGAAGACGGGGAACCAATGAGAGACTAGCTCTAGGTGTTGGGACAGGCACAGGTCACTCTATTTTCCCATCAGGAAGAAGAATGAACCACAGGCTCAGCCTGCCCCCCGGAACCAGAATACGGCCTGAAGCAATCCTGCGCTTTGGCGGCCAGCTCCCAAAAAAGCGAGTTGACAAATGGAGCTCAAGGGCACTGCAATTCACAAACCTGCAGAGTTATAAATGATAACTCTCGTCCACAAATATATTGAGGGAAGGCAACGAACAGGATTTGAAAGCAAGGCAGAATTGCAGGAAACAGGTTTCAGGAGGCAGAGTCGACTCGCCTTGAAAGCACATGAAAAGCGGCAAAGCGTTGACAATGATGCCCTTGGCCAAAAAGGGCGTATGCGTTTTTTCCTGAATATATTCAGGAAAAAACGAATACGCCCTTTTTGGCCAACCAGGCAAGCCGGAAACGAAAATCAGCGCTACAAAGAAGTCTCGCTTGCCATCGGTCAAAAGGGCCATGCTGAAAAAAGTGTAAAAACCAGAAATGCAGGACAGGCCATGGAGACATGGGAGCCTTGCTACGCTGATGGGCGGGCTGTAAATTGCCAGCAGCCACTCTGGAGAAGTGTACGGTGTGTCCTGAAACATGTAATAAGCACAGCTTAGAGAGCATAGGGCACTTCCACTCATGGGCGTATAAATCGGGAAACCTAAAAATCAACAAGACACAGGCACCCCAAAGTTTAGGGCTGCTCTGTTTCCAAGAACCTCCACTTCGCTACACCTTCAATATCCCAGGAAAGCGAAAAATGGATAAAGAAGTTGTGGTACTTAGGCACAATGGAATATCACTGAACCATGAAATCAATGTCATAAGGCTAGTAGCAGCAGGATGAGTGGATTTAGGTACGATGACTCTCAGTGAAATAAGTCACAGAGAAAAAGACACTTATCCTAAGATATCACTTATAGAGGGAATGTCAAAATCGCTACACTTGAACTGAATTACAAAACAGAACAGAGTCACACATTTAGAAAACACACTATGGCTGCTTAACGGGAAAGGTGAGGTGGGGTGATGCATAAAACAAGGGTTTGAAATTAGCTCAGATACCGTTCCACAAGCCAAATATGTAATAGACAAGACCTACTCCCTGCTCAGTGAACTGGACTCAACAGCCCCTATTCACCGCCCAAGAATATATCTGACTAGTAAGAGTCTTAAAACCTATGTATTGATCTCTCTCTGGAAGTGCATCAAGAGGGTGTAAAGCGGCATAAACACAGCAGTGAAAAGCAGCTAAACCCCATTATAAAAATAGATTACTTAAAAAAAAACCCCATAAAACAAAGACAGTGAAAGAGAGAGAAATTCTTACAAAATCCGTTCAGGGGCTCTGATGCAACCTGGATTGACCATATCTAGACCCACAGCTGGATGAGACATGAGGCTGGACACTCTTGGGGCTGAGAGGATTGGTGAGCTTGGGTGAGCAAACGCAGACCCTTTAAAGTCCTACTGCGTGGTACCCATGCCGTGGGTCCCAAATCTCCAGGTTCAAGGGCATCTTCCTACATCGAAAACATGCGTGGGAAACCCAGAAGATGGTACACCGTGTGATCGGGAAAGGGTTCTCAAACGCACCTCATTTCTCCTCTCCTTGTGCTCGGGTTCGCCATTCCAGCCGCTCTACTAACAATCTCCCTACTTGGAGAATCTGCACCTTTAACCTCCTGTTTCGGACAGGTCGCAATTTGGCCTGAGGATGAACGGGAAGACGGGGAACCAATGAGAGACTAGCTCTAGGTGTTGGGACAGGCACAGGTCACTCTATTTTCCCATCAGGAAGAAGAATGAACCACAGGCTCAGCCTGCCCCCCGGAACCAGAATACGGCCTGAAGCAATCCTGCGCTTTGGCGGCCAGCTCCCAAAAAAGCGAGTTGACAAATGGAGCTCAAGGGCACTGCAACTCACAAACCTGCAGAGTTATAAATGATAACTCTCGTCCACAAATATATTGAGGGAAGGCAACGAAGAGGATTTGAAAGCAAGGCAGAATTGCAGGAAACAGGTTTCAGGAGGCAGAGTCGACTCGCCTTGAAAGCACATGAAAAGCGGCAAAGCGTTGACAATGATGCCCTTGGCCAAAAAGGGCGTATGCGTTTTTTCCTGAATATATTCAGGAAAAAACGCATACGCCCTTTTTGGCCAACCAGGCAAGCCGGAAAGGCAAATCAGCGCTACAAAGAAGTCTCGCTTGCCATCGGTCAAAAGGGCCATGCTGAAAAAAGTGTAAAAACCAGAAATGCAGGACAGGCCATGGAGACATGGGAGCCTTGCTACGCTGATGGGCGGGCTGTAAATTGCCAGCAGCCACTCTGGAGAAGTGTACGGTGTGTCCTGAAACATGTAATAAGCACAGCTTAGAGAGCATAGGGCACTTCCACTCATGGGCGTATAAATCGGGAAACCTAAAAATCAACAAGACACAGGCACCCCAAAGTTTAGGGCTGCTCTGTTTCCAAGAACCTCCACTTCGGTACACCTTCAATATCCCAGGAAAGCGAAAAATGGACAAAGAAGTTGTGGTACTTAGGCACAATGGAATATCACTCAGCCATGAAATCAATGTCATAAGGCTAGTAGCAGCAGGATGAGTGGATTTAGGTACGATGACTCTCAGTGAAATAAGTCACAGAGAAAAAGACACTTATCCTAAGATATCACTTATAGAGGGAATGTCAAAATCGCAACACTTGAACTGAATTACAAAACAGAACAGAGTCACACATTTAGAAAACACACTATGGCTGCTTAACGGGAAAGGTGAGGTGGGGTGATGCATAAAACAAGGGTTTGAAATTAGCTCAGATACCGTTCCACAAGCCAAATATGTAATAGACAAGACCTACTCCCTGCTCAGTGAACTGGACTCAACAGCCCCTATTCACCGCCCAAGAATATATCTGACTAGTAAGAGTCTTAAAACCTATGTATTGATCTCTCTCTGGAAGTGCATCAAGAGGGTGTAAAGCGGCATAAACACAGCAGTGAAAAGCAGCTAAACCCCATTATAAAAATAGATTACTTAAAAAAAACCCCATAAAACAAAGACAGTGAAAGAGAGAGAAATTCTTACAAAATCCGTTCAGGGGCTCTGATGCAACCTGGATTGACCATATCTAGACCCACAGCTGGATGAGACATGAGGCTGGACACTCTTGGGGCTGAGAGGATTGGTGAGCTTGGGTGAGCAAACGCAGACCCTTTAAAGTCCTACTGCGTGGTACCCATGCCGTGGGTCCCAAATCTCCAGGTTCAAGGGCATCTTCCTACATCGAAAACATGCGTGGGAAACCCAGAAGATGGTACACCGTGTGATCGGGAAAGGGTTCTCAAACGCACCTCATTTCTCCTCTCCTTGTGCTCGGGTTCGCCATTCCAGCCGCTCTACTAACAATCTCCCTACTTGGAGAATCTGCACCTTTAACCTCCTGTTTCGGACAGGTCGCAATTTGGCCTGAGGATGAACGGGAAGACGGGGAACCAATGAGAGACTAGCTCTAGGTTTTGGGACAGGCACAGGTCACTCTATTTTCCCATCAGGAAGAAGAATGAACCACAGGCTCAGCCTGCCCCCCGGAACCAGAATACGGCCTGAAGCAATCCTGCGCTTTGGCGGCCAGCTCCCAAAAAAGCGAGTTGACAAATGGAGCTCAAGGGCACTGCAACTCACAAACCTGCAGAGTTATAAATGATAACTCTCGTCCACAAATATATTGAGGGAAGGCAACGAAGAGGATTTGAAAGCAAGGCAGAATTGCAGGAAACAGGTTTCAGGAGGCAGAGTCGACTCGCCTTGAAAGCACATGAAAAGCGGCAAAGCGTTGACAATGATGCCCTTGGCCAAAAAGGGCGTATGCGTTTTTTCCTGAATATATTCAGGAAAAAACGCATACGCCCTTTTTGGCCAACCAGGCAAGCCGGAAAGGCAAATCAGCGCTACAAAGAAGTCTCGCTTGCCATCGGTCAAAAGGGCCATGCTGAAAAAAGTGTAAAAACCAGAAATGCAGGACAGGCCATGGAGACATGGGAGCCTTGCTACGCTGATGGGCGGGCTGTAAATTGCCAGCAGCCACTCTGGAGAAGTGTACGGTGTGTCCTGAAACATGTAATAAGCACAGCTTAGAGAGCATAGGGCACTTCCACTCATGGGCGTATAAATCGGGAACCTAAAAATCAACAAGACACAGGCACCCCAAAGTTTAGGGCTGCTCTGTTTCCAAGAACCTCCACTTCGGTACACCTTCAATATCCCAGGAAAGCGAAAAATGGATAAAGAAGTTGTGGTACTTAGGCACAATGGAATATCACTCAGCCATGAAATCAATGTCATAAGGCTAGTAGCAGCAGGATGAGTGGATTTAGGTACGATGACTCTCAGTGAAATAAGTCACAGAGAAAAAGACACTTATCCTAAGATATCACTTATAGAGGGAATGTCAAAATCGCTACACTTGAACTGAATTACAAAACAGAACAGAGTCACACATTTAGAAAACACACTATGGCTGCTTAACGGGAAAGGTGAGGTGGGGTGATGCATAAAACAAGGGTTTGAAATTAGCTCAGATACCGTTCCACAAGCCAAATATGTAATAGACAAGACCTACTCCCTGCTCAGTGAACTGGACTCAACAGCCCCTATTCACCGCCCAAGAATATATCTGACTAGTAAGAGTCTTAAAACCTATGTATTGATCTCTCTCTGGAAGTGCATCAAGAGGGTGTAAAGCGGCATAAACACAGCAGTGAAAAGCAGCTAAACCCCATTATAAAAATAGATTACTTAAAAAAAACCCCATAAAACAAAGACAGTGAAAGAGAGAGAAATTCTTACAAAATCCGTTCAGGGGCTCTGATGCAACCTGGATTGACCATATCTAGACCCACAGCTGGATGAGACATGAGGCTGGACACTCTTGGGGCTGAGAGGATTGGTGAGCTTGGGTGAGCAAACGCAGACCCTTTAAAGTCCTACTGCGTGGTACCCATGCCGTGGGTCCCAAATCTCCAGGTTCAAGGGCATCTTCCTACATCGAAAACATGCGTGGGAAACCCAGAAGATGGTACACCGTGTGATCGGGAAAGGGTTCTCAAACGCACCTCATTTCTCCTCTCCTTGTGCTCGGGTTCGCCATTCCAGCCGCTCTACTAACAATCTCCCTACTTGGAGAATCTGCACCTTTAACCTCCTGTTTCGGACAGGTCGCAATTTGGCCTGAGGATGAACGGGAAGACGGGGAACCAATGAGAGACTAGCTCTAGGTGTTGGGACAGGCACAGGTCACTCTATTTTCCCATCAGGAAGAAGAATGAACCACAGGCTCAGCCTGCCCCCCGGAACCAGAATACGGCCTGAAGCAATCCTGCGCTTTGGCGGCCAGCTCCCAAAAAAGCGAGTTGACAAATGGAGCTCAAGGGCACTGCAATTCACAAACCTGCAGAGTTATAAATGATAACTCTCGTCCACAAATATATTGAGGGAAGGCAACGAAGAGGATTTGAAAGCAAGGCAGAATTGCAGGAAACAGGTTTCAGGAGGCAGAGTCGACTCGCCTTGAAAGCACATGAAAAGCGGCAAAGCGTTGACAATGATGCCCTTGGCCAAAAAGGGCGTATGCGTTTTTTCCTGAATATATTCAGGAAAAAACGCATACGCCCATTTTGGCCAACCAGGCAAGCCGGAAAGGCAAATCAGCGCTACAAAGAAGTCTCGCTTGCCATCGGTCAAAAGGGCCATGCTGAAAAAAGTGTAAAAACCAGAAATGCAGGACAGGCCATGGAGACATGGGAGCCTTGCTACGCTGATGGGCGGGCTGTAAATTGCCAGCAGCCACTCTGGAGAAGTGTACGGTGTGTCCTGAAACATGTAATAAGCACAGCTTAGAGAGCATAGGGCACTTCCACTCATGGGCGTATAAATCGGGAAACCTAAAAATCAACAAGACACAGGCACCCCAAAGTTTAGGGCTGCTCTGTTTCCAAGAACCTCCACTTCGGTACACCTTCAATATCCCAGGAAAGCGAAAAATGGATAAAGAAGTTGTGGTACTTAGGCACAATGGAATATCACTCAGCCATGAAATCAATGTCATAAGGCTAGTAGCAGCAGGATGAGTGGATTTAGGTACGATGACTCTCAGTGAAATAAGTCACAGAGAAAAAGACACTTATCCTAAGATATCACTTATAGAGGGAATGTCAAAATCGCTACACTTGAACTGAATTACAAAACAGAACAGAGTCACACATTTAGAAAACACACTATGGCTGCTTAACGGGAAAGGTGAGGTGGGGTGATGCATAAAACAAGGGTTTGAAATTAGCTCAGATACCGTTCCACAAGCCAAATATGTAATAGACAAGACCTACTCCCTGCTCAGTGAACTGGACTCAACAGCCCCTATTCACCGCCCAAGAATATATCTGACTAGTAAGAGTCTTAAAACCTATGTATTGATCTCTCTCTGGAAGTGCATCAAGAGGGTGTAAAGCGGCATAAACACAGCAGTGAAAAGCAGCTAAACCCCATTATAAAAATAGATTACTTAAAAAAAACCCCATAAAACAAAGACAGTGAAAGAGAGAGAAATTCTTACAAAATCCGTTCAGGGGCTCTGATGCAACCTGGATTGACCATATCTAGACCCACAGCTGGATGAGACATGAGGCTGGACACTCTTGGGGCTGAGAGGATTGGTGAGCTTGGGTGAGCAAACGCAGACCCTTTAAAGTCCTACTGCGTGGTACCCATGCCGTGGGTCCCAAATCTCCAGGTTCAAGGGCATCTTCCTACATCGAAAACATGCGTGGGAAACCCAGAAGATGGTACACCGTGTGATCGGGAAAGGGTTCTCAAACGCACCTCATTTCTCCTCTCCTTGTGCTCGGGTTCGCCATTCCAGCCGCTCTACTAACAATCTCCCTACTTGGAGAATCAGCACCTTTAACCTCCTGTTTCGGACAGGTCGCAATTTGGCCTGAGGATGAACGGGAAGAGGGGGAACCAATGAGAGACTAGCTCTAGGTGTTGGGACAGGCACAGGTCGCTCTATTTTCCCATCAGGAAGAAGAATGAACCACAGGCTCAGCCTGCCCCCGGAACCAGAATACGGCCTGAAGCAATCCTGCGCTTTGGCGGCCAGCTCCCAAAAAAGCGAGTTGACAAATGGAGCTCAGGGGCACTGCAACTCACAAACCTGCAGAGTTATAAATGATAACTCTCGTCCACAAATATATTGAGGGAAGGCAACGAAGAGGATTTGAAAGCAAGGCAGAATTGCAGGAAACAGGTTTCAGGAGGCAGAGTCGACTCGCCTTGAAAGCACATGAAAAGCGGCAAAGCGTTGACAATGATGCCCTTGGCCAAAAAGGGCGTATGCGTTTTTTCCTGAATATATTCAGGAAAAAACGCATACGCCCTTTTTGGCCAACCAGGCAAGCCGGAAAGGCAAATCAGCGCTACAAAGAAGTCTCGCTTGCCATCGGTCAAAAGGGCCATGCTGAAAAAAGTGTAAAAACCAGAAATGCAGGACAGGCCATGGAGACATGGGAGCCTTGCTACGCTGATGGGCGGGCTGTAAATTGCCAGCAGCCACTCTGGAGAAGTGTACGGTGTGTCCTGAAACATGTAATAAGCACAGCTTAGAGAGCATAGGGCACTTCCACTCATGGGCGTATAAATCGGGAAACCTAAAAATCAACAAGACACAGGCACCCCAAAGTTTAGGGCTGCTCTGTTTCCAAGAACCTCCACTTCGGTACACCTTCAATATCCCAGGAAAGCGAAAAATGGATAAAGAAGTTGTGGTACTTAGGCACAATGGAATATCACTCAGCCATGAAATCAATGTCATAAGGCTAGTAGCAGCAGGATGAGTGGATTTAGGTACGATGACTCTCAGTGAAATAAGTCACAGAGAAAAAGACACTTATCCTAAGATATCACTTATAGAGGGAATGTCAAAATCGCAACACTTGAACTGAATTACAAAACAGAACAGAGTCACACATTTAGAAAACACACTATGGCTGCTTAACGGGAAAGGTGAGGTGGGGTGATGCATAAAACAAGGGTTTGAAATTAGCTCAGATACCGTTCCACAAGCCAAATATGTAATAGACAAGACCTACTCCCTGCTCAGTGAACTGGACTCAACAGCCCCTATTCACCGCCCAAGAATATATCTGACTAGTAAGAGTCTTAAAACCTATGTATTGATCTCTCTCTGGAAGTGCATCAAGAGGGTGTAAAGCGGCATAAACACAGCAGTGAAAAGCAGCTAAACCCCATTATAAAAATAGATTACTTAAAAAAAACCCCATAAAACAAAGACAGTGAAAGAGAGAGAAATTCTTACAAAATCCGTTCAGGGGCTCTGATGCAACCTGGATTGACCATATCTAGACCCACAGCTGGATGAGACATGAGGCTGGACACTCTTGGGGCTGAGAGGATTGGTGAGCTTGGGTGAGCAAACGCAGACCCTTTAAAGTCCTACTGCGTGGTACCCATGCCGTGGGTCCCAAATCTCCAGGTTCAAGGGCATCTTCCTACATCGAAAACATGCGTGGGAAACCCAGAAGATGGTACACCGTGTGATCGGGAAAGGGTTCTCAAACGCACCTCATTTCTCCTCTCCTTGTGCTCGGGTTCGCCATTCCAGCCGCTCTACTAACAATCTCCCTACTTGGAGAATCTGCACCTTTAACCTCCTGTTTCAGACAGGTCGCAATTTGGCCTGAGGATGAACGGGAAGACGGGGAACCAATGAGAGACTAGCTCTAGGTGTTGGGACAGGCACAGGTCACTCTATTTTCCCATCAGGAAGAAGAATGAACCACAGGCTCAGCCTGCCCCCCGGAACCAGAATACGGCCTGAAGCAATCCTGCGCTTTGGCGGCCAGCTCCCAAAAAAGCGAGTTGACAAATGGAGCTCAAGGGCACTGCAATTCACAAACCTGCAGAGTTATAAATGATAACTCTCGTCCACAAATATATTGAGGGAAGGCAACGAAGAGGATTTGAAAGCAAGGCAGAATTGCAGGAAACAGGTTTCAGGAGGCAGAGTCGACTCGCCTTGAAAGCACATGAAAAGCGGCAAAGCGTTGACAATGATGCCCTTGGCCAAAAAGGGCGTATGCGTTTTTTCCTGAATATATTCAGGAAAAAACGCATACGCCCTTTTTGGCCAACCAGGCAAGCCCGAAAGGCAAATCAGCGCTACAAAGAAGTCTCGCTTGCCATCGGTCAAAAGGGCCATGCTGAAAAAAGTGTAAAAACCAGAAATGCAGGACAGGCCATGGAGACATGGGAGCCTTGCTACGCTGATGGGCGGGCTGTAAATTGCCAGCAGCCACTCTGGAGAAGTGTACGGTGTGTCCTGAAACATGTAATAAGCACAGCTTAGAGAGCATAGGGCACTTCCACTCATGGGCGTATAAATCGGGAAACCTAAAAATCAACAAGACACAGGCACCCCAAAGTTTAGGGCTGCTCTGTTTCCAAGAACCTCCACTTCGGTACACCTTCAATATCCCAGGAAAGCGAAAAATGGATAAAGAAGTTGTGGTACTTAGGCACAATGGAATATCACTCAGCCATGAAATCAATGTCATAAGGCTAGTAGCAGCAGGATGAGTGGATTTAGGTACGATGACTCTCAGTGAAATAAGTCACAGAGAAAAAGACACTTATCCTAAGATATCACTTATAGAGGGAATGTCAAAATCGCAACACTTGAACTGAATTACAAAACAGAACAGAGTCACACATTTAGAAAACACACTATGGCTGCTTAACGGGAAAGGTGAGGTGGGGTGATGCATAAAACAAGGGTTTGAAATTAGCTCAGATACCGTTCCACAAGCCAAATATGTAATAGACAAGACCTACTCCCTGCTCAGTGAACTGGACTCAACAGCCCCTATTCACCGCCCAAGAATATATCTGACTAGTAAGAGTCTTAAAACCTATGTATTGATCTCTCTCTGGAAGTGCATCAAGAGGGTGTAAAGCGGCATAAACACAGCAGTGAAAAGCAGCTAAACCCCATTATAAAAATAGATTACTTAAAAAAAAACCCATAAAACAAAGACAGTGAAAGAGAGAGAAATTCTTACAAAATCCGTTCAGGGGCTCTGATGCAACCTGGATTGACCATATCTAGACCCACAGCTGGATGAGACATGAGGCTGGACACTCTTGGGGCTGAGAGGATTGGTGAGCTTGGGTGAGCAAACGCAGACCCTTTAAAGTCCTACTGCGTGGTACCCATGCCGTGGGTCCCAAATCTCCAGGTTCAAGGGCATCTTCCTACATCGAAAACATGCGTGGGAAACCCAGAAGATGGTACACCGTGTGATCGGGAAAGGGTTCTCAAACGCACCTCATTTCTCCTCTCCTTGTGCTCGGGTTCGCCATTCCAGCCGCTCTACTAACAATCTCCCTACTTGGAGAATCTGCACCTTTAACCTCCTGTTTCGGACAGGTCGCAATTTGGCCTGAGGATGAACGGGAAGACGGGGAACCAATGAGAGACTAGCTCTAGGTGTTGGGACAGGCACAGGTCACTCTATTTTCCCATCAGGAAGAAGAATGAACCACAGGCTCAGCCTGCCCCCCGGAACCAGAATACGGCCTGAAGCAATCCTGCGCTTTGGCGGCCAGCTCCCAAAAAAGCGAGTTGACAAATGGAGCTCAAGGGCACTGCAATTCACAAACCTGCAGAGTTATAAATGATAACTCTCGTCCACAAATATATTGAGGGAAGGCAACGAAGAGGATTTGAAAGCAAGGCAGAATTGCAGGAAACAGGTTTCAGGAGGCAGAGTCGACTCGCCTTGAAAGCACATGAAAAGCGGCAAAGCGTTGACAATGATGCCCTTGGCCAAAAAGGGCGTATGCGTTTTTTCCTGAATATATTCAGGAAAAAACGCATACGCCCATTTTGGCCAACCAGGCAAGCCGGAAAGGCAAATCAGCGCTACAAAGAAGTCTCGCTTGCCATCGGTCAAAAGGGCCATGCTGAAAAAAGTGTAAAAACCAGAAATGCAGGACAGGCCATGGAGACATGGGAGCCTTGTTACGCTGATGGGCGGGCTGTAAATTGCCAGCAGCCACTCTGGAGAAGTGTACGGTGTGTCCTGAAACATGTAATAAGCACAGCTTAGAGAGCATAGGGCACTTCCACTCATGGGCGTATAAATCGGGAAACCTAAAAATCAACAAGACACAGGCACCCCAAAGTTTAGGGCTGCTCTGTTTCCAAGAACCTCCACTTCGCTACACCTTCAATATCCCAGGAAAGCGAAAAATGGATAAAGAAGTTGTGGTACTTAGGCACAATGGAATATCACTCAGCCATGAAATCAATGTCATAAGGCTAGTAGCAGCAGGATGAGTGGATTTAGGTACGATGACTCTCAGTGAAATAAGTCACAGAGAAAAAGACACTTATCCTAAGATATCACTTATAGAGGGAATGTCAAAATCGCTACACTTGAACTGAATTACAAAACAGAACAGAGTCACACATTTACAAAACACACTATGGCTGCTTAACGGGAAAGGTGAGGTGGGGTGATGCATAAAACAAGGGTTTGAAATTAGCTCAGATACCGTTCCACAAGCCAAATATGTAATAGACAAGACCTACTCCCTGCTCAGTGAACTGGACTCAACAGCCCCTATTCACCGCCCAAGAATATATCTGACTAGTAAGAGTCTTAAAACCTATGTATTGATCTCTCTCTGGAAGTGCATCAAGAGGGTGTAAAGCGGCATAAACACAGCAGTGAAAAGCAGCTAAACCCCATTATAAAAATAGATTACTTAAAAAAAACCCCATAAAACAAAGACAGTGAAAGAGAGAGAAATTCTTACAAAATCCGTTCAGGGGCTCTGATGCAACCTGGATTGACCATATCTAGACCCACAGCTGGATGAGACATAAGGCTGGACACTCTTGGGGCTGAGAGGATTGGTGAGCTTGGGTGAGCAAACGCAGACCCTTTAAAGTCCTACTGCGTGGTACCCATGCCGTGGGTCCCAAATCTCCAGGTTCAAGGGCATCTTCCTACATCGAAAACATGCGTGGGAAACCCAGAAGATGGTACACCGTGTGATCGGGAAAGGGTTCTCAAACGCACCTCATTTCTCCTCTCCTTGTGCTCGGGTTCGCCATTCCAGCCGCTCTACTAACAATCTCCCTACTTGGAGAATCTGCACCTTTAACCTCCTGTTTCGGACAGGTGGCAATTTGGCCTGAGGATGAACGCGAAGACGGGGAACCAATGAGAGACTAGCTCTAGGTGTTGGGACAGGCACAGGTCACTCTATTTTCCCATCAGGAAGAAGAATGAAACACAGGCTCAGCCTGCCCCCGGAACCAGAATACGGCCTGAAGCAATCCTGCGCTTTGGCGGCCACCTCCCAAAAAAGCGAGTTGACAGATGGAGCTCAGGGGCACTGCAACTCACAAACCTGCAGAGTTATAAATGATAACTCTCGTCCACAAATATATTGAGGGAAGGCAACGAAGAGGATTTGAAAGCAAGGCAGAATTGCAGGAAACAGGTTTCAGGAGGCAGACTCGACTCGCCTTGAAAGCACATGAAAAGCGGCAAAGCGTTGACAATGATGCCCTTGGCCAAAAAGGGCGTATGCGTTTTTTCCTGAATATATTCAGGAAAAAACGCATACGCCCTTTTTGGCCAACCAGGAAAGCCGGAAAGGCAAATCAGCGCTACAAAGAAGTCTCGCTTGCCATCGGTCAAAAGGGCCATGCTGAAAAAAGTGTAAAAACCAGAAATGCAGGACAGGCCATGGAGACATGGGAGCCTTGCTACGCTGATGGGCGGGCTGTAAATTGCCAACAGCCACTCTGGAGAAGTGTACGGTGTGTCCTGAAACATGTAATAAGCACAGCTTAGAGAGCATAGGGCACTTCCACTCATGGGCGTATAAATCGGGAAACCTAAAAATCAACAAGACACAGGCACCCCAAAGTTTAGGGCTGCTCTGTTTCCAAGAACCTCCACTTCGGTACACCTTCAATATCCCAGGAAAGCGAAAAATGGATAAAGAAGTTGTGGTACTTAGGCACAATGGAATATCACTCAGCCATGAAATCAATGTCATAAGGCTAGTAGCAGCAGGATGAGTGGATTTAGGTACGATGACTCTCAGTGAAATAAGTCACAGAGAAAAAGACACTTATCCTAAGATATCACTTATAGAGGGAATGTCAAAATCGCTACACTTGAACTGAATTACAAAACAGAACAGAGTCACACATTTACAAAACACACTATGGCTGCTTAACGGGAAAGGTGAGGTGGGGTGATGCATAAAACAAGGGTTTGAAATTAGCTCAGATACCGTTCCACAAGCCAAATATGTAATAGACAAGACCTACTCCCTGCTCAGTGAACTGGACTCAACAGCCCCTATTCACCGCCCAAGAATATATCTGACTAGTAAGAGTCTTAAAACCTATGTATTGATCTCTCTCTGGAAGTGCATCAAGAGGGTGTAAAGCGGCATAAACACAGCAGTGAAAAGCAGCTAAACCCCATTATAAAAATAGATTACTTAAAAAAAACCCCATAAAACAAAGACAGTGAAAGAGAGAGAAATTCTTACAAAATCCGTTCAGGGGCTCTGATGCAACCTGGATTGACCATATCTAGACCCACAGCTGGATGAGACATAAGGCTGGACACTCTTGGGGCTGAGAGGATTGGTGAGCTTGGGTGAGCAAACGCAGACCCTTTAAAGTCATACTGCGTGGTACCCATGCCGTGGGTCCCAAATCTCCAGGTTCAAGGGCATCTTCCTACATCGAAAACATGCGTGGGAAACCCAGAAGATGGTACACCGTGTGATCGGGAAAGGGTTCTCAAACGCACCTCATTTCTCCTCTCCTTGTGCTCGGGTTCGCCATTCCAGCCGCTCTACTAACAATCTCCCTACTTGGAGAATCAGCACCTTTAACCTCCTGTTTCGGACAGGTCGCAATTTGGCCTGAGGATGAACGGGAAGAGGGGGAACCAATGAGACAGTAGCTCTAGGTGTTGGGACAGGCACAGGTCACTCTATTTTCCCATCAGGAAGAAGAATGAACCACAGGCTCAGCCTGCCCCCGGAACCAGAATACGGCCTGAAGCAATCCTGCGCTTTGGCGGCCAGCTCCCAAAAAAGCGAGTTGACAAATGGAGCTCAGGGGCACTGCAACTCACAAACCTGCAGAGTAATAAATGATAACTCTCGTCCACAAATATATTGAGGGAAGGCAACGAAGAGGATTTGAAAGCAAGGCAGAATTGCAGGAAACAGGTTTCAGGAGGCAGACTCGACTCGCCTTGAAAGCACATGAAAAGCAGCAAAGCGTTGACAATGATGCCCTTGGCCAAAAAGGGCGTATGCGTTTTTTCCTGAATATATTCAGGAAAAAACGCATACGCCCTTTTTGGCCAACCAGGCAAGCCGGAAAGGCAAATCAGCGCTACAAAGAAGTCTCGCTTGCCATCGGTCAAAAGGGCCATGCTGAAAAAAGTGTAAAAACCAGAAATGCAGGACAGGCCATGGAGACATGGGAGCCTTGCTACGCTGACGGGCGGGCTGTAAATTGCCAGCAGCCACTCTGGAGAAGTGTACGGTGTGTCCTGAAACATGTAATAAGCACAGCTTAGAGACCATAGGGCACTTCCACTCATGGGCGTATAAATCGGGAAACCTAAAAATCAACAAGACACAGGCACCCCAAAGTTTAGGGCTGCTCTGTTTCCAAGAACCTCCACTTCGGTACACCTTCAATATCCCAGGAAAGCGAAAAATGGATAAAGAAGTTGTGGTACTTAGGCACAATGGAATATCACTCAGCCATGAAATCAATGTCATAAGGCTAGTAGCAGCAGGATGAGTGGATTTAGGTACGATGACTCTCAGTGAAATAAGTCACAGAGAAAAAGACACTTATCCTAAGATATCACTTATAGAGGGAATGTCAAAATCGCTACACTTGAACTGAATTACAAAACAGAACAGAGTCACACATTTACAAAACACACTATGGCTGCTTAACGGGAAAGGTGAGGTGGGGTGATGCATAAAACAAGGGTTTGAAATTAGCTCAGATACCGTTCCACAAGCCAAATATGTAATAGACAAGACCTACTCCCTGCTCAGTGAACTGGACTCAACAGCTCCTATTCACCGCCCAAGAATATATCTGACTAGTAAGAGTCTTAAAACCTATGTATTGATCTCTCTCTGGAAGTGCATCAAGAGGGTGTAAAGCGGCATAAACACAGCAGTGAAAAGCAGCTAAACCCCATTATAAAAATAGATTACTTAAAAAAAACCCCATAAAACAAAGACAGTGAAAGAGAGAGAAATTCTTACAAAATCCGTTCAGGGGCTCTGATGCAACCTGGATTGACCATATCTAGACCCACAGCTGGATGAGACATAAGGCTGGACACTCTTGGGGCTGAGAGGATTGGTGAGCTTGGGTGAGCAAACGCAGACCCTTTAAAGTCATACTGCGTGGTACCCATGCCGTGGGTCCCAAATCTCCAGGTTCAAGGGCATCTTCCTACATCGAAAACATGCGTGGGAAACCCAGAAGATGGTACACCGTGTGATCGGGAAAGGGTTCTCAAACGCACCTCATTTCTCCTCTCCTTGTGCTCGGGTTCGCCATTCCAGCCGCTCTACTAACAATCTCCCTACTTGGAGAATCTGCACCTTTAACCTCCTGTTTCGGACAGGTGGCAATTTGGCCTGAGGATGAACGCGAAGACGGGGAACCAATGAGAGACTAGCTCTAGGTGTTGGGACAGGCACAGGTCACTCTATTTTCCCATCAGGAAGAAGAATGAAACACAGGCTCAGCCTGCCCCCGGAACCAGAATACGGCCTGAAGCAATCCTGCGCTTTGGCGGCCACCTCCCAAAAAAGCGAGTTGACAGATGGAGCTCAGGGGCACTGCAACTCACAAACCTGCAGAGTTATAAATGATAACTCTCGTCCACAAATATATTGAGGGAAGGCAACGAAGAGGATTTGAAAGCAAGGCAGAATTGCAGGAAACAGGTTTCAGGAGGCAGACTCGACTCGCCTTGAAAGCACATGAAAAGCGGCAAAGCGTTGACAATGATGCCCTTGGCCAAAAAGGGCGTATGCGTTTTTCCCTGAATATATTCAGGAAAAAACGCATACGCCCTTTTTGGCCAACCAGGCAAGCCGGAAAGGCAAATCAGCGCTACAAAGAAGTCTCGCTTGCCATCGGTCAAAAGGGCCATGCTGAAAAAAGTGTAAAAACCAGAAATGCAGGACAGGCCATGGAGACATGGGAGCCTTGCTACGCTGACGGGCGGGCTGTAAATTGCCAACAGCCACTCTGGAGACGTGTACGGTGTGTCCTGAAACATGTAATAAGCACAGCTTAGAGAGCATAGGGCACTTCCACTCATGGGCGTATAAATCGGGAAACCTAAAAATCAACAAGACACAGGCACCCCAAAGTTTAGGGCTGCTCTGTTTCCAAGAACCTCCACTTCGGTACACCTTCAATATCCCAGGAAAGCGAAAAATGGATAAAGAAGTTGTGGTACTTAGGCACAATGGAATATCACTCAGCCATGAAATCAATGTCATAAGGCTAGTAGCAGCAGGATGAGTGGATTTAGGTACGATGACTCTCAGTGAAATAAGTCACAGAGAAAAAGACACTTATCCTAAGATATCACTTATAGAGGGAATGTCAAAATCGCTACACTTGAACTGAATTACAAAACAGAACAGAGTCACACATTTAGAAAACACACTATGGCTGCTTAACGGGAAAGGTGAGGTGGGGTGATGCATAAAACAAGGGTTTGAAATTAGCTCAGATACCGTTCCACAAGCCAAATATGTAATAGACAAGACCTACTCCCTGCTCAGTGAACTGGACTCAACAGCCCCTATTCACCGCCCAAGAATATATCTGACTAGTAACAGTCTTAAAACCTATGTATTGATCTCTCTCTGGAAGTGCATCAAGAGGGTGTAAAGCGGCATAAACACAGCAGTGAAAAGCAGCTAAACCCCATTATAAAAATAGATTACTTAAAAAAAACCCCATAAAACAAAGACAGTGAAAGAGAGAGAAATTCTTACAAAATCCGTTCAGGGGCTCTGATGCAACCTGGATTGACCATATCTAGACCCACAGCTGGATGAGACATAAGGCTGGACACTCTTGGGGCTGAGAGGATTGGTGAGCTTGGGTGAGCAAACGCAGACCCTTTAAAGTCCTACTGCGTGGTACCCATGCCGTGGGTCCCAAATCTCCAGGTTCAAGGGCATCTTCCTACATCGAAAACATGCGTGGGAAACCCAGAAGATGGTACACCGTGTGATCGGGAAAGGGTTCTCAAACGCACCTCATTTCTCCTCTCCTTGTGCTCGGGTTCGCCATTCCAGCCGCTCTACTAACAATCTCCCTACTTGGAGAATCAGCACCTTTAACCTCCTGTTTCGGACAGGTCGCAATTTGGCCTGAGGATGAACGGGAAGAGGGGGAACTAATGAGAGAGTAGCTCTAGGTGTTGGGACAGGCACAGGTCACTCTATTTTCCCATCAGGAAGAAGAATGAACCACAGGCTCAGCCTGC
Source organism: Eubalaena glacialis (assembly GCF_028564815.1). NCBI lineage: Eukaryota > Metazoa > Chordata > Mammalia > Artiodactyla > Balaenidae > Eubalaena > Eubalaena glacialis. The sequence goes on from NC_083722.1 coordinate 115,091,244, forward strand.
CCCCGGAACCAGAATACGGCCTGAAGCAATCCTGCGCTTTGGCGGCCAGCTCCCAAAAAAGCGAGTTGACAAATGGAGCTCAGGGGCACTGCAACTCACAAACCTGCAGAGTAATAAATGATAACTCTCGTCCACAAATATATTGAGGGAAGGCAACGAAGAGGATTTGAAAGCAAGGCAGAATTGCAGGAAACAGGTTTCAGGAGGCAGACTCGACTCGCCTTGAAAGCACATGAAAAGCGGCAAAGCGTTGACAATGATGCCCTTGGCCAAAAAGGGCGTATGCGTTTTTCCCTGAATATATTCAGGAAAAAACGCATACGCCCTTTTTGGCCAACCAGGCAAGCCGGAAAGGCAAATCAGCGCTACAAAGAAGTCTCGCTTGCCATCGGTCAAAAGGGCCATGCTGAAAAAAGTGTAAAAACCAGAAATGCAGGACAGGCCATGGAGACATGGGAGCCTTGCTACGCTGACGGGCGGGCTGTAAATTGCCAACAGCCACTCTGGAGACGTGGACGGTGTGTCCTGAAACATGTAATAAGCACAGCTTAGAGAGCATAGGGCACTTCCACTCATGGGCGTATAAATCGGGAAACCTAAAAATCAACAAGACACAGGCACCCCAAAGTTTAGTGCTGCTCTGTTTCCAAGAACCTCCACTTCGGTACACCTTCAATATCCCAGGAAAGCGAAAAATGGATAAAGAAGTTGTGGTACTTAGGCACAATGGAATATCACTCAGCCATGAAATCAATGTCATAAGGCTAGTAGCAGCAGGATGAGTGGATTTAGGTACGATGACTCTCAGTGAAATAAGTCACAGAGAAAAAGACACTTATCCTAAGATATCACTTATAGAGGGAATGTCAAAATCGCTACACTTGAACTGAATTACAAAACAGAACAGAGTCACACATTTACAAAACACACTATGGCTGCTTAACGGGAAAGGTGAGGTGGGGTGATGCATAAAACAAGGGTTTGAAATTAGCTCAGATACCGTTCCACAAGCCAAATATGTAATAGACAAGACCTACTCCCTGCTCAGTGAACTGGACTCAACAGCCCCTATTCACCGCCCAAGAATATATCTGACTAGTAAGAGTCTTAAAACCTATGTATTGATCTCTCTCTGGAAGTGCATCAAGAGGGTGTAAAGCGGCATAAACACAGCAGTGAAAAGCAGCTAAACCCCATTATAAAAATAGATTACTTAAAAAAAACCCCATAAAACAAAGACAGTGAAAGAGAGAGAAATTCTTACAAAATCCGTTCAGGGGCTCTGATGCAACCTGGATTGACCATATCTAGACCCACAGCTGGATGAGACATAAGGCTGGACACTCTTGGGGCTGAGAGGATTGGTGAGCTTGGGTGAGCAAACGCAGACCCTTTAAAGTCATACTGCGTGGTACCCATGCCGTGGGTCCCAAATCTCCAGGTTCAAGGGCATCTTCCTACATCGAAAACATGCGTGGGAAACCCAGAAGATGGTACACCGTGTGATCGGGAAAGGGTTCTCAAACGCACCTCATTTCTCCTCTCCTTGTGCTCGGGTTCGCCATTCCAGCCGCTCTACTAACAATCTCCCTACTTGGAGAATCTGCACCTTTAACCTCCTGTTTCGGACAGGTGGCAATTTGGCCTGAGGATGAACGCGAAGACGGGGAACCAATGAGAGACTAGCTCTAGGTGTTGGGACAGGCACAGGTCACTCTATTTTCCCATCAGGAAGAAGAATGAAACACAGGCTCAGCCTGCCCCCGGAACCAGAATACGGCCTGAAGCAATCCTGCGCTTTGGCGGCCACCTCCCAAAAAAGCGAGTTGACAGATGGAGCTCAGGGGCACTGCAACTCACAAACCTGCAGAGTTATAAATGATAACTCTCGTCCACAAATATATTGAGGGAAGGCAACGAAGAGGATTTGAAAGCAAGGCAGAATTGCAGGAAACAGGTTTCAGGAGGCAGAGTCGACTCGCCTTGAAAGCACATGAAAAGCGGCAAAGCGTTGACAATGATGCCCTTGGCCAAAAAGGGCGTATGCGTTTTTTCCTGAATATATTCAGGAAAAAACGCATACGCCCTTTTTGGCCAACCAGGCAAGCCGGAAAGGCAAATCAGCGCTACAAAGAAGTCTCGCTTGCCATCGGTCAAAAGGGCCATGCTGAAAAAAGTGTAAAAACCAGAAATGCAGGACAGGCCATGGAGACATGGGAGCCTTGCTACGCTGATGGGCGGGCTGTAAATTGCCAACAGCCACTCTGGAGAAGTGTACGGTGTGTCCTGAAACATGTAATAAGCACAGCTTAGAGAGCATAGGGCACTTCCACTCATGGGCGTATAAATCGGGAAACCTAAAAATCAACAAGACACAGGCACCCCAAAGTTTAGGGCTGCTCTGTTTCCAAGAACCTCCACTTCGGTACACCTTCAATATCCCAGGAAAGCGAAAAATGGATAAAGAAGTTGTGGTACTTAGGCACAATGGAATATCACTCAGCCATGAAATCAATGTCATAAGGCTAGTAGCAGCAGGATGAGTGGATTTAGGTACGATGACTCTCAGTGAAATAAGTCACAGAGAAAAAGACACTTATCCTAAGATATCACTTATAGAGGGAATGTCAAAATCGCTACACTTGAACTGAATTACAAAACAGAACAGAGTCACACATTTAGAAAACACACTATGGCTGCTTAACGGGAAAGGTGAGGTGGGGTGATGCATAAAACAAGGGTTTGAAATTAGCTCAGATACCGTTCCACAAGCCAAATATGTAATAGACAAGACCTACTCCCTGCTCAGTGAACTGGACTCAACAGCCCCTATTCACCGCCCAAGAATATATCTGACTAGTAAGAGTCTTAAAACCTATGTATTGATCTCTCTCTGGAAGTGCATCAAGAGGGTGTAAAGCGGCATAAACACAGCAGTGAAAAGCAGCTAAACCCCATTATAAAAATAGATTACTTAAAAAAAACCCCATAAAACAAAGACAGTGAAAGAGAGAGAAATTCTTACAAAATCCGTTCAGGGGCTCTGATGCAACCTGGATTGACCATATCTAGACCCACAGCTGGATGAGACATGAGGCTGGACACTCTTGGGGCTGAGAGGATTGGTGAGCTTGGGTGAGCAAACGCAGACCCTTTAAAGTCCTACTGCGTGGTACCCATGCCGTGGGTCCCAAATCTCCAGGTTCAAGGGCATCTTCCTACATCGAAAACATGCGTGGGAAACCCAGAAGATGGTACACCGTGTGATCGGGAAAGGGTTCTCAAACGCACCTCATTTCTCCTCTCCTTGTGCTCGGGTTCGCCATTCCAGCCGCTCTACTAACAATCTCCCTACTTGGAGAATCAGCACTTTTAACCTCCTGTTTCGGACAGGTCGCAATTTGGCCTGAGGATGAACGGGAAGAGGGGGAACCAATGAGAGAGTAGCTCTAGGTGTTGGGACAGGCACAGGTCACTCTATTTTCCCATCAGGAAGAAGAATGAACCACAGGCTCAGCCTGCCCCCGGAACCAGAATACGGCCTGAAGCAATCCTGCGCTTTGGCGGCCAGCTCCCAAAAAAGCGAGTTGACAAATGGAGCTCAGGGGCACTGCAACTCACAAACCTGCAGAATAATAAATGATAACTCTCGTCCACAAATATATTGAGGGAAGGCAACGAAGAGGATTTGAAAGCAAGGCAGAATTGCAGGAAACAGGTTTCAGGAGGCAGACTCGACTCGCCTTGAAAGCACATGAAAAGTGGCAAAGCGTTGACAATGATGCCCTTGGCCAAAAAGGGCGTATGCGTTTTTTCCTGAATATATTCAGGAAAAAACGCATACGCCCTTTTTGGCCAACCAGGCAAGCCGGAAAGGCAAATCAGCGCTACAAAGAAGTCTCGCTTGCCATCGGTCAAAAGGGCCATGCTGAAAAAAGTGTAAAAACCAGAAATGCAGGACAGGCCATGGAGACATGGGAGCCTTGCTACGCTGATGGGCGGGCTGTAAATTGCCAGCAGCCACTCTGGAGAAGTGTACGGTGTGTCCTGAAACATGTAATAAGCACAGCTTAGAGAGCATAGGGCACTTCCACTCATGGGCGTATAAATCGGGAAACCTAAAAATCAACAAGACACAGGCACCCCAAAGTTTAGGGCTGCTCTGTTTCCAAGAACCTCCACTTCGGTACACCTTCAATATCCCAGGAAAGCGAAAAATGGATAAAGAAGTTGTGGTACTTAGGCACAATGGAATATCACTCAGCCATGAAATCAATGTCATAAGGCTAGTAGCAGCAGGATGAGTGGATTTAGGTACGATGACTCTCAGTGAAATAAGTCACAGAGAAAAAGACACTTATCCTAAGATATCACTTATAGAGGGAATGTCAAAATCGCTACACTTGAACTGAATTACAAAACAGAACAGAGTCACACATTTAGAAAACACACTATGGCTGCTTAACGGGAAAGGTGAGGTGGGGTGATGCATAAAACAAGGGTTTGAAATTAGCTCAGATACCGTTCCACAAGCCAAATATGTAATAGACAAGACCTACTCCCTGCTCAGTGAACTGGACTCAACAGCTCCTATTCACCGCCCAAGAATATATCTGACTAGTAAGAGTCTTAAAACCTATGTATTGATCTCTCTCTGGAAGTGCATCAAGAGGGTGTAAAGCGGCATAAACACAGCAGTGAAAAGCAGCTAAACCCCATTATAAAAATAGATTACTTAAAAAAAAACCCATAAAACAAAGACAGTGAAAGAGAGAGAAATTCTTACAAAATCCGTTCAGGGGCTCTGATGCAACCTGGATTGACCATATCTAGACCCACAGCTGGATGAGACATGAGGCTGGACACTCTTGGGGCTGAGAGGATTGGTGAGCTTGGGTGAGCAAACGCAGACCCTTTAAAGTCCTACTGCGTGGTACCCATGCCGTGGGTCCCAAATCTCCAGGTTCAAGGGCATCTTCCTACATCGAAAACATGCGTGGGAAACCCAGAAGATGGTACACCGTGTGATCGGGAAAGGGTTCTCAAACGCACCTCATTTCTCCTCTCCTTGTGCTCGGGTTCGCCATTCCAGCCGCTCTACTAACAATCTCCCTACTTGGAGAATCTGCACCTTTAACCTCCTGTTTCGGACAGGTGGCAATTTGGCCTGAGGATGAACGCGAAGACGGGGAACCAATGAGAGACTAGCTCTAGGTGTTGGGACAGGCACAGGTCACTCTATTTTCCCATCAGGAAGAAGAATGAACCACAGGCTCAGCCTGCCCCCGGAACCAGAATACGGCCTGAAGCAATCCTGCGCTTTGGCGGCCACCTCCCAAAAAAGCGAGTTGACAGATGGAGCTCAGGGGCACTGCAACTCACAAACCTGCAGAGTTATAAATGATAACTCTCGTCCACAAATATATTGAGGGAAGGCAACGAAGAGGATTTGAAAGCAAGGCAGAATTGCAGGAAACAGGTTTCAGGAGGCAGACTCGACTCGCCTTGAAAGCACATGAAAAGCGGCAAAGCGTTGACAATGATGCCCTTGGCCAAAAAGGGCGTATGCGTTTTTTCCTGAATATATTCAGGAAAAAACGCATACGCCCTTTTTGGCCAACCAGGCAAGCCGGAAAGGCAAATCAGCGCTACAAAGAAGTCTCGCTTGCCATCGGTCAAAAGGGCCATGCTGAAAAAAGTGTAAAAACCAGAAATGCAGGACAGGCCATGGAGACATGGGAGCCTTGCTACGCTGATGGGCGGGCTGTAAATTGCCAACAGCCACTCTGGAGAAGTGTACGGTGTGTCCTGAAACATGTAATAAGCACAGCTTAGAGAGCATAGGGCACTTCCACTCATGGGCGTATAAATCGGGAAACCTAAAAATCAACAAGACACAGGCACCCCAAAGTTTAGGGCTGCTCTGTTTCCAAGAACCTCCACTTCGGTACACCTTCAATATCCCAGGAAAGCGAAAAATGGATAAAGAAGTTGTGGTACTTAGGCACAATGGAATATCACTCAGCCATGAAATCAATGTCATAAGGCTAGTAGCAGCAGGATGAGTGGATTTAGGTACGATGACTCTCAGTGAAATAAGTCACAGAGAAAAAGACACTTATCCTAAGATATCACTTATAGAGGGAATGTCAAAATCGCTACACTTGAACTGAATTACAAAACAGAACAGAGTCACACATTTAGAAAACACACTATGGCTGCTTAACGGGAAAGGTGAGGTGGGGTGATGCATAAAACAAGGGTTTGAAATTAGCTCAGATACCGTTCCACAAGCCAAATATGTAATAGACAAGACCTACTCCCTGCTCAGTGAACTGGACTCAACAGCCCCTATTCACCGCCCAAGAATATATCTGACTAGTAAGAGTCTTAAAACCTATGTATTGATCTCTCTCTGGAAGTGCATCAAGAGGGTGTAAAGCGGCATAAACACAGCAGTGAAAAGCAGCTAAACCCCATTATAAAAATAGATTACTTAAAAAAAACCCCATAAAACAAAGACAGTGAAAGAGAGAGAAATTCTTACAAAATCCGTTCAGGGGCTCTGATGCAACCTGGATTGACCATATCTAGACCCACAGCTGGATGAGACATGAGGCTGGACACTCTTGGGGCTGAGAGGATTGGTGAGCTTGGGTGAGCAAACGCAGACCCTTTAAAGTCCTACTGCGTGGTACCCATGCCGTGGGTCCCAAATCTCCAGGTTCAAGGGCATCTTCCTACATCGAAAACATGCGTGGGAAACCCAGAAGATGGTACACCGTGTGATCGGGAAAGGGTTCTCAAACGCACCTCATTTCTCCTCTCCTTGTGCTCGGTTTGGCCTTCCAGCCGCTCTACTAACAATCTCCCTACTTGGAGAATCAGCACCTTTAACCTCCTGTTTCGGACAGGTCGCAATTTGGCCTGAGGATGAACGGGAAGAGGGGGAACCAATGAGAGACTAGCTCTAGGTGTTGGGACAGGCACAGGTCACTCTATTTTCCCATCAGGAAGAAGAATGAACCACAGGCTCAGCCTGCCCCCGGAACCAGAATACGGCCTGAAGCAATCCTGCGCTTTGGCGGCCAGCTCCCAAAAAAGCGAGTTGACAAATGGAGCTCAGGGGCACTGCAACTCACAAACCTGCAGAATAATAAATGATAACTCTCGTCCACAAATATATTGAGGGAAGGCAACGAAGAGGATTTGAAAGCAAGGCAGAATTGCAGGAAACAGGTTTCAGGAGGCAGACTCGACTCGCCTTGAAAGCACATGAAAAGTGGCAAAGCGTTGACAATGATGCCCTTGGCCAAAAAGGGCGTATGCGTTTTTTCCTGAATATATTCAGGAAAAAACGCATACGCCCTTTTTGGCCAACCAGGCAAGCCGGAAAGGCAAATCAGCGCTACAAAGAAGTCTCGCTTGCCATCGGTCAAAAGGGCCATGCTGAATAAAGTGTAAAAACCAGAAATGCAGGACAGGCCATGGAGACATGGGAGCCTTGCTACGCTGATGGGCGGGCTGTAAATTGCCAGCAGCCACTCTGCAGAAGTGTACGGTGTGTCCTGAAACATGTAATAAGCACAGCTTAGAGAGCATAGGGCACTTCCACTCATGGGCGTATAAATCGGGAAACCTAAAAATCAACAAAACACAGGCACCCCAAAGTTTAGGGCTGCTCTGTTTCCAAGAACCTCCACTTCGGTACACCTTCAATATCCCAGGAAAGCGAAAAATGGATAAAGAAGTTGTGGTACTTAGGCACAATGGAATATCACTCAGCCATGAAATCAATGTCATAAGGCTAGTAGCAGCAGGATGAGTGGATTTAGGTACGATGACTCTCAGTGAAATAAGTCACAGAGAAAAAGACACTTATCCTAAGATATCACTTATAGAGGGAATGTCAAAATCGCTACACTTGAACTGAATTACAAAACAGAACAGAGTCACACATTTACAAAACACACTATGGCTGCTTAACGGGAAAGGTGAGGTGGGGTGATGCATAAAACAAGGGTTTGAAATTAGCTCAGATACCGTTCCACAAGCCAAATATGTAATAGACAAGACCTACTCCCTGCTCAGTGAACTGGACTCAACAGCCCCTATTCACCGCCCAAGAATATATCTGACTAGTAAGAGTCTTAAAACCTATGTATTGATCTCTCTCTGGAAGTGCATCAAGAGGGTGTAAAGCGGCATAAACACAGCAGTGAAAAGCAGCTAAACCCCATTATAAAAATAGATTACTTAAAAAAAACCCCATAAAACAAAGACAGTGAAAGAGAGAGAAATTCTTACAAAATCCGTTCAGGGGCTCTGATGCAACCTGGATTGACCATATCTAGACCCACAGCTGGATGAGACATAAGGCTGGACACTCTTGGGGCTGAGAGGATTGGTGAGCTTGGGTGAGCAAACGCAGACCCTTTAAAGTCATACTGCGTGGTACCCATGCCGTGGGTCCCAAATCTCCAGGTTCAAGGGCATCTTCCTACATCGAAAACATGCGTGGGAAACCCAGAAGATGGTACACCGTGTGATCGGGAAAGGGTTCTCAAACGCACCTCATTTCTCCTCTCCTTGTGCTCGGGTTCGCCATTCCAGCCGCTCTACTAACAATCTCCCTACTTGGAGAATCAGCACCTTTAACCTCCTGTTTCGGACAGGTCGCAATTTGGCCTGAGGATGAACGGGAAGAGGGGGAACCAATGAGAGACTAGCTCTAGGTGTTGGGACAGGCACAGGTCACTCTATTTTCCCATCAGGAAGAAGAATGAACCACAGGCTCAGCCTGCCCCCGGAACCAGAATACGGCCTGAAGCAATCCTGCGCTTTGGCGGCCACCTCCCAAAAAAGCGAGTTGACAGATGGAGCTCAGGGGCACTGCAACTCACAAACCTGCAGAGTTATAAATGATAACTCTCGTCCACAAATATATTGAGGGAAGGCAACGAAGAGGATTTGAAAGCAAGGCAGAATTGCAGGAAACAGGTTTCAGGAGGCAGACTCGACTCGCCTTGAAAGCACATGAAAAGCGGCAAAGCGTTGACAATGATGCCCTTGGCCAAAAAGGGCGTATGCGTTTTTTCCTGAATATATTCAGGAAAAAACGCATACGCCCTTTTTGGCCAACCAGGCAAGCCGGAAAGGCAAATCAGCGCTACAAAGAAGTCTCGCTTGCCATCGGTCAAAAGGGCCATGCTGAATAAAGTGTAAAAACCAGAAATGCAGGACAGGCCATGGAGACATGGGAGCCTTGCTACGCTGATGGGCGGGCTGTAAATTGCCAACAGCCACTCTGGAGAAGTGTACGGTGTGTCCTGAAACATGTAATAAGCACAGCTTAGAGAGCATAGGGCACTTCCACTCATGGGCGTATAAATCGGGAAACCTAAAAATCAACAAGACACAGGCACCCCAAAGTTTAGGGCTGCTCTGTTTCCAAGAACCTCCACTTCGGTACACCTTCAATATCCCAGGAAAGCGAAAAATGGATAAAGAAGTTGTGGTACTTAGGCACAATGGAATATCACTCAGCCATGAAATCAATGTCATAAGGCTAGTAGCAGCAGGATGAGTGGATTTAGGTACGATGACTCTCAGTGAAATAAGTCACAGAGAAAAAGACACTTATCCTAAGATATCACTTATAGAGGGAATGTCAAAATCGCTACACTTGAACTGAATTACAAAACAGAACAGAGTCACACATTTAGAAAACACACTATGGCTGCTTAACGGGAAAGGTGAGGTGGGGTGATGCATAAAACAAGGGTTTGAAATTAGCTCAGATACCGTTCCACAAGCCAAATATGTAATAGACAAGACCTACTCCCTGCTCAGTGAACTGGACTCAACAGCCCCTATTCACCGCCCAAGAATATATCTGACTAGTAAGAGTCTTAAAACCTATGTATTGATCTCTCTCTGGAAGTGCATCAAGAGGGTGTAAAGCGGCATAAACACAGCAGTGAAAAGCAGCTAAACCCCATTATAAAAATAGATTACTTAAAAAAAACCCCATAAAACAAAGACAGTGAAAGAGAGAGAAATTCTTACAAAATCCGTTCAGGGGCTCTGATGCAACCTGGATTGACCATATCTAGACCCACAGCTGGATGAGACATGAGGCTGGACACTCTTGGGGCTGAGAGGATTGGTGAGCTTGGGTGAGCAAACGCAGACCCTTTAAAGTCCTACTGCGTGGTACCCATGCCGTGGGTCCCAAATCTCCAGGTTCAAGGGCATCTTCCTACATCGAAAACATGCGTGGGAAACCCAGAAGATGGTACACCGTGTGATCGGGAAAGGGTTCTCAAACGCACCTCATTTCTCCTCTCCTTGTGCTCGGGTTCGCCATTCCAGCCGCTCTACTAACAATCTCCCTACTTGGAGAATCAGCACCTTTAACCTCCTGTTTCGGACAGGTCGCAATTTGGCCTGAGGATGAACGGGAAGAGGGGGAACCAATGAGAGAGTAGCTCTAGGTGTTGGGACAGGCACAGGTCACTCTATTTTCCCATCAGGAAGAAGAATGAACCACAGGCTCAGCCTGCCCCCGGAACCAGAATACGGCCTGAAGCAATCCTGCGCTTTGGCGGCCAGCTCCCAAAAAAGCGAGTTGACAAATGGAGCTCAGGGGCACTGCAACTCACAAACCTGCAGAATAATAAATGATAACTCTCGTCCACAAATATATTGAGGGAAGGCAACGAAGAGGATTTGAAAGCAAGGCAGAATTGCAGGAAACAGGTTTCAGGAGGCAGACTCGACTCGCCTTGAAAGCACATGAAAAGTGGCAAAGCGTTGACAATGATGCCCTTGGCCAAAAAGGGCGTATGCGTTTTTTCCTGAATATATTCAGGAAAAAACGCATACGCCCTTTTTGGCCAACCAGGCAAGCCGGAAAGGCAAATCAGCGCTACAAAGAAGTCTCGCTTGCCATCGGTCAAAAGGGCCATGCTGAAAAAAGTGTAAAAACCAGAAATGCAGGACAGGCCATGGAGACATGGGAGCCTTGCTACGCTGATGGGCGGGCTGTAAATTGCCAGCAGCCACTCTGGAGAAGTGTACGGTGTGTCCTGAAACATGTAATAAGCACAGCTTAGAGAGCATAGGGCACTTCCACTCATGGGCGTATAAATCGGGAAACCTAAAAATCAACAAGACACAGGCACCCCAAAGTTTAGGGCTGCTCTGTTTCCAAGAACCTCCACTTCGGTACACCTTCAATATCCCAGGAAAGCGAAAAATGGATAAAGAAGTTGTGGTACTTAGGCACAATGGAATATCACTCAGCCATGAAATCAATGTCATAAGGCTAGTAGCAGCAGGATGAGTGGATTTAGGTACGATGACTCTCAGTGAAATAAGTCACAGAGAAAAAGACACTTATCCTAAGATATCACTTATAGAGGGAATGTCAAAATCGCTACACTTGAACTGAATTACAAAACAGAACAGAGTCACACATTTAGAAAACACACTATGGCTGCTTAACGGGAAAGGTGAGGTGGGGTGATGCATAAAACAAGGGTTTGAAATTAGCTCAGATACCGTTCCACAAGCCAAATATGTAATAGACAAGACCTACTCCCTGCTCAGTGAACTGGACTCAACAGCTCCTATTCACCGCCCAAGAATATATCTGACTAGTAAGAGTCTTAAAACCTATGTATTGATCTCTCTCTGGAAGTGCATCAAGAGGGTGTAAAGCGGCATAAACACAGCAGTGAAAAGCAGCTAAACCCCATTATAAAAATAGATTACTTAAAAAAAAACCCATAAAACAAAGACAGTGAAAGAGAGAGAAATTCTTACAAAATCCGTTCAGGGGCTCTGATGCAACCTGGATTGACCATATCTAGACCCACAGCTGGATGAGACATGAGGCTGGACACTCTTGGGGCTGAGAGGATTGGTGAGCTTGGGTGAGCAAACGCAGACCCTTTAAAGTCATACTGCGTGGTACCCATGCCGTGGGTCCCAAATCTCCAGGTTCAAGGGCATCTTCCTACATCGAAAACATGCGTGGGAAACCCAGAAGATGGTACACCGTGTGATCGGGAAAGGGTTCTCAAACGCACCTCATTTCTCCTCTCCTTGTGCTCGGGTTCGCCATTCCAGCCGCTCTACTAACAATCTCCCTACTTGGAGAATCTGCACCTTTAACCTCCTGTTTCGGACAGGTGGCAATTTGGCCTGAGGATGAACGCGAAGACGGGGAACCAATGAGAGACTAGCTCTAGGTGTTGGGACAGGCACAGGTCACTCTATTTTCCCATCAGGAAGAAGAATGAACCACAGGCTCAGCCTGCCCCCGGAACCAGAATACGGCCTGAAGCAATCCTGCGCTTTGGCGGCCACCTCCCAAAAAAGCGAGTTGACAGATGGAGCTCAGGGGCACTGCAACTCACAAACCTGCAGAGTTATAAATGATAACTCTCGTCCACAAATATATTGAGGGAAGGCAACGAAGAGGATTTGAAAGCAAGGCAGAATTGCAGGAAACAGGTTTCAGGAGGCAGACTCGACTCGCCTTGAAAGCACATGAAAAGCGGCAAAGCGTTGACAATGATGCCCTTGGCCAAAAAGGGCGTATGCGTTTTTTCCTGAATATATTCAGGAAAAAACGCATACGCCCTTTTTGGCCAACCAGGCAAGCCGGAAAGGCAAATCAGCGCTACAAAGAAGTCTCGCTTGCCATCGGTCAAAAGGGCCATGCTGAAAAAAGTGTAAAAACCAGAAATGCAGGACAGGCCATGGAGACATGGGAGCCTTGCTACGCTGATGGGCGGGCTGTAAATTGCCAGCAGCCACTCTGGAGAAGTGTACGGTGTGTCCTGAAACATGTAATAAGCACAGCTTAGAGAGCATAGGGCACTTCCACTCATGGGCGTATAAATCGGGAAACCTAAAAATCAACAAAACACAGGCACCCCAAAGTTTAGGGCTGCTCTGTTTCCAAGAACCTCCACTTCGGTACACCTTCAATATCCCAGGAAAGCGAAAAATGGATAAAGAAGTTGTGGTACTTAGGCACAATGGAATATCACTCAGCCATGAAATCAATGTCATAAGGCTAGTAGCAGCAGGATGAGTGGATTTAGGTACGATGACTCTCAGTGAAATAAGTCACAGAGAAAAAGACACTTATCCTAAGATATCACTTATAGAGGGAATGTCAAAATCGCTACACTTGAACTGAATTACAAAACAGAACAGAGTCACACATTTACAAAACACACTATGGCTGCTTAACGGGAAAGGTGAGGTGGGGTGATGCATAAAACAAGGGTTTGAAATTAGCTCAGATACCGTTCCACAAGCCAAATATGTAATAGACAAGACCTACTCCCTGCTCAGTGAACTGGACTCAACAGCCCCTATTCACCGCCCAAGAATATATCTGACTAGTAAGAGTCTTAAAACCTATGTATTGATCTCTCTCTGGAAGTGCATCAAGAGGGTGTAAAGCGGCATAAACACAGCAGTGAAAAGCAGCTAAACCCCATTATAAAAATAGATTACTTAAAAAAAACCCCATAAAACAAAGACAGTGAAAGAGAGAGAAATTCTTACAAAATCCGTTCAGGGGCTCTGATGCAACCTGGATTGACCATATCTAGACCCACAGCTGGATGAGACATAAGGCTGGACACTCTTGGGGCTGAGAGGATTGGTGAGCTTGGGTGAGCAAACGCAGACCCTTTAAAGTCATACTGCGTGGTACCCATGCCGTGGGTCCCAAATCTCCAGGTTCAAGGGCATCTTCCTACATCGAAAACATGCGTGGGAAACCCAGAAGATGGTACACCGTGTGATCGGGAAAGGGTTCTCAAACGCACCTCATTTCTCCTCTCCTTGTGCTCGGGTTCGCCATTCCAGCCGCTCTACTAACAATCTCCCTACTTGGAGAATCAGCACCTTTAACCTCCTGTTTCGGACAGGTCGCAATTTGGCCTGAGGATGAACGGGAAGAGGGGGAACCAATGAGAGACTAGCTCTAGGTGTTGGGACAGGCACAGGTCACTCTATTTTCCCATCAGGAAGAAGAATGAACCACAGGCTCAGCCTGCCCCCGGAACCAGAATACGGCCTGAAGCAATCCTGCGCTTTGGCGGCCACCTCCCAAAAAAGCGAGTTGACAGATGGAGCTCAGGGGCACTGCAACTCACAAACCTGCAGAGTTATAAATGATAACTCTCGTCCACAAATATATTGAGGGAAGGCAACGAAGAGGATTTGAAAGCAAGGCAGAATTGCAGGAAACAGGTTTCAGGAGGCAGACTCGACTCGCCTTGAAAGCACATGAAAAGCGGCAAAGCGTTGACAATGATGCCCTTGGCCAAAAAGGGCGTATGCGTTTTTTCCTGAATATATTCAGGAAAAAACGCATACGCCCTTTTTGGCCAACCAGGCAAGCCGGAAAGGCAAATCAGCGCTACAAAGAAGTCTCGCTTGCCATCGGTCAAAAGGGCCATGCTGAATAAAGTGTAAAAACCAGAAATGCAGGACAGGCCATGGAGACATGGGAGCCTTGCTACGCTGATGGGCGGGCTGTAAATTGCCAACAGCCACTCTGGAGAAGTGTACGGTGTGTCCTGAAACATGTAATAAGCACAGCTTAGAGAGCATAGGGCACTTCCACTCATGGGCGTATAAATCGGGAAACCTAAAAATCAACAAGACACAGGCACCCCAAAGTTTAGGGCTGCTCTGTTTCCAAGAACCTCCACTTCGGTACACCTTCAATATCCCAGGAAAGCGAAAAATGGATAAAGAAGTTGTGGTACTTAGGCACAATGGAATATCACTCAGCCATGAAATCAATGTCATAAGGCTAGTAGCAGCAGGATGAGTGGATTTAGGTACGATGACTCTCAGTGAAATAAGTCACAGAGAAAAAGACACTTATCCTAAGATATCACTTATAGAGGGAATGTCAAAATCGCTACACTTGAACTGAATTACAAAACAGAACAGAGTCACACATTTAGAAAACACACTATGGCTGCTTAACGGGAAAGGTGAGGTGGGGTGATGCATAAAACAAGGGTTTGAAATTAGCTCAGATACCGTTCCACAAGCCAAATATGTAATAGACAAGACCTACTCCCTGCTCAGTGAACTGGACTCAACAGCCCCTATTCACCGCCCAAGAATATATCTGACTAGTAAGAGTCTTAAAACCTATGTATTGATCTCTCTCTGGAAGTGCATCAAGAGGGTGTAAAGCGGCATAAACACAGCAGTGAAAAGCAGCTAAACCCCATTATAAAAATAGATTACTTAAAAAAAACCCCATAAAACAAAGACAGTGAAAGAGAGAGAAATTCTTACAAAATCCGTTCAGGGGCTCTGATGCAACCTGGATTGACCATATCTAGACCCACAGCTGGATGAGACATGAGGCTGGACACTCTTGGGGCTGAGAGGATTGGTGAGCTTGGGTGAGCAAACGCAGACCCTTTAAAGTCCTACTGCGTGGTACCCATGCCGTGGGTCCCAAATCTCCAGGTTCAAGGGCATCTTCCTACATCGAAAACATGCGTGGGAAACCCAGAAGATGGTACACCGTGTGATCGGGAAAGGGTTCTCAAACGCACCTCATTTCTCCTCTCCTTGTGCTCGGGTTCGCCATTCCAGCCGCTCTACTAACAATCTCCCTACTTGGAGAATCTGCACCTTTAACCTCCTGTTTCGGACAGGTGGCAATTTGGCCTGAGGATGAACGCGAAGACGGGGAACCAATGAGAGACTAGCTCTAGGTGTTGGGACAGGCACAGGTCACTCTATTTTCCCATCAGGAAGAAGAATGAACCACAGGCTCAGCCTGCCCCCGGAACCAGAATACGGCCTGAAGCAATCCTGCGCTTTGGCGGCCACCTCCCAAAAAAGCGAGTTGACAGATGGAGCTCAGGGGCACTGCAACTCACAAACCTGCAGAGTTATAAATGATAACTCTCGTCCACAAATATATTGAGGGAAGGCAACGAAGAGGATTTGAAAGCAAGGCAGAATTGCAGGAAACAGGTTTCAGGAGGCAGACTCGACTCGCCTTGAAAGCACATGAAAAGCGGCAAAGCGTTGACAATGATGCCCTTGGCCAAAAAGGGCGTATGCGTTTTTTCCTGAATATATTCAGGAAAAAACGCATACGCCCTTTTTGGCCAACCAGGCAAGCCGGAAAGGCAAATCAGCGCTACAAAGAAGTCTCGCTTGCCATCGGTCAAAAGGGCCATGCTGAAAAAAGTGTAAAAACCAGAAATGCAGGACAGGCCATGGAGACATGGGAGCCTTGCTACGCTGATGGGCGGGCTGTAAATTGCCAACAGCCACTCTGGAGAAGTGTACGGTGTGTCCTGAAACATGTAATAAGCACAGCTTAGAGAGCATAGGGCACTTCCACTCATGGGCGTATAAATCGGGAAACCTAAAAATCAACAAGACACAGGCACCCCAAAGTTTAGGGCTGCTCTGTTTCCAAGAACCTCCACTTCGGTACACCTTCAATATCCCAGGAAAGCGAAAAATGGATAAAGAAGTTGTGGTACTTAGGCACAATGGAATATCACTCAGCCATGAAATCAATGTCATAAGGCTAGTAGCAGCAGGATGAGTGGATTTAGGTACGATGACTCTCAGTGAAATAAGTCACAGAGAAAAAGACACTTATCCTAAGATATCACTTATAGAGGGAATGTCAAAATCGCTACACTTGAACTGAATTACAAAACAGAACAGAGTCACACATTTAGAAAACACACTATGGCTGCTTAACGGGAAAGGTGAGGTGGGGTGATGCATAAAACAAGGGTTTGAAATTAGCTCAGATACCGTTCCACAAGCCAAATATGTAATAGACAAGACCTACTCCCTGCTCAGTGAACTGGACTCAACAGCCCCTATTCACCGCCCAAGAATATATCTGACTAGTAAGAGTCTTAAAACCTATGTATTGATCTCTCTCTGGAAGTGCATCAAGAGGGTGTAAAGCGGCATAAACACAGCAGTGAAAAGCAGCTAAACCCCATTATAAAAATAGATTACTTAAAAAAAACCCCATAAAACAAAGACAGTGAAAGAGAGAGAAATTCTTACAAAATCCGTTCAGGGGCTCTGATGCAACCTGGATTGACCATATCTAGACCCACAGCTGGATGAGACATGAGGCTGGACACTCTTGGGGCTGAGAGGATTGGTGAGCTTGGGTGAGCAAACGCAGACCCTTTAAAGTCCTACTGCGTGGTACCCATGCCGTGGGTCCCAAATCTCCAGGTTCAAGGGCATCTTCCTACATCGAAAACATGCGTGGGAAACCCAGAAGATGGTACACCGTGTGATCGGGAAAGGGTTCTCAAACGCACCTCATTTCTCCTCTCCTTGTGCTCGGTTTGGCCTTCCAGCCGCTCTACTAACAATCTCCCTACTTGGAGAATCAGCACCTTTAACCTCCTGTTTCGGACAGGTCGCAATTTGGCCTGAGGATGAACGGGAAGAGGGGGAACCAATGAGAGACTAGCTCTAGGTGTTGGGACAGGCACAGGTCACTCTATTTTCCCATCAGGAAGAAGAATGAACCACAGGCTCAGCCTGCCCCCGGAACCAGAATACGGCCTGAAGCAATCCTGCGCTTTGGCGGCCAGCTCCCACAAAAGCGAGTTGACAAATGGAGCTCAGGGGCACTGCAACTCACAAACCTGCAGAATAATAAATGATAACTCTCGTCCACAAATATATTGAGGGAAGGCAACGAAGAGGATTTGAAAGCAAGGCAGAATTGCAGGAAACAGGTTTCAGGAGGCAGACTCGACTCGCCTTGAAAGCACATGAAAAGTGGCAAAGCGTTGACAATGATGCCCTTGGCCAAAAAGGGCGTATGCGTTTTTTCCTGAATATATTCAGGAAAAAACGCATACGCCCTTTTTGGCCAACCAGGCAAGCCGGAAAGGCAAATCAGCGCTACAAAGAAGTCTCGCTTGCCATCGGTCAAAAGGGCCATGCTGAATAAAGTGTAAAAACCAGAAATGCAGGACAGGCCATGGAGACATGGGAGCCTTGCTACGCTGATGGGCGGGCTGTAAATTGCCAGCAGCCACTCTGCAGAAGTGTACGGTGTGTCCTGAAACATGTAATAAGCACAGCTTAGAGAGCATAGGGCACTTCCACTCATGGGCGTATAAATCGGGAAACCTAAAAATCAACAAAACACAGGCACCCCAAAGTTTAGGGCTGCTCTGTTTCCAAGAACCTCCACTTCGGTACACCTTCAATATCCCAGGAAAGCGAAAAATGGATAAAGAAGTTGTGGTACTTAGGCACAATGGAATATCACTCAGCCATGAAATCAATGTCATAAGGCTAGTAGCAGCAGGATGAGTGGATTTAGGTACGATGACTCTCAGTGAAATAAGTCACAGAGAAAAAGACACTTATCCTAAGATATCACTTATAGAGGGAATGTCAAAATCGCTACACTTGAACTGAATTACAAAACAGAACAGAGTCACACATTTACAAAACACACTATGGCTGCTTAACGGGAAAGGTGAGGTGGGGTGATGCATAAAACAAGGGTTTGAAATTAGCTCAGATACCGTTCCACAAGCCAAATATGTAATAGACAAGACCTACTCCCTGCTCAGTGAACTGGACTCAACAGCCCCTATTCACCGCCCAAGAATATATCTGACTAGTAAGAGTCTTAAAACCTATGTATTGATCTCTCTCTGGAAGTGCATCAAGAGGGTGTAAAGCGGCATAAACACAGCAGTGAAAAGCAGCTAAACCCCATTATAAAAATAGATTACTTAAAAAAAACCCCATAAAACAAAGACAGTGAAAGAGAGAGAAATTCTTACAAAATCCGTTCAGGGGCTCTGATGCAACCTGGATTGACCATATCTAGACCCACAGCTGGATGAGACATAAGGCTGGACACTCTTGGGGCTGAGAGGATTGGTGAGCTTGGGTGAGCAAACGCAGACCCTTTAAAGTCCTACTGCGTGGTACCCATGCCGTGGGTCCCAAATCTCCAGGTTCAAGGGCATCTTCCTACATCGAAAACATGCGTGGGAAACCCAGAAGATGGTACACCGTGTGATCGGGAAAGGGTTCTCAAACGCACCTCATTTCTCCTCTCCTTGTGCTCGGGTTCGCCATTCCAGCCGCTCTACTAACAATCTCCCTACTTGGAGAATCAGCACCTTTAACCTCCTGTTTCGGACAGGTCGCAATTTGGCCTGAGGATGAACGGGAAGAGGGGGAACCAATGAGAGACTAGCTCTAGGTGTTGGGACAGGCACAGGTCACTCTATTTTCCCATCAGGAAGAAGAATGAACCACAGGCTCAGCCTGCCCCCGGAACCAGAATACGGCCTGAAGCAATCCTGCGCTTTGGCGGCCACCTCCCAAAAAAGCGAGTTGACAGATGGAGCTCAGGGGCACTGCAACTCACAAACCTGCAGAGTTATAAATGATAACTCTCGTCCACAAATATATTGAGGGAAGGCAACGAAGAGGATTTGAAAGCAAGGCAGAATTGCAGGAAACAGGTTTCAGGAGGCAGACTCGACTCGCCTTGAAAGCACATGAAAAGCGGCAAAGCGTTGACAATGATGCCCTTGGCCAAAAAGGGCGTATGCGTTTTTTCCTGAATATATTCAGGAAAAAACGCATACGCCCTTTTTGGCCAACCAGGCAAGCCGGAAAGGCAAATCAGCGCTACAAAGAAGTCTCGCTTGCCATCGGTCAAAAGGGCCATGCTGAATAAAGTGTAAAAACCAGAAATGCAGGACAGGCCATGGAGACATGGGAGCCTTGCTACGCTGATGGGCGGGCTGTAAATTGCCAACAGCCACTCTGGAGAAGTGTACGGTGTGTCCTGAAACATGTAATAAGCACAGCTTAGAGAGCATAGGGCACTTCCACTCATGGGCGTATAAATCGGGAAACCTAAAAATCAACAAGACACAGGCACCCCAAAGTTTAGGGCTGCTCTGTTTCCAAGAACCTCCACTTCGGTACACCTTCAATATCCCAGGAAAGCGAAAAATGGATAAAGAAGTTGTGGTACTTAGGCACAATGGAATATCACTCAGCCATGAAATCAATGTCATAAGGCTAGTAGCAGCAGGATGAGTGGATTTAGGTACGATGACTCTCAGTGAAATAAGTCACAGAGAAAAAGACACTTATCCTAAGATATCACTTATAGAGGGAATGTCAAAATCGCTACACTTGAACTGAATTACAAAACAGAACAGAGTCACACATTTAGAAAACACACTATGGCTGCTTAACGGGAAAGGTGAGGTGGGGTGATGCATAAAACAAGGGTTTGAAATTAGCTCAGATACCGTTCCACAAGCCAAATATGTAATAGACAAGACCTACTCCCTGCTCAGTGAACTGGACTCAACAGCCCCTATTCACCGCCCAAGAATATATCTGACTAGTAAGAGTCTTAAAACCTATGTATTGATCTCTCTCTGGAAGTGCATCAAGAGGGTGTAAAGCGGCATAAACACAGCAGTGAAAAGCAGCTAAACCCCATTATAAAAATAGATTACTTAAAAAAAACCCCATAAAACAAAGACAGTGAAAGAGAGAGAAATTCTTACAAAATCCGTTCAGGGGCTCTGATGCAACCTGGATTGACCATATCTAGACCCACAGCTGGATGAGACATAAGGCTGGACACTCTTGGGGCTGAGAGGATTGGTGAGCTTGGGTGAGCAAACGCAGACCCTTTAAAGTCCTACTGCGTGGTACCCATGCCGTGGGTCCCAAATCTCCAGGTTCAAGGGCATCTTCCTACATCGAAAACATGCGTGGGAAACCCAGAAGATGGTACACCGTGTGATCGGGAAAGGGTTCTCAAACGCACCTCATTTCTCATCTCCTTGTGCTCGGGTTCGCCATTCCAGCCGCTCTACTAACAATCTCCCTACTTGGAGAATCTGCACCTTTAACCTCCTGTTTCGGACAGGTCGCAATTTGGCCTGAGGATGAACGGGAAGAGGGGGAACCAATGAGAGACTAGCTCTAGGTGTTGGGACAGGCACAGGTCACTCTATTTTCCCATCAGGAAGAAGAATGAACCACAGGCTCAGCCTGCCCCCGGAACCAGAATACGGCCTGAAGCAATCCTGCGCTTTGGCGGCCAGCTCCCAAAAAAGCGAGTTGACAAATGGAGCTCAGGGGCACTGCAACTCACAAACCTGCAGAATAATAAATGATAACTCTCGTCCACAAATATATTGAGGGAAGGCAACGAAGAGGATTTGAAAGCAAGGCAGAATTGCAGGAAACAGGTTTCAGGAGGCAGACTCGACTCGCCTTGAAAGCACATGAAAAGTGGCAAAGCGTTGACAATGATGCCCTTGGCCAAAAAGGGCGTATGCGTTTTTTCCTGAATATATTCAGGAAAAAACGCATACGCCCTTTTTGGCCAACCAGGCAAGCCGGAAAGGCAAATCAGCGCTACAAAGAAGTCTCGCTTGCCATCGGTCAAAAGGGCCATGCTGAAAAAAGTGTAAAAACCAGAAATGCAGGACAGGCCATGGAGACATGGGAGCCTTGCTACGCTGACGGGCGGGCTGTAAATTGCCAGCAGCCACTCTGGAGAAGTGTACGGTGTGTCCTGAAACATGTAATAAGCACAGCTTAGAGACCATAGGGCACTTCCACTCATGGGCGTATAAATCGGGAAACCTAAAAATCAACAAGACACAGGCACCCCAAAGTTTAGGGCTGCTCTGTTTCCAAGAACCTCCACTTCGGTACACCTTCAATATCCCAGGAAAGCGAAAAATGGATAAAGAAGTTGTGGTACTTAGGCACAATGGAATATCACTCAGCCATGAAATCAATGTCATAAGGCTAGTAGCAGCAGGATGAGTGGATTTAGGTACGATGACTCTCAGTGAAATAAGTCACAGAGAAAAAGACACTTATCCTAAGATATCACTTATAGAGGGAATGTCAAAATCGCTACACTTGAACTGAATTACAAAACAGAACAGAGTCACACATTTAGAAAACACACTATGGCTGCTTAACGGGAAAGGTGAGGTGGGGTGATGCATAAAACAAGGGTTTGAAATTAGCTCAGATACCGTTCCACAAGCCAAATATGTAATAGACAAGACCTACTCCCTGCTCAGTGAACTGGACTCAACAGCTCCTATTCACCGCCCAAGAATATATCTGACTAGTAAGAGTCTTAAAACCTATGTATTGATCTCTCTCTGGAAGTGCATCAAGAGGGTGTAAAGCGGCATAAACACAGCAGTGAAAAGCAGCTAAACCCCATTATAAAAATAGATTACTTAAAAAAAAAAACCCATAAAACAAAGACAGTGAAAGAGAGAGAAATTCTTACAAAATCCGTTCAGGGGCTCTGATGCAACCTGGATTGACCATATCGAGACCCACAGCTGGATGAGACATAAGGCTGGACACTCTTGGGGCTGAGAGGATTGGTGAGCTTGGGTGAGCAAACGCAGACCCTTTAAAGTCATACTGCGTGGTACCCATGCCGTGGGTCCCAAATCTCCAGGTTCAAGGGCATCTTCCTACATCGAAAACATGCGTGGGAAACCCAGAAGATGGTACACCGTGTGATCGGGAAAGGGTTCTCAAACGCACCTCATTTCTCCTCTCCTTGTGCTCGGGTTCGCCATTCCAGCCGCTCTACTAACAATCTCCCTACTTGGAGAATCTGCACCTTTAACCTCCTGTTTCGGACAGGTGGCAATTTGGCCTGAGGATGAACGCGAAGACGGGGAACCAATGAGAGACTAGCTCTAGGTGTTGGGACAGGCACAGGTCACTCTATTTTCCCATCAGGAAGAAGAATGAAACACAGGCTCAGCCTGCCCCCGGAACCAGAATACGGCCTGAAGCAATCCTGCGCTTTGGCGGCCACCTCCCAAAAAAGCGAGTTGACAGATGGAGCTCAGGGGCACTGCAACTCACAAACCTGCAGAGTTATAAATGATAACTCTCGTCCACAAATATATTGAGGGAAGGCAACGAAGAGGATTTGAAAGCAAGGCAGAATTGCAGGAAACAGGTTTCAGGAGGCAGACTCGACTCGCCTTGAAAGCACATGAAAAGCGGCAAAGCGTTGACAATGATGCCCTTGGCCAAAAAGGGCGTATGCGTTTTTCCCTGAATATATTCAGGAAAAAACGCATACGCCCTTTTTGGCCAACCAGGCAAGCCGGAAAGGCAAATCAGCGCTACAAAGAAGTCTCGCTTGCCATCGGTCAAAAGGGCCATGCTGAAAAAAGTGTAAAAACCAGAAATGCAGGACAGGCCATGGAGACATGGGAGCCTTGCTACGCTGACGGGCGGGCTGTAAATTGCCAACAGCCACTCTGGAGACGTGTACGGTGTGTCCTGAAACATGTAATAAGCACAGCTTAGAGAGCATAGGGCACTTCCACTCATGGGCGTATAAATCGGGAAACCTAAAAATCAACAAGACACAGGCACCCCAAAGTTTAGGGCTGCTCTGTTTCCAAGAACCTCCACTTCGGTACACCTTCAATATCCCAGGAAAGCGAAAAATGGATAAAGAAGTTGTGGTACTTAGGCACAATGGAATATCACTCAGCCATGAAATCAATGTCATAAGGCTAGTAGCAGCAGGATGAGTGGATTTAGGTACGATGACTCTCAGTGAAATAAGTCACAGAGAAAAAGACACTTATCCTAAGATATCACTTATAGAGGGAATGTCAAAATCGCTACACTTGAACTGAATTACAAAACAGAACAGAGTCACACATTTACAAAACACACTATGGCTGCTTAACGGGAAAGGTGAGGTGGGGTGATGCATAAAACAAGGGTTTGAAATTAGCTCAGATACCGTTCCACAAGCCAAATATGTAATAGACAAGACCTACTCCCTGCTCAGTGAACTGGACTCAACAGCCCCTATTCACCGCCCAAGAATATATCTGACTAGTAACAGTCTTAAAACCTATGTATTGATCTCTCTCTGGAAGTGCATCAAGAGGGTGTAAAGCGGCATAAACACAGCAGTGAAAAGCAGCTAAACCCCATTATAAAAATAGATTACTTAAAAAAAACCCCATAAAACAAAGACAGTGAAAGAGAGAGAAATTCTTACAAAATCCGTTCAGGGGCTCTGATGCAACCTGGATTGACCATATCTAGACCCACAGCTGGATGAGACATAAGGCTGGACACTCTTGGGGCTGAGAGGATTGGTGAGCTTGGGTGAGCAAACGCAGACCCTTTAAAGTCCTACTGCGTGGTACCCATGCCGTGGGTCCCAAATCTCCAGGTTCAAGGGCATCTTCCTACATCGAAAACATGCGTGGGAAACCCAGAAGATGGTACACCGTGTGATCGGGAAAGGGTTCTCAAACGCACCTCATTTCTCCTCTCCTTGTGCTCGGGTTCGCCATTCCAGCCGCTCTACTAACAATCTCCCTACTTGGAGAATCAGCACCTTTAACCTCCTGTTTCGGACAGGTCGCAATTTGGCCTGAGGATGAACGGGAAGAGGGGGAACCAATGAGAGAGTAGCTCTAGGTGTTGGGACAGGCACAGGTCACTCTATTTTCCCATCAGGAAGAAGAATGAACCACAGGCTCAGCCTGCCCCCGGAACCAGAATACGGCCTGAAGCAATCCTGCGCTTTGGCGGCCAGCTCCCAAAAAAGCGAGTTGACAAATGGAGCTCAGGGGCACTGCAACTCACAAACCTGCAGAGTAATAAATGATAACTCTCGTCCACAAATATATTGAGGGAAGGCAACGAAGAGGATTTGAAAGCAAGGCAGAATTGCAGGAAACAGGTTTCAGGAGGCAGACTCGACTCGCCTTGAAAGCACATGAAAAGCGGCAAAGCGTTGACAATGATGCCCTTGGCCAAAAAGGGCGTATGCGTTTTTCCCTGAATATATTCAGGAAAAAACGCATACGCCCTTTTTGGCCAACCAGGCAAGCCGGAAAGGCAAATCAGCGCTACAAAGAAGTCTCGCTTGCCATCGGTCAAAAGGGCCATGCTGAAAAAAGTGTAAAAACCAGAAATGCAGGACAGGCCATGGAGACATGGGAGCCTTGCTACGCTGACGGGCGGGCTGTAAATTGCCAACAGCCACTCTGGAGACGTGGACGGTGTGTCCTGAAACATGTAATAAGCACAGCTTAGAGAGCATAGGGCACTTCCACTCATGGGCGTATAAATCGGGAAACCTAAAAATCAACAAGACACAGGCACCCCAAAGTTTAGGGCTGCTCTGTTTCCAAGAACCTCCACTTCGGTACACCTTCAATATCCCAGGAAAGCGAAAAATGGATAAAGAAGTTGTGGTACTTAGGCACAATGGAATATCACTCAGCCATGAAATCAATGTCATAAGGCTAGTAGCAGCAGGATGAGTGGATTTAGGTACGATGACTCTCAGTGAAATAAGTCACAGAGAAAAAGACACTTATCCTAAGATATCACTTATAGAGGGAATGTCAAAATCGCTACACTTGAACTGAATTACAAAACAGAACAGAGTCACACATTTACAAAACACACTATGGCTGCTTAACGGGAAAGGTGAGGTGGGGTGATGCATAAAACAAGGGTTTGAAATTAGCTCAGATACCGTTCCACAAGCCAAATATGTAATAGACAAGACCTACTCCCTGCTCAGTGAACTGGACTCAACAGCCCCTATTCACCGCCCAAGAATATATCTGACTAGTAAGAGTCTTAAAACCTATGTATTGATCTCTCTCTGGAAGTGCATCAAGAGGGTGTAAAGCGGCATAAACACAGCAGTGAAAAGCAGCTAAACCCCATTATAAAAATAGATTACTTAAAAAAAACCCCATAAAACAAAGACAGTGAAAGAGAGAGAAATTCTTACAAAATCCGTTCAGGGGCTCTGATGCAACCTGGATTGACCATATCTAGACCCACAGCTGGATGAGACATAAGGCTGGACACTCTTGGGGCTGAGAGGATTGGTGAGCTTGGGTGAGCAAACGCAGACCCTTTAAAGTCATACTGCGTGGTACCCATGCCGTGGGTCCCAAATCTCCAGGTTCAAGGGCATCTTCCTACATCGAAAACATGCGTGGGAAACCCAGAAGATGGTACACCGTGTGATCGGGAAAGGGTTCTCAAACGCACCTCATTTCTCCTCTCCTTGTGCTCGGGTTCGCCATTCCAGCCGCTCTACTAACAATCTCCCTACTTGGAGAATCTGCACCTTTAACCTCCTGTTTCGGACAGGTGGCAATTTGGCCTGAGGATGAACGCGAAGACGGGGAACCAATGAGAGACTAGCTCTAGGTGTTGGGACAGGCACAGGTCACTCTATTTTCCCATCAGGAAGAAGAATGAAACACAGGCTCAGCCTGCCCCCGGAACCAGAATACGGCCTGAAGCAATCCTGCGCTTTGGCGGCCACCTCCCAAAAAAGCGAGTTGACAGATGGAGCTCAGGGGCACTGCAACTCACAAACCTGCAGAGTTATAAATGATAACTCTCGTCCACAAATATATTGAGGGAAGGCAACGAAGAGGATTTGAAAGCAAGGCAGAATTGCAGGAAACAGGTTTCAGGAGGCAGAGTCGACTCGCCTTGAAAGCACATGAAAAGCGGCAAAGCGTTGACAATGATGCCCTTGGCCAAAAAGGGCGTATGCGTTTTTTCCTGAATATATTCAGGAAAAAACGCATACGCCCTTTTTGGCCAACCAGGCAAGCCGGAAAGGCAAATCAGCGCTACAAAGAAGTCTCGCTTGCCATCGGTCAAAAGGGCCATGCTGAAAAAAGTGTAAAAACCAGAAATGCAGGACAGGCCATGGAGACATGGGAGCCTTGCTACGCTGATGGGCGGGCTGTAAATTGCCAACAGCCACTCTGGAGAAGTGTACGGTGTGTCCTGAAACATGTAATAAGCACAGCTTAGAGAGCATAGGGCACTTCCACTCATGGGCGTATAAATCGGGAAACCTAAAAATCAACAAGACACAGGCACCCCAAAGTTTAGGGCTGCTCTGTTTCCAAGAACCTCCACTTCGGTACACCTTCAATATCCCAGGAAAGCGAAAAATGGATAAAGAAGTTGTGGTACTTAGGCACAATGGAATATCACTCAGCCATGAAATCAATGTCATAAGGCTAGTAGCAGCAGGATGAGTGGATTTAGGTACGATGACTCTCAGTGAAATAAGTCACAGAGAAAAAGACACTTATCCTAAGATATCACTTATAGAGGGAATGTCAAAATCGCTACACTTGAACTGAATTACAAAACAGAACAGAGTCACACATTTAGAAAACACACTATGGCTGCTTAACGGGAAAGGTGAGGTGGGGTGATGCATAAAACAAGGGTTTGAAATTAGCTCAGATACCGTTCCACAAGCCAAATATGTAATAGACAAGACCTACTCCCTGCTCAGTGAACTGGACTCAACAGCCCCTATTCACCGCCCAAGAATATATCTGACTAGTAAGAGTCTTAAAACCTATGTATTGATCTCTCTCTGGAAGTGCATCAAGAGGGTGTAAAGCGGCATAAACACAGCAGTGAAAAGCAGCTAAACCCCATTATAAAAATAGATTACTTAAAAAAAACCCCATAAAACAAAGACAGTGAAAGAGAGAGAAATTCTTACAAAATCCGTTCAGGGGCTCTGATGCAACCTGGATTGACCATATCTAGACCCACAGCTGGATGAGACATGAGGCTGGACACTCTTGGGGCTGAGAGGATTGGTGAGCTTGGGTGAGCAAACGCAGACCCTTTAAAGTCCTACTGCGTGGTACCCATGCCGTGGGTCCCAAATCTCCAGGTTCAAGGGCATCTTCCTACATCGAAAACATGCGTGGGAAACCCAGAAGATGGTACACCGTGTGATCGGGAAAGGGTTCTCAAACGCACCTCATTTCTCCTCTCCTTGTGCTCGGGTTCGCCATTCCAGCCGCTCTACTAACAATCTCCCTACTTGGAGAATCAGCACCTTTAACCTCCTGTTTCGGACAGGTCGCAATTTGGCCTGCGGATGAACGGGAAGAGGGGGAACCAATGAGAGAGTAGCTCTAGGTGTTGGGACAGGCACAGGTCACTCTATTTTCCCATCAGGAAGAAGAATGAACCACAGGCTCAGCCTGCCCCCGGAACCAGAATACGGCCTGAAGCAATCCTGCGCTTTGGCGGCCAGCTCCCAAAAAAGCGAGTTGACAAATGGAGCTCAGGGGCACTGCAACTCACAAACCTGCAGAATAATAAATGATAACTCTCGTCCACAAATATATTGAGGGAAGGCAACGAAGAGGATTTGAAAGCAAGGCAGAATTGCAGGAAACAGGTTTCAGGAGGCAGACTCGACTCGCCTTGAAAGCACATGAAAAGTGGCAAAGCGTTGACAATGATGCCCTTGGCCAAAAAGGGCGTATGCGTTTTTTCCTGAATATATTCAGGAAAAAACGCATACGCCCTTTTTGGCCAACCAGGCAAGCCGGAAAGGCAAATCAGCGCTACAAAGAAGTCTCGCTTGCCATCGGTCAAAAGGGCCATGCTGAAAAAAGTGTAAAAACCAGAAATGCAGGACAGGCCATGGAGACATGGGAGCCTTGCTACGCTGATGGGCGGGCTGTAAATTGCCAGCAGCCACTCTGGAGAAGTGTACGGTGTGTCCTGAAACATGTAATAAGCACAGCTTAGAGAGCATAGGGCACTTCCACTCATGGGCGTATAAATCGGGAAACCTAAAAATCAACAAGACACAGGCACCCCAAAGTTTAGGGCTGCTCTGTTTCCAAGAACCTCCACTTCGGTACACCTTCAATATCCCAGGAAAGCGAAAAATGGATAAAGAAGTTGTGGTACTTAGGCACAATGGAATATCACTCAACCATGAAATCAATGTCATAAGGCTAGTAGCAGCAGGATGAGTGGATTTAGGTACGATGACTCTCAGTGAAATAAGTCACAGAGAAAAAGACACTTATCCTAAGATATCACTTATAGAGGGAATGTCAAAATCGCTACACTTGAACTGAATTACAAAACAGAACAGAGTCACACATTTAGAAAACACACTATGGCTGCTTAACGGGAAAGGTGAGGTGGGGTGATGCATAAAACAAGGGTTTGAAATTAGCTCAGATACCGTTCCACAAGCCAAATATGTAATAGACAAGACCTACTCCCTGCTCAGTGAACTGGACTCAACAGCTCCTATTCACCGCCCAAGAATATATCTGACTAGTAAGAGTCTTAAAACCTATGTATTGATCTCTCTCTGGAAGTGCATCAAGAGGGTGTAAAGCGGCATAAACACAGCAGTGAAAAGCAGCTAAACCCCATTATAAAAATAGATTACTTAAAAAAAAACCCATAAAACAAAGACAGTGAAAGAGAGAGAAATTCTTACAAAATCCGTTCAGGGGCTCTGATGCAACCTGGATTGACCATATCTAGACCCACAGCTGGATGAGACATGAGGCTGGACACTCTTGGGGCTGAGAGGATTGGTGAGCTTGGGTGAGCAAACGCAGACCCTTTAAAGTCATACTGCGTGGTACCCATGCCGTGGGTCCCAAATCTCCAGGTTCAAGGGCATCTTCCTACATCGAAAACATGCGTGGGAAACCCAGAAGATGGTACACCGTGTGATCGGGAAAGGGTTCTCAAACGCACCTCATTTCTCCTCTCCTTGTGCTCGGGTTCGCCATTCCAGCCGCTCTACTAACAATCTCCCTACTTGGAGAATCTGCACCTTTAACCTCCTGTTTCGGACAGGTGGCAATTTGGCCTGAGGATGAACGCGAAGACGGGGAACCAATGAGAGACTAGCTCTAGGTGTTGGGACAGGCACAGGTCACTCTATTTTCCCATCAGGAAGAAGAATGAACCACAGGCTCAGCCTGCCCCCGGAACCAGAATACGGCCTGAAGCAATCCTGCGCTTTGGCGGCCACCTCCCAAAAAAGCGAGTTGACAGATGGAGCTCAGGGGCACTGCAACTCACAAACCTGCAGAGTTATAAATGATAACTCTCGTCCACAAATATATTGAGGGAAGGCAACGAAGAGGATTTGAAAGCAAGGCAGAATTGCAGGAAACAGGTTTCAGGAGGCAGACTCGACTCGCCTTGAAAGCACATGAAAAGCGGCAAAGCGTTGACAATGATGCCCTTGGCCAAAAAGGGCGTATGCGTTTTTTCCTGAATATATTCAGGAAAAAACGCATACGCCCTTTTTGGCCAACCAGGCAAGCCGGAAAGGCAAATCAGCGCTACAAAGAAGTCTCGCTTGCCATCGGTCAAAAGGGCCATGCTGAAAAAAGTGTAAAAACCAGAAATGCAGGACAGGCCATGGAGACATGGGAGCCTTGCTACGCTGATGGGCGGGCTGTAAATTGCCAACAGCCACTCTGGAGAAGTGTACGGTGTGTCCTGAAACATGTAATAAGCACAGCTTAGAGAGCATAGGGCACTTCCACTCATGGGCGTATAAATCGGGAAACCTAAAAATCAACAAGACACAGGCACCCCAAAGTTTAGTGCTGCTCTGTTTCCAAGAACCTCCACTTCGGTACACCTTCAATATCCCAGGAAAGCGAAAAATGGATAAAGAAGTTGTGGTACTTAGGCACAATGGAATATCACTCAGCCATGAAATCAATGTCATAAGGCTAGTAGCAGCAGGATGAGTGGATTTAGGTACGATGACTCTCAGTGAAATAAGTCACAGAGAAAAAGACACTTATCCTAAGATATCACTTATAGAGGGAATGTCAAAATCGCTACACTTGAACTGAATTACAAAACAGAACAGAGTCACACATTTAGAAAACACACTATGGCTGCTTAACGGGAAAGGTGAGGTGGGGTGATGCATAAAACAAGGGTTTGAAATTAGCTCAGATACCGTTCCACAAGCCAAATATGTAATAGACAAGACCTACTCCCTGCTCAGTGAACTGGACTCAACAGCCCCTATTCACCGCCCAAGAATATATCTGACTAGTAAGAGTCTTAAAACCTATGTATTGATCTCTCTCTGGAAGTGCATCAAGAGGGTGTAAAGCGGCATAAACACAGCAGTGAAAAGCAGCTAAACCCCATTATAAAAATAGATTACTTAAAAAAAACCCCATAAAACAAAGACAGTGAAAGAGAGAGAAATTCTTACAAAATCCGTTCAGGGGCTCTGATGCAACCTGGATTGACCATATCTAGACCCACAGCTGGATGAGACATGAGGCTGGACACTCTTGGGGCTGAGAGGATTGGTGAGCTTGGGTGAGCAAACGCAGACCCTTTAAAGTCCTACTGCGTGGTACCCATGCCGTGGGTCCCAAATCTCCAGGTTCAAGGGCATCTTCCTACATCGAAAACATGCGTGGGAAACCCAGAAGATGGTACACCGTGTGATCGGGAAAGGGTTCTCAAACGCACCTCATTTCTCCTCTCCTTGTGCTCGGGTTCGCCATTCCAGCCGCTCTACTAACAATCTCCCTACTTGGAGAATCAGCACCTTTAACCTCCTGTTTCGGACAGGTCGCAATTTGGCCTGAGGATGAACGGGAAGAGGGGGAACCAATGAGAGAGTAGCTCTAGGTGTTGGGACAGGCACAGGTCACTCTATTTTCCCATCAGGAAGAAGAATGAACCACAGGCTCAGCCTGCCCCCGGAACCAGAATACGGCCTGAAGCAATCCTGCGCTTTGGCGGCCAGCTCCCAAAAAAGCGAGTTGACAAATGGAGCTCAGGGGCACTGCAACTCACAAACCTGCAGAGTAATAAATGATAACTCTCGTCCACAAATATATTGAGGGAAGGCAACGAAGAGGATTTGAAAGCAAGGCAGAATTGCAGGAAACAGGTTTCAGGAGGCAGACTCGACTCGCCTTGAAAGCACATGAAAAGCGGCAAAGCGTTGACAATGATGCCCTTGGCCAAAAAGGGCGTATGCGTTTTTCCCTGAATATATTCAGGAAAAAACGCATACGCCCTTTTTGGCCAACCAGGCAAGCCGGAAAGGCAAATCAGCGCTACAAAGAAGTCTCGCTTGCCATCGGTCAAAAGGGCCATGCTGAAAAAAGTGTAAAAACCAGAAATGCAGGACAGGCCATGGAGACATGGGAGCCTTGCTACGCTGACGGGCGGGCTGTAAATTGCCAACAGCCACTCTGGAGACGTGGACGGTGTGTCCTGAAACATGTAATAAGCACAGCTTAGAGAGCATAGGGCACTTCCACTCATGGGCGTATAAATCGGGAAACCTAAAAATCAACAAGACACAGGCACCCCAAAGTTTAGTGCTGCTCTGTTTCCAAGAACCTCCACTTCGGTACACCTTCAATATCCCAGGAAAGCGAAAAATGGATAAAGAAGTTGTGGTACTTAGGCACAATGGAATATCACTCAGCCATGAAATCAATGTCATAAGGCTAGTAGCAGCAGGATGAGTGGATTTAGGTACGATGACTCTCAGTGAAATAAGTCACAGAGAAAAAGACACTTATCCTAAGATATCACTTATAGAGGGAATGTCAAAATCGCTACACTTGAACTGAATTACAAAACAGAACAGAGTCACACATTTACAAAACACACTATGGCTGCTTAACGGGAAAGGTGAGGTGGGGTGATGCATAAAACAAGGGTTTGAAATTAGCTCAGATACCGTTCCACAAGCCAAATATGTAATAGACAAGACCTACTCCCTGCTCAGTGAACTGGACTCAACAGCCCCTATTCACCGCCCAAGAATATATCTGACTAGTAAGAGTCTTAAAACCTATGTATTGATCTCTCTCTGGAAGTGCATCAAGAGGGTGTAAAGCGGCATAAACACAGCAGTGAAAAGCAGCTAAACCCCATTATAAAAATAGATTACTTAAAAAAAACCCCATAAAACAAAGACAGTGAAAGAGAGAGAAATTCTTACAAAATCCGTTCAGGGGCTCTGATGCAACCTGGATTGACCATATCTAGACCCACAGCTGGATGAGACATAAGGCTGGACACTCTTGGGGCTGAGAGGATTGGTGAGCTTGGGTGAGCAAACGCAGACCCTTTAAAGTCATACTGCGTGGTACCCATGCCGTGGGTCCCAAATCTCCAGGTTCAAGGGCATCTTCCTACATCGAAAACATGCGTGGGAAACCCAGAAGATGGTACACCGTGTGATCGGGAAAGGGTTCTCAAACGCACCTCATTTCTCCTCTCCTTGTGCTCGGGTTCGCCATTCCAGCCGCTCTACTAACAATCTCCCTACTTGGAGAATCTGCACCTTTAACCTCCTGTTTCGGACAGGTGGCAATTTGGCCTGAGGATGAACGCGAAGACGGGGAACCAATGAGAGACTAGCTCTAGGTGTTGGGACAGGCACAGGTCACTCTATTTTCCCATCAGGAAGAAGAATGAAACACAGGCTCAGCCTGCCCCCGGAACCAGAATACGGCCTGAAGCAATCCTGCGCTTTGGCGGCCACCTCCCAAAAAAGCGAGTTGACAGATGGAGCTCAGGGGCACTGCAACTCACAAACCTGCAGAGTTATAAATGATAACTCTCGTCCACAAATATATTGAGGGAAGGCAACGAAGAGGATTTGAAAGCAAGGCAGAATTGCAGGAAACAGGTTTCAGGAGGCAGAGTCGACTCGCCTTGAAAGCACATGAAAAGCGGCAAAGCGTTGACAATGATGCCCTTGGCCAAAAAGGGCGTATGCGTTTTTTCCTGAATATATTCAGGAAAAAACGCATACGCCCTTTTTGGCCAACCAGGCAAGCCGGAAAGGCAAATCAGCGCTACAAAGAAGTCTCGCTTGCCATCGGTCAAAAGGGCCATGCTGAAAAAAGTGTAAAAACCAGAAATGCAGGACAGGCCATGGAGACATGGGAGCCTTGCTACGCTGATGGGCGGGCTGTAAATTGCCAACAGCCACTCTGGAGAAGTGTACGGTGTGTCCTGAAACATGTAATAAGCACAGCTTAGAGAGCATAGGGCACTTCCACTCATGGGCGTATAAATCGGGAAACCTAAAAATCAACAAGACACAGGCACCCCAAAGTTTAGGGCTGCTCTGTTTCCAAGAACCTCCACTTCGGTACACCTTCAATATCCCAGGAAAGCGAAAAATGGATAAAGAAGTTGTGGTACTTAGGCACAATGGAATATCACTCAGCCATGAAATCAATGTCATAAGGCTAGTAGCAGCAGGATGAGTGGATTTAGGTACGATGACTCTCAGTGAAATAAGTCACAGAGAAAAAGACACTTATCCTAAGATATCACTTATAGAGGGAATGTCAAAATCGCTACACTTGAACTGAATTACAAAACAGAACAGAGTCACACATTTAGAAAACACACTATGGCTGCTTAACGGGAAAGGTGAGGTGGGGTGATGCATAAAACAAGGGTTTGAAATTAGCTCAGATACCGTTCCACAAGCCAAATATGTAATAGACAAGACCTACTCCCTGCTCAGTGAACTGGACTCAACAGCCCCTATTCACCGCCCAAGAATATATCTGACTAGTAAGAGTCTTAAAACCTATGTATTGATCTCTCTCTGGAAGTGCATCAAGAGGGTGTAAAGCGGCATAAACACAGCAGTGAAAAGCAGCTAAACCCCATTATAAAAATAGATTACTTAAAAAAAACCCCATAAAACAAAGACAGTGAAAGAGAGAGAAATTCTTACAAAATCCGTTCAGGGGCTCTGATGCAACCTGGATTGACCATATCTAGACCCACAGCTGGATGAGACATGAGGCTGGACACTCTTGGGGCTGAGAGGATTGGTGAGCTTGGGTGAGCAAACGCAGACCCTTTAAAGTCCTACTGCGTGGTACCCATGCCGTGGGTCCCAAATCTCCAGGTTCAAGGGCATCTTCCTACATCGAAAACATGCGTGGGAAACCCAGAAGATGGTACACCGTGTGATCGGGAAAGGGTTCTCAAACGCACCTCATTTCTCCTCTCCTTGTGCTCGGGTTCGCCATTCCAGCCGCTCTACTAACAATCTCCCTACTTGGAGAATCAGCACCTTTAACCTCCTGTTTCGGACAGGTCGCAATTTGGCCTGAGGATGAACGGGAAGAGGGGGAACCAATGAGAGAGTAGCTCTAGGTGTTGGGACAGGCACAGGTCACTCTATTTTCCCATCAGGAAGAAGAATGAACCACAGGCTCAGCCTGCCCCCGGAACCAGAATACGGCCTGAAGCAATCCTGCGCTTTGGCGGCCAGCTCCCAAAAAAGCGAGTTGACAAATGGAGCTCAGGGGCACTGCAACTCACAAACCTGCAGAGTAATAAATGATAACTCTCGTCCACAAATATATTGAGGGAAGGCAACGAAGAGGATTTGAAAGCAAGGCAGAATTGCAGGAAACAGGTTTCAGGAGGCAGACTCGACTCGCCTTGAAAGCACATGAAAAGCGGCAAAGCGTTGACAATGATGCCCTTGGCCAAAAAGGGCGTATGCGTTTTTCCCTGAATATATTCAGGAAAAAACGCATACGCCCTTTTTGGCCAACCAGGCAAGCCGGAAAGGCAAATCAGCGCTACAAAGAAGTCTCGCTTGCCATCGGTCAAAAGGGCCATGCTGAAAAAAGTGTAAAAACCAGAAATGCAGGACAGGCCATGGAGACATGGGAGCCTTGCTACGCTGACGGGCGGGCTGTAAATTGCCAACAGCCACTCTGGAGACGTGGACGGTGTGTCCTGAAACATGTAATAAGCACAGCTTAGAGAGCATAGGGCACTTCCACTCATGGGCGTATAAATCGGGAAACCTAAAAATCAACAAGACACAGGCACCCCAAAGTTTAGTGCTGCTCTGTTTCCAAGAACCTCCACTTCGGTACACCTTCAATATCCCAGGAAAGCGAAAAATGGATAAAGAAGTTGTGGTACTTAGGCACAATGGAATATCACTCAGCCATGAAATCAATGTCATAAGGCTAGTAGCAGCAGGATGAGTGGATTTAGGTACGATGACTCTCAGTGAAATAAGTCACAGAGAAAAAGACACTTATCCTAAGATATCACTTATAGAGGGAATGTCAAAATCGCTACACTTGAACTGAATTACAAAACAGAACAGAGTCACACATTTACAAAACACACTATGGCTGCTTAACGGGAAAGGTGAGGTGGGGTGATGCATAAAACAAGGGTTTGAAATTAGCTCAGATACCGTTCCACAAGCCAAATATGTAATAGACAAGACCTACTCCCTGCTCAGTGAACTGGACTCAACAGCCCCTATTCACCGCCCAAGAATATATCTGACTAGTAAGAGTCTTAAAACCTATGTATTGATCTCTCTCTGGAAGTGCATCAAGAGGGTGTAAAGCGGCATAAACACAGCAGTGAAAAGCAGCTAAACCCCATTATAAAAATAGATTACTTAAAAAAAACCCCATAAAACAAAGACAGTGAAAGAGAGAGAAATTCTTACAAAATCCGTTCAGGGGCTCTGATGCAACCTGGATTGACCATATCTAGACCCACAGCTGGATGAGACATAAGGCTGGACACTCTTGGGGCTGAGAGGATTGGTGAGCTTGGGTGAGCAAACGCAGACCCTTTAAAGTCATACTGCGTGGTACCCATGCCGTGGGTCCCAAATCTCCAGGTTCAAGGGCATCTTCCTACATCGAAAACATGCGTGGGAAACCCAGAAGATGGTACACCGTGTGATCGGGAAAGGGTTCTCAAACGCACCTCATTTCTCCTCTCCTTGTGCTCGGGTTCGCCATTCCAGCCGCTCTACTAACAATCTCCCTACTTGGAGAATCTGCACCTTTAACCTCCTGTTTCGGACAGGTGGCAATTTGGCCTGAGGATGAACGCGAAGACGGGGAACCAATGAGAGACTAGCTCTAGGTGTTGGGACAGGCACAGGTCACTCTATTTTCCCATCAGGAAGAAGAATGAAACACAGGCTCAGCCTGCCCCCGGAACCAGAATACGGCCTGAAGCAATCCTGCGCTTTGGCGGCCACCTCCCAAAAAAGCGAGTTGACAGATGGAGCTCAGGGGCACTGCAACTCACAAACCTGCAGAGTTATAAATGATAACTCTCGTCCACAAATATATTGAGGGAAGGCAACGAAGAGGATTTGAAAGCAAGGCAGAATTGCAGGAAACAGGTTTCAGGAGGCAGAGTCGACTCGCCTTGAAAGCACATGAAAAGCGGCAAAGCGTTGACAATGATGCCCTTGGCCAAAAAGGGCGTATGCGTTTTTTCCTGAATATATTCAGGAAAAAACGCATACGCCCTTTTTGGCCAACCAGGCAAGCCGGAAAGGCAAATCAGCGCTACAAAGAAGTCTCGCTTGCCATCGGTCAAAAGGGCCATGCTGAAAAAAGTGTAAAAACCAGAAATGCAGGACAGGCCATGGAGACATGGGAGCCTTGCTACGCTGATGGGCGGGCTGTAAATTGCCAACAGCCACTCTGGAGAAGTGTACGGTGTGTCCTGAAACATGTAATAAGCACAGCTTAGAGAGCATAGGGCACTTCCACTCATGGGCGTATAAATCGGGAAACCTAAAAATCAACAAGACACAGGCACCCCAAAGTTTAGGGCTGCTCTGTTTCCAAGAACCTCCACTTCGGTACACCTTCAATATCCCAGGAAAGCGAAAAATGGATAAAGAAGTTGTGGTACTTAGGCACAATGGAATATCACTCAGCCATGAAATCAATGTCATAAGGCTAGTAGCAGCAGGATGAGTGGATTTAGGTACGATGACTCTCAGTGAAATAAGTCACAGAGAAAAAGACACTTATCCTAAGATATCACTTATAGAGGGAATGTCAAAATCGCTACACTTGAACTGAATTACAAAACAGAACAGAGTCACACATTTAGAAAACACACTATGGCTGCTTAACGGGAAAGGTGAGGTGGGGTGATGCATAAAACAAGGGTTTGAAATTAGCTCAGATACCGTTCCACAAGCC
This sequence comes from Eubalaena glacialis, assembly GCF_028564815.1. Classification (NCBI taxonomy): domain Eukaryota; kingdom Metazoa; phylum Chordata; class Mammalia; order Artiodactyla; family Balaenidae; genus Eubalaena; species Eubalaena glacialis. The sequence goes on from NC_083722.1 coordinate 115,129,238, forward strand.
AAATATGTAATAGACAAGACCTACTCCCTGCTCAGTGAACTGGACTCAACAGCTCCTATTCACCGCCCAAGAATATATCTGACTAGTAAGAGTCTTAAAACCTATGTATTGATCTCTCTCTGGAAGTGCATCAAGAGGGTGTAAAGCGGCATAAACACAGCAGTGAAAAGCAGCTAAACCCCATTATAAAAATAGATTACTTAAAAAAAAAACCCATAAAACAAAGACAGTGAAAGAGAGAGAAATTCTTACAAAATCCGTTCAGGGGCTCTGATGCAACCTGGATTGACCATATCGAGACCCACAGCTGGATGAGACATAAGGCTGGACACTCTTGGGGCTGAGAGGATTGGTGAGCTTGGGTGAGCAAACGCAGACCCTTTAAAGTCATACTGCGTGGTACCCATGCCGTGGGTGCCAAATCTCCAGGTTCAAGGGCATCTTCCTACATCGAAAACATGCGTGGGAAACCCAGAAGATGGTACACCGTGTGATCGGGAAAGGGTTCTCAAACGCACCTCATTTCTCCTCTCCTTGTGCTCGGGTTCGCCATTCCAGCCGCTCTACTAACAATCTCCCTACTTGGAGAATCTGCACCTTTAACCTCCTGTTTCGGACAGGTGGCAATTTGGCCTGAGGATGAACGCGAAGACGGGGAACCAATGAGAGACTAGCTCTAGGTGTTGGGACAGGCACAGGTCACTCTATTTTCCCATCAGGAAGAAGAATGAACCACAGGCTCAGCCTGCCCCCCGGAACCAGAATACGGCCTGAAGCAATCCTGCGCTTTGGTGGCCAGCTCCCACAAAAGCGAGTTGACAAATGGAGCTCAAGGGCACTGCAACTCACAAACCTGCAGAGTTATAAATGATAACTCTCGTCCACAAATATATTGAGGGAAGGCAACGAAGAGGATTTGAAAGCAAGGCAGAATTGCAGGAAACAGGTTTCAGAAGGCAGACTCGACTCGCCTTGAAAGCACATGAAAAGCGGCAAAGCGTTGACAATGATGCCCTTGGCCAAAAAGGGCGTATGCGTTTTTTCCTGAATATATTCAGGAAAAAACGCATACGCCCTTTTTGGCCAACCAGGCAAGCCGGAAAGGCAAATCAGCGCTACAAAGAAGTCTCGCTTGCCATCGGTCAAAAGGGCCATGCTGAAAAAAGTGTAAAAACCAGAAATGCAGGACAGGCCATGGAGACATGGGAGCCTTGCTACGCTGATGGGCGGGCTGTAAATTGCCAGCAGCCACTCTGGAGAAGTGTACGGTGTGTCCTGAAACATGTAATAAGCACAGCTTAGAGAGCATAGGGCACTTCCACTCATGGGCGTATAAATCGGGAAACCTAAAAATCAACAAGACACAGGCACCCCAAAGTTTAGGGCTGCTCTGTTTCCAAGAACCTCCACTTCGGTACACCTTCAATATCCCAGGAAAGCGAAAAATGGATAAAGAAGTTGTGGTACTTAGGCACAATGGAATATCACTCAGCCATGAAATCAATGTCATAAGGCTAGTAGCAGCAGGATGAGTGGATTTAGGTACGATGACTCTCAGTGAAATAAGTCACAGAGAAAAAGACACTTATCCTAAGATATCACTTATAGAGGGAATGTCAAAATCGCTACACTTGAACTGAATTACAAAACAGAACAGAGTCACACATTTAGAAAACACACTATGGCTGCTTAACGGGAAAGGTGAGGTGGGGTGATGCATAAAACAAGGGTTTGAAATTAGCTCAGATACCGTTCCACAAGCCAAATATGTAATAGACAAGACCTACTCCCTGCTCAGTGAACTGGACTCAACAGCCCCTATTCACCGCCCAAGAATATATCTGACTAGTAAGAGTCTTAAAACCTATGTATTGATCTCTCTCTGGAAGTGCATCAAGAGGGTGTAAAGCGGCATAAACACAGCAGTGAAAAGCAGCTAAACCCCATTATAAAAATAGATTACTTAAAAAAAACCCCATAAAACAAAGACAGTGAAAGAGAGAGAAATTCTTACAAAATCCGTTCAGGGGCTCTGATGCAACCTGGATTGACCATATCTAGACCCACAGCTGGATGAGACATAAGGCTGGACACTCTTGGGGCTGAGAGGATTGGTGAGCTTGGGTGAGCAAACGCAGACCCTTTAAAGTCATACTGCGTGGTACCCATGCCGTGGGTCCCAAATCTCCAGGTTCAAGGGCATCTTCCTACATCGAAAACATGCGTGGGAAACCCAGAAGATGGTACACCGTGTGATCGGGAAAGGGTTCTCAAACGCACCTCATTTCTCCTCTCCTTGTGCTCGGGTTCGCCATTCCAGCCGCTCTACTAACAATCTCCCTACTTGGAGAATCAGCACCTTTAACCTCCTGTTTCGGACAGGTCGCAATTTGGCCTGAGGATGAACGGGAAGAGGGGGAACCAATGAGAGACTAGCTCTAGGTGTTGGGACAGGCACAGGTCACTCTATTTTCCCATCAGGAAGAAGAATGAACCACAGGCTCAGCCTGCCCCCGGAACCAGAATACGGCCTGAAGCAATCCTGCGCTTTGGCGGCCAGCTCCCAAAAAAGCGAGTTGACAAATGGAGCTCAGGGGCACTGCAACTCACAAACCTGCAGAATAATAAATGATAACTCTCGTCCACAAATATATTGAGGGAAGGCAACGAAGAGGATTTGAAAGCAAGGCAGAATTGCAGGAAACAGGTTTCAGGAGGCAGACTCGACTCGCCTTGAAAGCACATGAAAAGTGGCAAAGCGTTGACAATGATGCCCTTGGCCAAAAAGGGCGTATGCGTTTTTTCCTGAATATATTCAGGAAAAAACGCATACGCCCTTTTTGGCCAACCAGGCAAGCCGGAAAGGCAAATCAGCGCTACAAAGAAGTCTCGCTTGCCATCGGTCAAAAGGGCCATGCTGAAAAAAGTGTAAAAACCAGAAATGCAGGACAGGCCATGGAGACATGGGAGCCTTGCTACGCTGATGGGCGGGCTGTAAATTGCCAGCAGCCACTCTGGAGAAGTGTACGGTGTGTCCTGAAACATGTAATAAGCACAGCTTAGAGAGCATAGGGCACTTCCACTCATGGGCGTATAAATCGGGAAACCTAAAAATCAACAAGACACAGGCACCCCAAAGTTTAGGGCTGCTCTGTTTCCAAGAACCTCCACTTCGGTACACCTTCAATATCCCAGGAAAGCGAAAAATGGATAAAGAAGTTGTGGTACTTAGGCACAATGGAATATCACTCAGCCATGAAATCAATGTCATAAGGCTAGTAGCAGCAGGATGAGTGGATTTAGGTACGATGACTCTCAGTGAAATAAGTCACAGAGAAAAAGACACTTATCCTAAGATATCACTTATAGAGGGAATGTCAAAATCGCTACACTTGAACTGAATTACAAAACAGAACAGAGTCACACATTTAGAAAACACACTATGGCTGCTTAACGGGAAAGGTGAGGTGGGGTGATGCATAAAACAAGGGTTTGAAATTAGCTCAGATACCGTTCCACAAGCCAAATATGTAATAGACAAGACCTACTCCCTGCTCAGTGAACTGGACTCAACAGCCCCTATTCACCGCCCAAGAATATATCTGACTAGTAAGAGTCTTAAAACCTATGTATTGATCTCTCTCTGGAAGTGCATCAAGAGGGTGTAAAGCGGCATAAACACAGCAGTGAAAAGCAGCTAAACCCCATTATAAAAATAGATTACTTAAAAAAAACCCCATAAAACAAAGACAGTGAAAGAGAGAGAAATTCTTACAAAATCCGTTCAGGGGCTCTGATGCAACCTGGATTGACCATATCTAGACCCACAGCTGGATGAGACATAAGGCTGGACACTCTTGGGGCTGAGAGGATTGGTGAGCTTGGGTGAGCAAACGCAGACCCTTTAAAGTCATACTGCGTGGTACCCATGCCGTGGGTCCCAAATCTCCAGGTTCAAGGGCATCTTCCTACATCGAAAACATGCGTGGGAAACCCAGAAGATGGTACACCGTGTGATCGGGAAAGGGTTCTCAAACGCACCTCATTTCTCCTCTCCTTGTGCTCGGGTTCGCCATTCCAGCCGCTCTACTAACAATCTCCCTACTTGGAGAATCAGCACCTTTAACCTCCTGTTTCGGACAGGTGGCAATTTGGCCTGAGGATGAACGGGAAGAGGGGGAACCAATGAGAGACTAGCTCTAGGTGTTGGGACAGGCACAGGTCACTCTATTTTCCCATCAGGAAGAAGAATGAACCACAGGCTCAGCCTGCCCCCGGAACCAGAATACGGCCTGAAGCAATCCTGCGCTTTGGCGGCCACCTCCCAAAAAAGCGAGTTGACAGATGGAGCTCAGGGGCACTGCAACTCACAAACCTGCAGAGTTATAAATGATAACTCTCGTCCACAAATATATTGAGGGAAGGCAACGAAGAGGATTTGAAAGCAAGGCAGAATTGCAGGAAACAGGTTTCAGGAGGCAGACTCGACTCGCCTTGAAAGCACATGAAAAGCGGCAAAGCGTTGACAATGATGCCCTTGGCCAAAAAGGGCGTATGCGTTTTTTCCTGAATATATTCAGGAAAAAACGCATACGCCCTTTTTGGCCAACCAGGCAAGCCGGAAAGGCAAATCAGCGCTACAAAGAAGTCTCGCTTGCCATCGGTCAAAAGGGCCATGCTGAATAAAGTGTAAAAACCAGAAATGCAGGACAGGCCATGGAGACATGGGAGCCTTGCTACGCTGATGGGCGGGCTGTAAATTGCCAACAGCCACTCTGGAGAAGTGTACGGTGTGTCCTGAAACATGTAATAAGCACAGCTTAGAGAGCATAGGGCACTTCCACTCATGGGCGTATAAATCGGGAAACCTAAAAATCAACAAGACACAGGCACCCCAAAGTTTAGGGCTGCTCTGTTTCCAAGAACCTCCACTTCGGTACACCTTCAATATCCCAGGAAAGCGAAAAATGGATAAAGAAGTTGTGGTACTTAGGCACAATGGAATATCACTCAGCCATGAAATCAATGTCATAAGGCTAGTAGCAGCAGGATGAGTGGATTTAGGTACGATGACTCTCAGTGAAATAAGTCACAGAGAAAAAGACACTTATCCTAAGATATCACTTATAGAGGGAATGTCAAAATCGCTACACTTGAACTGAATTACAAAACAGAACAGAGTCACACATTTAGAAAACACACTATGGCTGCTTAACGGGAAAGGTGAGGTGGGGTGATGCATAAAACAAGGGTTTGAAATTAGCTCAGATACCGTTCCACAAGCCAAATATGTAATAGACAAGACCTACTCCCTGCTCAGTGAACTGGACTCAACAGCCCCTATTCACCGCCCAAGAATATATCTGACTAGTAAGAGTCTTAAAACCTATGTATTGATCTCTCTCTGGAAGTGCATCAAGAGGGTGTAAAGCGGCATAAACACAGCAGTGAAAAGCAGCTAAACCCCATTATAAAAATAGATTACTTAAAAAAAACCCCATAAAACAAAGACAGTGAAAGAGAGAGAAATTCTTACAAAATCCGTTCAGGGGCTCTGATGCAACCTGGATTGACCATATCTAGACCCACAGCTGGATGAGACATAAGGCTGGACACTCTTGGGGCTGAGAGGATTGGTGAGCTTGGGTGAGCAAACGCAGACCCTTTAAAGTCATACTGCGTGGTACCCATGCCGTGGGTCCCAAATCTCCAGGTTCAAGGGCATCTTCCTACATCGAAAACATGCGTGGGAAACCCAGAAGATGGTACACCGTGTGATCGGGAAAGGGTTCTCAAACGCACCTCATTTCTCCTCTCCTTGTGCTCGGGTTCGCCATTCCAGCCGCTCTACTAACAATCTCCCTACTTGGAGAATCAGCACCTTTAACCTCCTGTTTCGGACAGGTCGCAATTTGGCCTGAGGATGAACGGGAAGAGGGGGAACCAATGAGAGACTAGCTCTAGGTGTTGGGACAGGCACAGGTCACTCTATTTTCCCATCAGGAAGAAGAATGAACCACAGGCTCAGCCTGCCCCCGGAACCAGAATACGGCCTGAAGCAATCCTGCGCTTTGGCGGCCAGCTCCCAAAAAAGCGAGTTGACAAATGGAGCTCAGGGGCACTGCAACTCACAAACCTGCAGAATAATAAATGATAACTCTCGTCCACAAATATATTGAGGGAAGGCAACGAAGAGGATTTGAAAGCAAGGCAGAATTGCAGGAAACAGGTTTCAGGAGGCAGACTCGACTCGCCTTGAAAGCACATGAAAAGTGGCAAAGCGTTGACAATGATGCCCTTGGCCAAAAAGGGCGTATGCGTTTTTTCCTGAATATATTCAGGAAAAAACGCATACGCCCTTTTTGGCCAACCAGGCAAGCCGGAAAGGCAAATCAGCGCTACAAAGAAGTCTCGCTTGCCATCGGTCAAAAGGGCCATGCTGAAAAAAGTGTAAAAACCAGAAATGCAGGACAGGCCATGGAGACATGGGAGCCTTGCTACGCTGATGGGCGGGCTGTAAATTGCCAGCAGCCACTCTGGAGAAGTGTACGGTGTGTCCTGAAACATGTAATAAGCACAGCTTAGAGAGCATAGGGCACTTCCACTCATGGGCGTATAAATCGGGAAACCTAAAAATCAACAAGACACAGGCACCCCAAAGTTTAGGGCTGCTCTGTTTCCAAGAACCTCCACTTCGGTACACCTTCAATATCCCAGGAAAGCGAAAAATGGATAAAGAAGTTGTGGTACTTAGGCACAATGGAATATCACTCAGCCATGAAATCAATGTCATAAGGCTAGTAGCAGCAGGATGAGTGGATTTAGGTACGATGACTCTCAGTGAAATAAGTCACAGAGAAAAAGACACTTATCCTAAGATATCACTTATAGAGGGAATGTCAAATTCGCTACACTTGAACTGAATTACAAAACAGAACAGAGTCACACATTTAGAAAACACACTATGGCTGCTTAACGGGAAAGGTGAGGTGGGGTGATGCATAAAACAAGGGTTTGAAATTAGCTCAGATACCGTTCCACAAGCCAAATATGTAATAGACAAGACCTACTCCCTGCTCAGTGAACTGGACTCAACAGCCCCTATTCACCGCCCAAGAATATATCTGACTAGTAAGAGTCTTAAAACCTATGTATTGATCTCTCTCTGGAAGTGCATCAAGAGGGTGTAAAGCGGCATAAACACAGCAGTGAAAAGCAGCTAAACCCCATTATAAAAATAGATTACTTAAAAAAAACCCCATAAAACAAAGACAGTGAAAGAGAGAGAAATTCTTACAAAATCCGTTCAGGGGCTCTGATGCAACCTGGATTGACCATATCTAGACCCACAGCTGGATGAGACATAAGGCTGGACACTCTTGGGGCTGAGAGGATTGGTGAGCTTGGGTGAGCAAACGCAGACCCTTTAAAGTCATACTGCGTGGTACCCATGCCGTGGGTCCCAAATCTCCAGGTTCAAGGGCATCTTCCTACATCGAAAACATGCGTGGGAAACCCAGAAGATGGTACACCGTGTGATCGGGAAAGGGTTCTCAAACGCACCTCATTTCTCCTCTCCTTGTGCTCGGGTTCGCCATTCCAGCCGCTCTACTAACAATCTCCCTACTTGGAGAATCAGCACCTTTAACCTCCTGTTTCGGACAGGTCGCAATTTGGCCTGAGGATGAACGGGAAGAGGGGGAACCAATGAGAGACTAGCTCTAGGTGTTGGGACAGGCACAGGTCACTCTATTTTCCCATCAGGAAGAAGAATGAACCACAGGCTCAGCCTGCCCCCGGAACCAGAATACGGCCTGAAGCAATCCTGCGCTTTGGCGGCCACCTCCCAAAAAAGCGAGTTGACAGATGGAGCTCAGGGGCACTGCAACTCACAAACCTGCAGAGTTATAAATGATAACTCTCGTCCACAAATATATTGAGGGAAGGCAACGAAGAGGATTTGAAAGCAAGGCAGAATTGCAGGAAACAGGTTTCAGGAGGCAGACTCGACTCGCCTTGAAAGCACATGAAAAGCGGCAAAGCGTTGACAATGATGCCCTTGGCCAAAAAGGGCGTATGCGTTTTTTCCTGAATATATTCAGGAAAAAACGCATACGCCCTTTTTGGCCAACCAGGCAAGCCGGAAAGGCAAATCAGCGCTACAAAGAAGTCTCGCTTGCCATCGGTCAAAAGGGCCATGCTGAAAAAAGTGTAAAAACCAGAAATGCAGGACAGGCCATGGAGACATGGGAGCCTTGCTACGCTGATGGGCGGGCTGTAAATTGCCAACAGCCACTCTGGAGAAGTGTACGGTGTGTCCTGAAACATGTAATAAGCACAGCTTAGAGAGCATAGGGCACTTCCACTCATGGGCGTATAAATCGGGAAACCTAAAAATCAACAAGACACAGGCACCCCAAAGTTTAGGGCTGCTCTGTTTCCAAGAACCTCCACTTCGGTACACCTTCAATATCCCAGGAAAGCGAAAAATGGATAAAGAAGTTGTGGTACTTAGGCACAATGGAATATCACTCAGCCATGAAATCAATGTCATAAGGCTAGTAGCAGCAGGATGAGTGGATTTAGGTACGATGACTCTCAGTGAAATAAGTCACAGAGAAAAAGACACTTTTCCTAAGATATCACTTATAGAGGGAATGTCAAATTCGCTACACTTGAACTGAATTACAAAACAGAACAGAGTCACACATTTAGAAAACACACTATGGCTGCTTAACGGGAAAGGTGAGGTGGGGTGATGCATAAAACAAGGGTTTGAAATTAGCTCAGATACCGTTCCACAAGCCAAATATGTAATAGACAAGACCTACTCCCTGCTCAGTGAACTGGACTCAACAGCCCCTATTCACCGCCCAAGAATATATCTGACTAGTAAGAGTCTTAAAACCTATGTATTGATCTCTCTCTGGAAGTGCATCAAGAGGGTGTAAAGCGGCATAAACACAGCAGTGAAAAGCAGCTAAACCCCATTATAAAAATAGATTACTTAAAAAAAACCCCATAAAACAAAGACAGTGAAAGAGAGAGAAATTCTTACAAAATCCGTTCAGGGGCTCTGATGCAACCTGGATTGACCATATCTAGACCCACAGCTGGATGAGACATAAGGCTGGACACTCTTGGGGCTGAGAGGATTGGTGAGCTTGGGTGAGCAAACGCAGACCCTTTAAAGTCATACTGCGTGGTACCCATGCCGTGGGTCCCAAATCTCCAGGTTCAAGGGCATCTTCCTACATCGAAAACATGCGTGGGAAACCCAGAAGATGGTACACCGTGTGATCGGGAAAGGGTTCTCAAACGCACCTCATTTCTCCTCTCCTTGTGCTCGGGTTCGCCATTCCAGCCGCTCTACTAACAATCTCCCTACTTGGAGAATCAGCACCTTTAACCTCCTGTTTCGGACAGGTCGCAATTTGGCCTGAGGATGAACGGGAAGAGGGGGAACCAATGAGAGACTAGCTCTAGGTGTTGGGACAGGCACAGGTCACTCTATTTTCCCATCAGGAAGAAGAATGAACCACAGGCTCAGCCTGCCCCCGGAACCAGAATACGGCCTGAAGCAATCCTGCGCTTTGGCGGCCAGCTCCCAAAAAAGCGAGTTGACAAATGGAGCTCAGGGGCACTGCAACTCACAAACCTGCAGAATAATAAATGATAACTCTCGTCCACAAATATATTGAGGGAAGGCAACGAAGAGGATTTGAAAGCAAGGCAGAATTGCAGGAAACAGGTTTCAGGAGGCAGACTCGACTCGCCTTGAAAGCACATGAAAAGTGGCAAAGCGTTGACAATGATGCCCTTGGCCAAAAAGGGCGTATGCGTTTTTTCCTGAATATATTCAGGAAAAAACGCATACGCCCTTTTTGGCCAACCAGGCAAGCCGGAAAGGCAAATCAGCGCTACAAAGAAGTCTCGCTTGCCATCGGTCAAAAGGGCCATGCTGAAAAAAGTGTAAAAACCAGAAATGCAGGACAGGCCATGGAGACATGGGAGCCTTGCTACGCTGATGGGCGGGCTGTAAATTGCCAACAGCCACTCTGGAGAAGTGTACGGTGTGTCCTGAAACATGTAATAAGCACAGCTTAGAGAGCATAGGGCACTTCCACTCATGGGCGTATAAATCGGGAAACCTAAAAATCAACAAGACACAGGCACCCCAAAGTTTAGGGCTGCTCTGTTTCCAAGAACCTCCACTTCGGTACACCTTCAATATCCCAGGAAAGCGAAAAATGGATAAAGAAGTTGTGGTACTTAGGCACAATGGAATATCACTCAGCCATGAAATCAATGTCATAAGGCTAGTAGCAGCAGGATGAGTGGATTTAGGTACGATGACTCTCAGTGAAATAAGTCACAGAGAAAAAGACACTTATCCTAAGATATCACTTATAGAGGGAATGTCAAAATCGCTACACTTGAACTGAATTACAAAACAGAACAGAGTCACACATTTAGAAAACACACTATGGCTGCTTAACGGGAAAGGTGAGGTGGGGTGATGCATAAAACAAGGGTTTGAAATTAGCTCAGATACCGTTCCACAAGCCAAATATGTAATAGACAAGACCTACTCCCTGCTCAGTGAACTGGACACAACAGCTCCTATTCACCGCCCAAGAATATATCTGACTAGTAAGAGTCTTAAAACCTATGTATTGATCTCTCTCTGGAAGTGCATCAAGAGGGTGTAAAGCGGCATAAACACAGCAGTGAAAAGCAGCTAAACCCCATTATAAAAATAGATTACTTAAAAAAAACCCCATAAAACAAAGACAGTGAAAGAGAGAGAAATTCTTACAAAATCCGTTCAGGGGCTCTGATGCAACCTGGATTGACCATATCTAGACCCACAGCTGGATGAGACATAAGGCTGGACACTCTTGGGGCTGAGAGGATTGGTGAGCTTGGGTGAGCAAACGCAGACCCTTTAAAGTCATACTGCGTGGTACCCATGCCGTGGGTCCCAAATCTCCAGGTTCAAGGGCATCTTCCTACATCGAAAACATGCGTGGGAAACCCAGAAGATGGTACACCGTGTGATCGGGAAAGGGTTCTCAAACGCACCTCATTTCTCCTGTCCTTGTGCTCGGGTTCGCCATTCCAGCCGCTCTACTAACAATCTCCCTACTTGGAGAATCAGCACCTTTAACCTCCTGTTTCGGACAGGTCGCAATTTGGCCTGAGGATGAACGGGAAGAGGGGGAACCAATGAGAGACTAGCTCTAGGTGTTGGGACAGGCACAGGTCACTCTATTTTCCCATCAGGAAGAAGAATGAACCACAGGCTCAGCCTGCCCCCGGAACCAGAATACGGCCTGAAGCAATCCTGCGCTTTGGCGGCCAGCTCCCAAAAAAGCGAGTTGACAAATGGAGCTCAGGGGCACTGCAACTCACAAACCTGCAGAATAATAAATGATAACTCTCGTCCACAAATATATTGAGGGAAGGCAACGAAGAGGATTTGAAAGCAAGGCAGAATTGCAGGAAACAGGTTTCAGGAGGCAGACTCGACTCGCCTTGAAAGCACATGAAAAGTGGCAAAGCGTTGACAATGATGCCCTTGGCCAAAAAGGGCGTATGCGTTTTTTCCTGAATATATTCAGGAAAAAACGCATACGCCCTTTTTGGCCAACCAGGCAAGCCGGAAAGGCAAATCAGCGCTACAAAGAAGTCTCGCTTGCCATCGGTCAAAAGGGCCATGCTGAAAAAAGTGTAAAAACCAGAAATGCAGGACAGGCCATGGAGACATGGGAGCCTTGCTACGCTGATGGGCGGGCTGTAAATTGCCAGCAGCCACTCTGGAGAAGTGTACGGTGTGTCCTGAAACATGTAATAAGCACAGCTTAGAGAGCATAGGGCACTTCCACTCATGGGCGTATAAATCGGGAAACCTAAAAATCAACAAGACACAGGCACCCCAAAGTTTAGGGCTGCTCTGTTTCCAAGAACCTCCACTTCGGTACACCTTCAATATCCCAGGAAAGCGAAAAATGGATAAAGAAGTTGTGGTACTTAGGCACAATGGAATATCACTCAGCCATGAAATCAATGTCATAAGGCTAGTAGCAGCAGGATGAGTGGATTTAGGTACGATGACTCTCAGTGAAATAAGTCACAGAGAAAAAGACACTTATCCTAAGATATCACTTATAGAGGGAATGTCAAAATCGCTACACTTGAACTGAATTACAAAACAGAACAGAGTCACACATTTAGAAAACACACTATGGCTGCTTAACGGGAAAGGTGAGGTGGGGTGATGCATAAAACAAGGGTTTGAAATTAGCTCAGATACCGTTCCACAAGCCAAATATGTAATAGACAAGACCTACTCCCTGCTCAGTGAACTGGACTCAACAGCCCCTATTCACCGCCCAAGAATATATCTGACTAGTAAGAGTCTTAAAACCTATGTATTGATCTCTCTCTGGAAGTGCATCAAGAGGGTGTAAAGCGGCATAAACACAGCAGTGAAAAGCAGCTAAACCCCATTATAAAAATAGATTACTTAAAAAAAACCCCATAAAACAAAGACAGTGAAAGAGAGAGAAATTCTTACAAAATCCGTTCAGGGGCTCTGATGCAACCTGGATTGACCATATCTAGACCCACAGCTGGATGAGACATAAGGCTGGACACTCTTGGGGCTGAGAGGATTGGTGAGCTTGGGTGAGCAAACGCAGACCCTTTAAAGTCATACTGCGTGGTACCCATGCCGTGGGTCCCAAATCTCCAGGTTCAAGGGCATCTTCCTACATCGAAAACATGCGTGGGAAACCCAGAAGATGGTACACCGTGTGATCGGGAAAGGGTTCTCAAACGCACCTCATTTCTCCTCTCCTTGTGCTCGGGTTCGCCATTCCAGCCGCTCTACTAACAATCTCCCTACTTGGAGAATCAGCACCTTTAACCTCCTGTTTCGGACAGGTGGCAATTTGGCCTGAGGATGAACGGGAAGAGGGGGAACCAATGAGAGACTAGCTCTAGGTGTTGGGACAGGCACAGGTCACTCTATTTTCCCATCAGGAAGAAGAATGAACCACAGGCTCAGCCTGCCCCCGGAACCAGAATACGGCCTGAAGCAATCCTGCGCTTTGGCGGCCACCTCCCAAAAAAGCGAGTTGAGAGATGGAGCTCAGGGGCACTGCAACTCACAAACCTGCAGAGTTATAAATGATAACTCTCGTCCACAAATATATTGAGGGAAGGCAACGAAGAGGATTTGAAAGCAAGGCAGAATTGCAGGAAACAGGTTTCAGGAGGCAGACTCGACTCGCCTTGAAAGCACATGAAAAGTGGCAAAGCGTTGACAATGATGCCCTTGGCCAAAAAGGGCGTATGCGTTTTTTCCTGAATATATTCAGGAAAAAACGCATACGCCCTTTTTGGCCAACCAGGCAAGCCGGAAAGGCAAATCAGCGCTACAAAGAAGTCTCGCTTGCCATCGGTCAAAAGGGCCATGCTGAAAAAAGTGTAAAAACCAGAAATGCAGGACAGGCCATGGAGACATGGGAGCCTTGCTACGCTGATGGGCGGGCTGTAAATTGCCAGCAGCCACTCTGGAGAAGTGTACGGTGTGTCCTGAAACATGTAATAAGCACAGCTTAGAGAGCATAGGGCACTTCCACTCATGGGCGTATAAATCGGGAAACCTAAAAATCAACAAGACACAGGCACCCCAAAGTTTAGGGCTGCTCTGTTTCCAAGAACCTCCACTTCGGTACACCTTCAATATCCCAGGAAAGCGAAAAATGGATAAAGAAGTTGTGGTACTTAGGCACAATGGAATATCACTCAGCCATGAAATCAATGTCATAAGGCTAGTAGCAGCAGGATGAGTGGATTTAGGTACGATGACTCTCAGTGAAATAAGTCACAGAGAAAAAGACACTTATCCTAAGATATCACTTATAGAGGGAATGTCAAATTCGCTACACTTGAACTGAATTACAAAACAGAACAGAGTCACACATTTAGAAAACACACTATGGCTGCTTAACGGGAAAGGTGAGGTGGGGTGATGCATAAAACAAGGGTTTGAAATTAGCTCAGATACCGTTCCACAAGCCAAATATGTAATAGACAAGACCTACTCCCTGCTCAGTGAACTGGACTCAACAGCCCCTATTCACCGCCCAAGAATATATCTGACTAGTAAGAGTCTTAAAACCTATGTATTGATCTCTCTCTGGAAGTGCATCAAGAGGGTGTAAAGCGGCATAAACACAGCAGTGAAAAGCAGCTAAACCCCATTATAAAAATAGATTACTTAAAAAAAACCCCATAAAACAAAGACAGTGAAAGAGAGAGAAATTCTTACAAAATCCGTTCAGGGGCTCTGATGCAACCTGGATTGACCATATCTAGACCCACAGCTGGATGAGACATAAGGCTGGACACTCTTGGGGCTGAGAGGATTGGTGAGCTTGGGTGAGCAAACGCAGACCCTTTAAAGTCATACTGCGTGGTACCCATGCCGTGGGTCCCAAATCTCCAGGTTCAAGGGCATCTTCCTACATCGAAAACATGCGTGGGAAACCCAGAAGATGGTACACCGTGTGATCGGGAAAGGGTTCTCAAACGCACCTCATTTCTCCTCTCCTTGTGCTCGGGTTCGCCATTCCAGCCGCTCTACTAACAATCTCCCTACTTGGAGAATCAGCACCTTTAACCTCCTGTTTCGGACAGGTCGCAATTTGGCCTGAGGATGAACGGGAAGAGGGGGAACCAATGAGAGACTAGCTCTAGGTGTTGGGACAGGCACAGGTCACTCTATTTTCCCATCAGGAAGAAGAATGAACCACAGGCTCAGCCTGCCCCCGGAACCAGAATACGGCCTGAAGCAATCCTGCGCTTTGGCGGCCACCTCCCAAAAAAGCGAGTTGACAGATGGAGCTCAGGGGCACTGCAACTCACAAACCTGCAGAGTTATAAATGATAACTCTCGTCCACAAATATATTGAGGGAAGGCAACGAAGAGGATTTGAAAGCAAGGCAGAATTGCAGGAAACAGGTTTCAGGAGGCAGACTCGACTCGCCTTGAAAGCACATGAAAAGCGGCAAAGCGTTGACAATGATGCCCTTGGCCAAAAAGGGCGTATGCGTTTTTTCCTGAATATATTCAGGAAAAAACGCATACGCCCTTTTTGGCCAACCAGGCAAGCCGGAAAGGCAAATCAGCGCTACAAAGAAGTCTCGCTTGCCATCGGTCAAAAGGGCCATGCTGAAAAAAGTGTAAAAACCAGAAATGCAGGACAGGCCATGGAGACATGGGAGCCTTGCTACGCTGATGGGCGGGCTGTAAATTGCCAACAGCCACTCTGGAGAAGTGTACGGTGTGTCCTGAAACATGTAATAAGCACAGCTTAGAGAGCATAGGGCACTTCCACTCATGGGCGTATAAATCGGGAAACCTAAAAATCAACAAGACACAGGCACCCCAAAGTTTAGGGCTGCTCTGTTTCCAAGAACCTCCACTTCGGTACACCTTCAATATCCCAGGAAAGCGAAAAATGGATAAAGAAGTTGTGGTACTTAGGCACAATGGAATATCACTCAGCCATGAAATCAATGTCATAAGGCTAGTAGCAGCAGGATGAGTGGATTTAGGTACGATGACTCTCAGTGAAATAAGTCACAGAGAAAAAGACACTTTTCCTAAGATATCACTTATAGAGGGAATGTCAAATTCGCTACACTTGAACTGAATTACAAAACAGAACAGAGTCACACATTTAGAAAACACACTATGGCTGCTTAACGGGAAAGGTGAGGTGGGGTGATGCATAAAACAAGGGTTTGAAATTAGCTCAGATACCGTTCCACAAGCCAAATATGTAATAGACAAGACCTACTCCCTGCTCAGTGAACTGGACTCAACAGCCCCTATTCACCGCCCAAGAATATATCTGACTAGTAAGAGTCTTAAAACCTATGTATTGATCTCTCTCTGGAAGTGCATCAAGAGGGTGTAAAGCGGCATAAACACAGCAGTGAAAAGCAGCTAAACCCCATTATAAAAATAGATTACTTAAAAAAAACCCCATAAAACAAAGACAGTGAAAGAGAGAGAAATTCTTACAAAATCCGTTCAGGGGCTCTGATGCAACCTGGATTGACCATATCTAGACCCACAGCTGGATGAGACATAAGGCTGGACACTCTTGGGGCTGAGAGGATTGGTGAGCTTGGGTGAGCAAACGCAGACCCTTTAAAGTCATACTGCGTGGTACCCATGCCGTGGGTCCCAAATCTCCAGGTTCAAGGGCATCTTCCTACATCGAAAACATGCGTGGGAAACCCAGAAGATGGTATACCGTGTGATCGGGAAAGGGTTCTCAAACGCACCTCATTTCTCCTCTCCTTGTGCTCGGGTTCGCCATTCCAGCCGCTCTACTAACAATCTCCCTACTTGGAGAATCAGCACCTTTAACCTCCTGTTTCGGACAGGTCGCAATTTGGCCTGAGGATGAACGGGAAGAGGGGGAACCAATGAGAGACTAGCTCTAGGTGTTGGGACAGGCACAGGTCACTCTATTTTCCCATCAGGAAGAAGAATGAACCACAGGCTCAGCCTGCCCCCGGAACCAGAATACGGCCTGAAGCAATCCTGCGCTTTGGCGGCCAGCTCCCAAAAAAGCGAGTTGACAAATGGAGCTCAGGGGCACTGCAACTCACAAACCTGCAGAATAATAAATGATAACTCTCGTCCACAAATATATTGAGGGAAGGCAACGAAGAGGATTTGAAAGCAAGGCAGAATTGCAGGAAACAGGTTTCAGGAGGCAGACTCGACTCGCCTTGAAAGCACATGAAAAGTGGCAAAGCGTTGACAATGATGCCCTTGGCCAAAAAGGGCGTATGCGTTTTTTCCTGAATATATTCAGGAAAAAACGCATACGCCCTTTTTGGCCAACCAGGCAAGCCGGAAAGGCAAATCAGCGCTACAAAGAAGTCTCGCTTGCCATCGGTCAAAAGGGCCATGCTGAAAAAAGTGTAAAAACCAGAAATGCAGGACAGGCCATGGAGACATGGGAGCCTTGCTACGCTGATGGGCGGGCTGTAAATTGCCAGCAGCCACTCTGGAGAAGTGTACGGTGTGTCCTGAAACATGTAATAAGCACAGCTTAGAGAGCATAGGGCACTTCCACTCATGGGCGTATAAATCGGGAAACCTAAAAATCAACAAGACACAGGCACCCCAAAGTTTAGGGCTGCTCTGTTTCCAAGAACCTCCACTTCGGTACACCTTCAATATCCCAGGAAAGCGAAAAATGGATAAAGAAGTTGTGGTACTTAGGCACAATGGAATATCACTCAGCCATGAAATCAATGTCATAAGGCTAGTAGCAGCAGGATGAGTGGATTTAGGTACGATGACTCTCAGTGAAATAAGTCACAGAGAAAAAGACACTTATCCTAAGATATCACTTATAGAGGGAATGTCAAAATCGCTACACTTGAACTGAATTACAAAACAGAACAGAGTCACACATTTAGAAAACACACTATGGCTGCTTAACGGGAAAGGTGAGGTGGGGTGATGCATAAAACAAGGGTTTGAAATTAGCTCAGATACCGTTCCACAAGCCAAATATGTAATAGACAAGACCTACTCCCTGCTCAGTGAACTGGACACAACAGCTCCTATTCACCGCCCAAGAATATATCTGACTAGTAAGAGTCTTAAAACCTATGTATTGATCTCTCTCTGGAAGTGCATCAAGAGGGTGTAAAGCGGCATAAACACAGCAGTGAAAAGCAGCTAAACCCCATTATAAAAATAGATTACTTAAAAAAAACCCCATAAAACAAAGACAGTGAAAGAGAGAGAAATTCTTACAAAATCCGTTCAGGGGCTCTGATGCAACCTGGATTGACCATATCTAGACCCACAGCTGGATGAGACATAAGGCTGGACACTCTTGGGGCTGAGAGGATTGGTGAGCTTGGGTGAGCAAACGCAGACCCTTTAAAGTCATACTGCGTGGTACCCATGCCGTGGGTCCCAAATCTCCAGGTTCAAGGGCATCTTCCTACATCGAAAACATGCGTGGGAAACCCAGAAGATGGTACACCGTGTGATCGGGAAAGGGTTCTCAAACGCACCTCATTTCTCCTCTCCTTGTGCTCGGGTTCGCCATTCCAGCCGCTCTACTAACAATCTCCCTACTTGGAGAATCAGCACCTTTAACCTCCTGTTTCGGACAGGTCGCAATTTGGCCTGAGGATGAACGGGAAGAGGGGGAACCAATGAGAGACTAGCTCTAGGTGTTGGGACAGGCACAGGTCACTCTATTTTCCCATCAGGAAGAAGAATGAACCACAGGCTCAGCCTGCCCCCGGAACCAGAATACGGCCTGAAGCAATCTTGCGCTTTGGCGGCCAGCTCCCAAAAAAGCGAGTTGACAAATGGAGCTCAGGGGCACTGCAACTCACAAACCTGCAGAATAATAAATGATAACTCTCGTCCACAAATATATTGAGGGAAGGCAACGAAGAGGATTTGAAAGCAAGGCAGAATTGCAGGAAACAGGTTTCAGGAGGCAGACTCGACTCGCCTTGAAAGCACATGAAAAGTGGCAAAGCGTTGACAATGATGCCCTTGGCCAAAAAGGGCGTATGCGTTTTTTCCTGAATATATTCAGGAAAAAACGCATACGCCCTTTTTGGCCAACCAGGCAAGCCGGAAAGGCAAATCAGCGCTACAAAGAAGTCTCGCTTGCCATCGGTCAAAAGGGCCATGCTGAAAAAAGTGTAAAAACCAGAAATGCAGGACAGGCCATGGAGACATGGGAGCCTTGCTACGCTGATGGGCGGGCTGTAAATTGCCAGCAGCCACTCTGGAGAAGTGTACGGTGTGTCCTGAAACATGTAATAAGCACAGCTTAGAGAGCATAGGGCACTTCCACTCATGGGCGTATAAATCGGGAAACCTAAAAATCAACAAGACACAGGCACCCCAAAGTTTAGGGCTGCTCTGTTTCCAAGAACCTCCACTTCGGTACACCTTCAATATCCCAGGAAAGCGAAAAATGGATAAAGAAGTTGTGGTACTTAGGCACAATGGAATATCACTCAGCCATGAAATCAATGTCATAAGGCTAGTAGCAGCAGGATGAGTGGATTTAGGTACGATGACTCTCAGTGAAATAAGTCACAGAGAAAAAGACACTTATCCTAAGATATCACTTATAGAGGGAATGTCAAAATCGCTACACTTGAACTGAATTACAAAACAGAACAGAGTCACACATTTAGAAAACACACTATGGCTGCTTAACGGGAAAGGTGAGGTGGGGTGATGCATAAAACAAGGGTTTGAAATTAGCTCAGATACCGTTCCACAAGCCAAATATGTAATAGACAAGACCTACTCCCTGCTCAGTGAACTGGACTCAACAGCCCCTATTCACCGCCCAAGAATATATCTGACTAGTAAGAGTCTTAAAACCTATGTATTGATCTCTCTCTGGAAGTGCATCAAGAGGGTGTAAAGCGGCATAAACACAGCAGTGAAAAGCAGCTAAACCCCATTATAAAAATAGATTACTTAAAAAAAACCCCATAAAACAAAGACAGTGAAAGAGAGAGAAATTCTTACAAAATCCGTTCAGGGGCTCTGATGCAACCTGGTTTGACCATATCTAGACCCACAGCTGGATGAGACATAAGGCTGGACACTCTTGGGGCTGAGAGGATTGGTGAGCTTGGGTGAGCAAACGCAGACCCTTTAAAGTCCTACTGCGTGGTACCCATGCCGTGGGTCCCAAATCTCCAGGTTCAAGGGCATCTTCCTACATCGAAAACATGCGTGGGAAACCCAGAAGATGGTACACCGTGTGATCGGGAAAGGGTTCTCAAACGCACCTCATTTCTCCTCTCCTTGTGCTCGGGTTCGCCATTCCAGCCGCTCTACTAACAATCTCCCTACTTGGAGAATCAGCACCTTTAACCTCCTGTTTCGGACAGGTCGCAATTTGGCCTGAGGATGAACGGGAAGAGGGGGAACCAATGAGAGACTAGCTCTAGGTGTTGGGACAGGCACAGGTCACTCTATTTTCCCATCAGGAAGAAGAATGAACCACAGGCTCAGCCTGCCCCCGGAACCAGAATACGGCCTGAAGCAATCCTGCGCTTTGGCGGCCAGCTCCCAAAAAAGCGAGTTGACAAATGGAGCTCAGGGGCACTGCAACTCACAAACCTGCAGAATAATAAATGATAACTCTCGTCCACAAATATATTGAGGGAAGGCAACGAAGAGGATTTGAAAGCAAGGCAGAATTGCAGGAAACAGGTTTCAGGAGGCAGACTCGACTCGCCTTGAAAGCACATGAAAAGTGGCAAAGCGTTGACAATGATGCCCTTGGCCAAAAAGGGCGTATGCGTTTTTTCCTGAATATATTCAGGAAAAAACGCATACGCCCTTTTTGGCCAACCAGGCAAGCCGGAAAGGCAAATCAGCGCTACAAAGAAGTCTCGCTTGCCATCGGTCAAAAGGGCCATGCTGAAAAAAGTGTAAAAACCAGAAATGCAGGACAGGCCATGGAGACATGGGAGCCTTGCTACGCTGATGGGCGGGCTGTAAATTGCCAGCAGCCACTCTGGAGAAGTGTACGGTGTGTCCTGAAACATGTAATAAGCACAGCTTAGAGAGCATAGGGCACTTCCACTCATGGGCGTATAAATCGGGAAACCTAAAAATCAACAAGACACAGGCACCCCAAAGTTTAGGGCTGCTCTGTTTCCAAGAACCTCCACTTCGGTACACCTTCAATATCCCAGGAAAGCGAAAAATGGATAAAGAAGTTGTGGTACTTAGGCACAATGGAATATCACTCAGCCATGAAATCAATGTCATAAGGCTAGTAGCAGCAGGATGAGTGGATTTAGGTACGATGACTCTCAGTGAAATAAGTCACAGAGAAAAAGACACTTATCCTAAGATATCACTTATAGAGGGAATGTCAAAATCGCTACACTTGAACTGAATTACAAAACAGAACAGAGTCACACATTTAGAAAACACACTATGGCTGCTTAACGGGAAAGGTGAGGTGGGGTGATGCATAAAACAAGGGTTTGAAATTAGCTCAGATACCGTTCCACAAGCCAAATATGTAATAGACAAGACCTACTCCCTGCTCAGTGAACTGGACTCAACAGCTCCTATTCACCGCCCAAGAATATATCTGACTAGTAAGAGTCTTAAAACCTATGTATTGATCTCTCTCTGGAAGTGCATCAAGAGGGTGTAAAGCGGCATAAACACAGCAGTGAAAAGCAGCTAAACCCCATTATAAAAATAGATTACTTAAAAAAAAAACCCATAAAACAAAGACAGTGAAAGAGAGAGAAATTCTTACAAAATCCGTTCAGGGGCTCTGATGCAACCTGGATTGACCATATCTAGACCCACAGCTGGATGAGACATAAGGCTGGACACTCTTGGGGCTGAGAGGATTGGTGAGCTTGGGTGAGCAAACGCAGACCCTTTAAAGTCATACTGCGTGGTACCCATGCCGTGGGTCCCAAATCTCCAGGTTCAAGGGCATCTTCCTACATCGAAAACATGCGTGGGAAACCCAGAAGATGGTACACCGTGTGATCGGGAAAGGGTTCTCAAACGCACCTCATTTCTCCTCTCCTTGTGCTCGGGTTCGCCATTCCAGCCGCTCTACTAACAATCTCCCTACTTGGAGAATCTGCACCTTTAACCTCCTGTTTCGGACAGGTGGCAATTTGGCCTGAGGATGAACGCGAAGACGGGGAACCAATGAGAGACTAGCTCTAGGTGTTGGGACAGGCACAGGTCACTCTATTTTCCCATCAGGAAGAAGAATGAACCACAGGCTCAGCCTGCCCCCCGGAACCAGAATACGGCCTGAAGCAATCCTGCGCTTTGGTGGCCAGCTCCCAAAAAAGCGAGTTGACAAATGGAGCTCAAGGGCACTGCAACTCACAAACCTGCAGAGTTATAAATGATAACTCTCGTCCACAAATATATTGAGGGAAGGCAACGAAGAGGATTTGAAAGCAAGGCAGAATTGCAGGAAACAGGTTTCAGAAGGCAGACTCGACTCGCCTTGAAAGCACATGAAAAGCGGCAAAGCGTTGACAATGATGCCCTTGGCCAAAAAGGGCGTATGCGTTTTTTCCTGAATATATTCAGGAAAAAACGCATACGCCCTTTTTGGCCAACCAGGCAAGCCGGAAAGGCAAATCAGCGCTACAAAGAAGTCTCGCTTGCCATCGGTCAAAAGGGCCATGCTGAAAAAAGTGTAAAAACCAGAAATGCAGGACAGGCCATGGAGACATGGGAGCCTTGCTACGCTGATGGGCGGGCTGTAAATTGCCAACAGCCACTCTGGAGAAGTGTACGGTGTGTCCTGAAACATGTAATAAGCACAGCTTAGAGAGCATAGGGCACTTCCACTCATGGGCGTATAAATCGGGAAACCTAAAAATCAACAAGACACAGGCACCCCAAAGTTTAGGGCTGCTCTGTTTCCAAGAACCTCCACTTCGGTACACCTTCAATATCCCAGGAAAGCGAAAAATGGATAAAGAAGTTGTGGTACTTAGGCACAATGGAATATCACTCAGCCATGAAATCAATGTCATAAGGCTAGTAGCAGCAGGATGAGTGGATTTAGGTACGATGACTCTCAGTGAAATAAGTCACAGAGAAAAAGACACTTATCCTAAGATATCACTTATAGAGGGAATGTCAAAATCGCTACACTTGAACTGAATTACAAAACAGAACAGAGTCACACATTTAGAAAACACACTATGGCTGCTTAACGGGAAAGGTGAGGTGGGGTGATGCATAAAACAAGGGTTTGAAATTAGCTCAGATACCGTTCCACAAGCCAAATATGTAATAGACAAGACCTACTCCCTGCTCAGTGAACTGGACTCAACAGCCCCTATTCACCGCCCAAGAATATATCTGACTAGTAAGAGTCTTAAAACCTATGTATTGATCTCTCTCTGGAAGTGCATCAAGAGGGTGTAAAGCGGCATAAACACAGCAGTGAAAAGCAGCTAAACCCCATTATAAAAATAGATTACTTAAAAAAAACCCCATAAAACAAAGACAGTGAAAGAGAGAGAAATTCTTACAAAATCCGTTCAGGGGCTCTGATGCAACCTGGATTGACCATATCTAGACCCACAGCTGGATGAGACATAAGGCTGGACACTCTTGGGGCTGAGAGGATTGGTGAGCTTGGGTGAGCAAACGCAGACCCTTTAAAGTCATACTGCGTGGTACCCATGCCGTGGGTCCCAAATCTCCAGGTTCAAGGGCATCTTCCTACATCGAAAACATGCGTGGGAAACCCAGAAGATGGTACACCGTGTGATCGGGAAAGGGTTCTCAAACGCACCTCATTTCTCCTCTCCTTGTGCTCGGGTTCGCCATTCCAGCTGCTCTACTAACAATCTCCCTACTTGGAGAATCAGCACCTTTAACCTCCTGTTTCGGACAGGTCGCAATTTGGCCTGAGGATGAACGGGAAGAGGGGGAACCAATGAGAGACTAGCTCTAGGTGTTGGGACAGGCACAGGTCACTCTATTTTCCCATCAGGAAGAAGAATGAACCACAGGCTCAGCCTGCCCCCGGAACCAGAATACGGCCTGAAGCAATCCTGCGCTTTGGCGGCCAGCTCCCAAAAAAGCGAGTTGACAAATGGAGCTCAGGGGCACTGCAACTCACAAACCTGCAGAATAATAAATGATAACTCTCGTCCACAAATATATTGAGGGAAGGCAACGAAGAGGATTTGAAAGCAAGGCAGAATTGCAGGAAACAGGTTTCAGGAGGCAGACTCGACTCGCCTTGAAAGCACATGAAAAGTGGCAAAGCGTTGACAATGATGCCCTTGGCCAAAAAGGGCGTATGCGTTTTTTCCTGAATATATTCAGGAAAAAACGCATACGCCCTTTTTGGCCAACCAGGCAAGCCGGAAAGGCAAATCAGCGTTACAAAGAAGTCTCGCTTGCCATCGGTCAAAAGGGCCATGCTGAAAAAAGTGTAAAAACCAGAAATGCAGGACAGGCCATGGAGACATGGGAGCCTTGCTACGCTGATGGGCGGGCTGTAAATTGCCAGCAGCCACTCTGGAGAAGTGTACGGTGTGTCCTGAAACATGTAATAAGCACAGCTTAGAGAGCATAGGGCACTTCCACTCATGGGCGTATAAATCGGGAAACCTAAAAATCAACAAGACACAGGCACCCCAAAGTTTAGGGCTGCTCTGTTTCCAAGAACCTCCACTTCGGTACACCTTCAATATCCCAGGAAAGAGAAAAATGGATAAAGAAGTTGTGGTACTTAGGCACAATGGAATATCACTCAGCCATGAAATCAATGTCATAAGGCTAGTAGCAGCAGGATGAGTGGATTTAGGTACGATGACTCTCAGTGAAATAAGTCACAGAGAAAAAGACACTTATCCTAAGATATCACTTATAGAGGGAATGTCAAAATCGCTACACTTGAACTGAATTACAAAACAGAACAGAGTCACACATTTAGAAAACACACTATGGCTGCTTAACGGGAAAGGTGAGGTGGGGTGATGCATAAAACAAGGGTTTGAAATTAGCTCAGATACCGTTCCACAAGCCAAATATGTAATAGACAAGACCTACTCCCTGCTCAGTGAACTGGACTCAACAGCCCCTATTCACCGCCCAAGAATATATCTGACTAGTAAGAGTCTTAAAACCTATATATCGATCTCTCTCTGGAAGTGCATCAAGAGGGTGTAAAGCGGCATAAACACAGCAGTGAAAAGCAGCTAAACCCCATTATAAAAATAGATTACTTAAAAAAAAAACCCAGAAAACCAAGACAGTGAAAGAGAGAGAAATTCTTACAAAATCCGTTCAGGGGCTCTGATGCAACCTGGATTGACCATATCTAGACCCACAGCTGGATGAGACATAAGGCTGGACACTCTTGGGGCTGAGAGGATTGGTGAGCTTGGGTGAGCAAACGCAGACCCTTTAAAGTCCTACTGCGTGGTACCCATGCCGTGGGTCCCAAATCTCCAGGTTCAAGGGCATCTTCCTACATCGAAAACATGCGTGGGAAACCCAGAAGATGGTACACCGTGTGATCGGGAAAGGGTTCTCAAATGCACCTCATTTCTCCTCTCCTTGTGCTCGGGTTCGCCATTCCAGCCGCTCTACTAACAATCTCCCTACTTGGAGAATCTGCACCTTTAACCTCCTGTTTCGGACAGGTCGCAATTTGGCCTGAGGATGAACGGGAAGACGGGGAACCAATGAGAGACTAGCTCTAGGTGTTGGGACAGGCACAGGTCACTCTATTTTCCCATCAGGAAGAAGAATGAACCACAGGCTCAGCCTGCCCCCCGGAACCAGAATACGGCCTGAAGCAATCCTGCGCTTTGGTGGCCAGCTCCCAAAAAAGCGAGTTGACAAATGGAGCTCAAGGGCACTGCAACTCACAAACCTGCAGAGTTATAAATGATAACTCTCGTCCACAAATATATTGAGGGAAGGCAACGAAGAGGATTTGAAAGCAAGGCAGAATTGCAGGAAACAGGTTTCAGAAGGCAGACTCGACTCACCTTGAAAGCACATGAAAAGCGGCAAAGCGTTGACAATGATGCCCTTGGCCAAAAAGGGCGTATGCGTTTTTTCCTGAATATATTCAGGAAAAAACGCATACGCCCTTTTTGGCCAACCAGGCAAGCCGGAAAGGCAAATCAGCGCTACAAAGAAGTCTCGCTTGCCATCGGTCAAAAGGGCCATGCTGAAAAAAGTGTAAAAACCAGAAATGCAGGACAGGCCATGGAGACATGGGAGCCTTGCTACGCTGATGGGCGGGCTGTAAATTGCCAACAGCCACTCTGGAGAAGTGTACGGTGTGTCCTGAAACATGTAATAAGCACAGCTTAGAGAGCATAGGGCACTTCCACTCATGGGCGTATAAATCGGGAAACCTAAAAATCAACAAAACACAGGCACCCCAAAGTTTAGGGCAGCTCTGTTTCCAAGAACCTCCACTTCGGTACACCTTCAATATCCCAGGAAAGCGAAAAATGGATAAAGAAGTTGTGGTACTTAGGCACAATGGAATATCACTCAGCCATGAAATCAATGTCATAAGGCTAGTAGCAGCAGGATGAGTGGATTTAGGTACGATGACTCTCAGTGAAATAAGTCACAGAGAAAAAGACACTTATCCTAAGATATCACTTATAGAGGGAATGTCAAAATCGCTACACTTGAACTGAATTACAAAACAGAACAGAGTCACACATTTAGAAAACACACTATGGCTGCTTAACGGGAAAGGTGAGGTGGGGTGATGCATAAAACAAGGGTTTGAAATTAGCTCAGATACCGTTCCACAAGCCAAATATGTAATAGACAAGACCTACTCCCTGCTCAGTGAACTGGACTCAACAGCCCCTATTCACCGCCCAAGAATATATCTGACTAGTAAGAGTCTTAAAACCTATGTATTGATCTCTCTCTGGAAGTGCATCAAGAGGGTGTAAAGCGGCATAAACACAGCAGTGAAAAGCAGCTAAACCCCATTATAAAAATAGATTACTTAAAAAAAACCCCATAAAACAAAGACAGTGAAAGAGAGAGAAATTCTTACAAAATCCGTTCAGGGGCTCTGATGCAACCTGGATTGACCATATCTAGACCCACAGCTGGATGAGACATAAGGCTGGACACTCTTGGGGCTGAGAGGATTGGTGAGCTTGGGTGAGCAAACGCAGACCCTTTAAAGTCATACTGCGTGGTACCCATGCCGTGGGTCCCAAATCTCCAGGTTCAAGGGCATCTTCCTACATCGAAAACATGCGTGGGAAACCCAGAAGATGGTACACCGTGTGATCGGGAAAGGGTTCTCAAACGCACCTCATTTCTCCTCTCCTTGTGCTCGGGTTCGCCATTCCAGCCGCTCTACTAACAATCTCCCTACTTGGAGAATCAGCACCTTTAACCTCCTGTTTCGGACAGGTCGCAATTTGGCCTGAGGATGAACGGGAAGAGGGGGAACCAATGAGAGACTAGCTCTAGGTGTTGGGACAGGCACAGGTCACTCTATTTTCCCATCAGGAAGAAGAATGAACCACAGGCTCAGCCTGCCCCCGGAACCTGAATACGGCCTGAAGCAATCCTGCGCTTTGGCGGCCAGCTCCCAAAAAAGCGAGTTGACAAATGGAGCTCAGGGGCACTGCAACTCACAAACCTGCAGAATAATAAATGATAACTCTCGTCCACAAATATATTGAGGGAAGGCAACGAAGAGGATTTGAAAGCAAGGCAGAATTGCAGGAAACAGGTTTCAGGAGGCAGACTCGACTCGCCTTGAAAGCACATGAAAAGTGGCAAAGCGTTGACAATGATGCCCTTGGCCAAAAAGGGCGTATGCGTTTTTTCCTGAATATATTCAGGAAAAAACGCATACGCCCTTTTTGGCCAACCAGGCAAGCCGGAAAGGCAAATCAGCGCTACAAAGAAGTCTCGCTTGCCATTGGTCAAAAGGGCCATGCTGAAAAAAGTGTAAAAACCAGAAATGCAGGACAGGCCATGGAGACATGGGAGCCTTGCTACGCTGACGGGCGGGCTGTAAATTGCCAACAGCCACTCTGGAGAAGTGTACGGTGTGTCCTGAAACATGTAATAAGCACAGCTTAGAGACCATAGGGCACTTCCACTCATGGGCGTATAAATCGGGAAACCTAAAAATCAACAAGACACAGGCACCCCAAAGTTTAGGGCTGCTCTGTTTCCAAGAACCTCCACTTCGGTACACCTTCAATATCCCAGGAAAGCGAAAAATGGATAAAGAAGTTGTGGTACTTAGGCACAATGGAATATCACTCAGCCATGAAATCAATGTCATAAGGCTAGTAGCAGCAGGATGAGTGGATTTAGGTACGATGACTCTCAGTGAAATAAGTCACAGAGAAAAAGACACTTATCCTAAGATATCACTTATAGAGGGAATGTCAAAATCGCTACACTTGAACTGAATTACAAAACAGAACAGAGTCACACATTTACAAAACACACTATGGCTGCTTAACGGGAAAGGTGAGGTGGGGTGATGCATAAAACAAGGGTTTGAAATTAGCTCAGATACCGTTCCACAAGCCAAATATGTAATAGACAAGACCTACTCCCTGCTCAGTGAACTGGACTCAACAGCTCCTATTCACCGCCCAAGAATATATCTGACTAGTAAGAGTCTTAAAACCTATGTATTGATCTCTCTCTGGAAGTGCATCAAGAGGGTGTAAAGCGGCATAAACACAGCAGTGAAAAGCAGCTAAACCCCATTATAAAAATAGATTACTTAAAAAAAAAACCCATAAAACAAAGACAGTGAAAGAGAGAGAAATTCTTACAAAATCCGTTCAGGGGCTCTGATGCAACCTGGATTGACCATATCTAGACCCACAGCTGGATGAGACATAAGGCTGGACACTCTTGGGGCTGAGAGGATTGGTGAGCTTGGGTGAGCAAACGCAGACCCTTTAAAGTCATACTGCGTGGTACCCATGCCGTGGGTCCCAAATCTCCAGGTTCAAGGGCATCTTCCTACATCGAAAACATGCGTGGGAAACCCAGAAGATGGTACACCGTGTGATCGGGAAAGGGTTCTCAAACGCACCTCATTTCTCCTCTCCTTGTGCTCGGGTTCGCCATTCCAGCCGCTCTACTAACAATCTCCCTACTTGGAGAATCTGCACCTTTAACCTCCTGTTTCGGACAGGTGGCAATTTGGCCTGAGGATGAACGCGAAGACGGGGAACCAATGAGAGACTAGCTCTAGGTGTTGGGACAGGCACAGGTCACTCTATTTTCCCATCAGGAAGAAGAATGAACCACAGGCTCAGCCTGCCCCCCGGAACCAGAATACGGCCTGAAGCAATCCTGCGCTTTGGTGGCCAGCTCCCAAAAAAGCGAGTTGACAAATGGAGCTCAAGGGCACTGCAACTCACAAACCTGCAGAGTTATAAATGATAACTCTCGTCCACAAATATATTGAGGGAAGGCAACGAAGAGGATTTGAAAGCAAGGCAGAATTGCAGGAAACAGGTTTCAGAAGGCAGACTCGACTCGCCTTGAAAGCACATGAAAAGCGGCAAAGCGTTGACAATGATGCCCTTGGCCAAAAAGGGCGTATGCGTTTTTTCCTGAATATATTCAGGAAAAAACGCATACGCCCTTTTTGGCCAACCAGGCAAGCCGGAAAGGCAAATCAGCGCTACAAAGAAGTCTCGCTTGCCATCGGTCAAAAGGGCCATGCTGAAAAAAGTGTAAAAACCAGAAATGCAGGACAGGCCATGGAGACATGGGAGCCTTGCTACGCTGATGGGCGGGCTGTAAATTGCCAACAGCCACTCTGGAGAAGTGTACGGTGTGTCCTGAAACATGTAATAAGCACAGCTTAGAGAGCATAGGGCACTTCCACTCATGGGCGTATAAATCGGGAAACCTAAAAATCAACAAGACACAGGCACCCCAAAGTTTAGGGCTGCTCTGTTTCCAAGAACCTCCACTTCGGTACACCTTCAATATCCCAGGAAAGCGAAAAATGGATAAAGAAGTTGTGGTACTTAGGCACAATGGAATATCACTCAGCCATGAAATCAATGTCATAAGGCTAGTAGCAGCAGGATGAGTGGATTTAGGTACGATGACTCTCAGTGAAATAAGTCACAGAGAAAAAGACACTTATCCTAAGATATCACTTATAGAGGGAATGTCAAAATCGCTACACTTGAACTGAATTACAAAACAGAACAGAGTCACACATTTAGAAAACACACTATGGCTGCTTAACGGGAAAGGTGAGGTGGGGTGATGCATAAAACAAGGGTTTGAAATTAGCTCAGATACCGTTCCACAAGCCAAATATGTAATAGACAAGACCTACTCCCTGCTCAGTGAACTGGACTCAACAGCCCCTATTCACCGCCCAAGAATATATCTGACTAGTAAGAGTCTTAAAACCTATGTATTGATCTCTCTCTGGAAGTGCATCAAGAGGGTGTAAAGCGGCATAAACACAGCAGTGAAAAGCAGCTAAACCCCATTATAAAAATAGATTACTTAAAAAAAACCCCATAAAACAAAGACAGTGAAAGAGAGAGAAATTCTTACAAAATCCGTTCAGGGGCTCTGATGCAACCTGGATTGACCATATCTAGACCCACAGCTGGATGAGACATAAGGCTGGACACTCTTGGGGCTGAGAGGATTGGTGAGCTTGGGTGAGCAAACGCAGACCCTTTAAAGTCATACTGCGTGGTACCCATGCCGTGGGT
Organism: Eubalaena glacialis; assembly: GCF_028564815.1. Taxonomy (NCBI): domain Eukaryota; kingdom Metazoa; phylum Chordata; class Mammalia; order Artiodactyla; family Balaenidae; genus Eubalaena; species Eubalaena glacialis. The sequence goes on from NC_083722.1 coordinate 115,159,598, forward strand.
CCCAAATCTCCAGGTTCAAGGGCATCTTCCTACATCGAAAACATGCGTGGGAAACCCAGAAGATGGTACACCGTGTGATCGGGAAAGGGTTCTCAAACGCACCTCATTTCTCCTCTCCTTGTGCTCGGGTTCGCCATTCCAGCCGCTCTACTAACAATCTCCCTACTTGGAGAATCAGCACCTTTAACCTCCTGTTTCGGACAGGTCGCAATTTGGCCTGAGGATGAACGGGAAGAGGGAGAACCAATGAGAGACTAGCTCTAGGTGTTGGGACAGGCACAGGTCACTCTATTTTCCCATCAGGAAGAAGAATGAACCACAGGCTCAGCCTGCCCCCGGAACCAGAATACGGCCTGAAGCAATCCTGCGCTTTGGCGGCCAGCTCCCAAAAAAGCGAGTTGACAAATGGAGCTCAGGGGCACTGCAACTCACAAACCTGCAGAATAATAAATGATAACTCTCGTCCACAAATATATTGAGGGAAGGCAACGAAGAGGATTTGAAAGCAAGGCAGAATTGCAGGAAACAGGTTTCAGGAGGCAGACTCGACTCGCCTTGAAAGCACATGAAAAGTGGCAAAGCGTTGACAATGATGCCCTTGGCCAAAAAGGGCGTATGCGTTTTTTCCTGAATATATTCAGGAAAAAACGCATACGCCCTTTTTGGCCAACCAGGCAAGCCGGAAAGGCAAATCAGCGTTACAAAGAAGTCTCGCTTGCCATCGGTCAAAAGGGCCATGCTGAAAAAAGTGTAAAAACCAGAAATGCAGGACAGGCCATGGAGACATGGGAGCCTTGCTACGCTGATGGGCGGGCTGTAAATTGCCAGCAGCCACTCTGGAGAAGTGTACGGTGTGTCCTGAAACATGTAATAAGCACAGCTTAGAGAGCATAGGGCACTTCCACTCATGGGCGTATAAATCGGGAAACCTAAAAATCAACAAGACACAGGCACCCCAAAGTTTAGGGCTGCTCTGTTTCCAAGAACCTCCACTTCGGTACACCTTCAATATCCCAGGAAAGAGAAAAATGGATAAAGAAGTTGTGGTACTTAGGCACAATGGAATATCACTCAGCCATGAAATCAATGTCATAAGGCTAGTAGCAGCAGGATGAGTGGATTTAGGTACGATGACTCTCAGTGAAATAAGTCACAGAGAAAAAGACACTTATCCTAAGATATCACTTATAGAGGGAATGTCAAAATCGCTACACTTGAACTGAATTACAAAACAGAACAGAGTCACACATTTAGAAAACACACTATGGCTGCTTAACGGGAAAGGTGAGGTGGGGTGATGCATAAAACAAGGGTTTGAAATTAGCTCAGATACCGTTCCACAAGCCAAATATGTAATAGACAAGACCTACTCCCTGCTCAGTGAACTGGACTCAACAGCCCCTATTCACCGCCCAAGAATATATCTGACTAGTAAGAGTCTTAAAACCTATGTATTGATCTCTCTCTGGAAGTGCATCAAGAGGGTGTAAAGCGGCATAAACACAGCAGTGAAAAGCAGCTAAACCCCATTATAAAAATAGATTACTTAAAAAAAACCCCATAAAACAAAGACAGTGAAAGAGAGAGAAATTCTTACAAAATCCGTTCAGGGGCTCTGATGCAACCTGGATTGACCATATCTAGACCCACAGCTGGATGAGACATAAGGCTGGACACTCTTGGGGCTGAGAGGATTGGTGAGCTTGGGTGAGCAAACGCAGACCCTTTAAAGTCCTACTGCGTGGTACCCATGCCGTGGGTCCCAAATCTCCAGGTTCAAGGGCATCTTCCTACATCGAAAACATGCGTGGGAAACCCAGAAGATGGTACACCGTGTGATCGGGAAAGGGTTCTCAAACGCACCTCATTTCTCCTCTCCTTGTGCTCGGGTTCGCCATTCCAGCCGCTCTACTAACAATCTCCCTACTTGGAGAATCTGCACCTTTAACCTCCTGTTTCGGACAGGTGGCAATTTGGCCTGAGGATGAACGCGAAGACGGGGAACCAATGAGAGACTAGCTCTAGGTGTTGGGACAGGCACAGGTCACTCTATTTTCCCATCAGGAAGAAGAATGAACCACAGGCTCAGCCTGCCCCCGGAACCAGAATACGGCCTGAAGCAATCCTGCGCTTTTGCGGCCACCTCCCAAAAAAGCGAGTTGACAGATGGAGCTCAGGGGCACTGCAACTCACAAACCTGCAGAGTTATAAATGATAACTCTCGTCCACAAATATATTGAGGGAAGGCAACGAAGAGGATTTGAAAGCAAGGCAGAATTGCAGGAAACAGGTTTCAGGAGGCAGACTCGACTCGCCTTGAAAGCACATGAAAAGCGGCAAAGCGTTGACAATGATGCCCTTGGCCAAAAAGGGCGTATGCGTTTTTTCCTGAATATATTCAGGAAAAAACGCATACGCCCTTTTTGGCCAACCAGGCAAGCCGGAAAGGCAAATCAGCGCTACAAAGAAGTCTCGCTTGCCATCGGTCAAAAGGGCCATGCTGAAAAAAGTGTAAAAACCAGAAATGCAGGACAGGCCATGGAGACATGGGAGCCTTGCTACGCTGATGGGCGGGCTGTAAATTGCCAACAGCCACTCTGGAGAAGTGTACGGTGTGTCCTGAAACATGTAATAAGCACAGCTTAGAGAGCATAGGGCACTTCCACTCATGGGCGTATAAATCGGGAAATCTAAAAATCAACAAGACACAGGCACCCCAAAGTTTAGGGCTGCTCTGTTTCCAAGAACCTCCACTTCGGTACACCTTCAATATCCCAGGAAAGCGAAAAATGGATAAAGAAGTTGTGGTACTTAGGCACAATGGAATATCACTCAGCCATGAAATCAATGTCATAAGGCTAGTAGCAGCAGGATGAGTGGATTTAGGTACGATGACTCTCAGTGAAATAAGTCACAGAGAAAAAGACACTTATCCTAAGATATCACTTATAGAGGGAATGTCAAAATCGCTACACTTGAACTGAATTACAAAACAGAACAGAGTCACACATTTAGAAAACACACTATGGCTGCTTAACGGGAAAGGTGAGGTGGGGTGATGCATAAAACAAGGGTTTGAAATTAGCTCAGATACCGTTCCACAAGCCAAATATGTAATAGACAAGACCTACTCCCTGCTCAGTGAACTGGACTCAACAGCTCCTATTCACCGCCCAAGAATATATCTGACTAGTAAGAGTCTTAAAACCTATGTATTGATCTCTCTCTGGAAGTGCATCAAGAGGGTGTAAAGCGGCATAAACACAGCAGTGAAAAGCAGCTAAACCCCATTATAAAAATAGATTACTTAAAAAAAAACCCATAAAACAAAGAGTGAAAGAGAGAGAAATTCTTACAAAATCCGTTCAGGGGCTCTGATGCAACCTGGATTGACCATATCTAGACCCACAGCTGGATGAGACATAAGGCTGGACACTCTTGGGGCTGAGAGGATTGGTGAGCTTGGGTGAGCAAACGCAGACCCTTTAAAGTCATACTGCGTGGTACCCATGCCGTGGGTCCCAAATCTCCAGGTTCAAGGGCATCTTCCTACATCGAAAACATGCGTGGGAAACCCAGAAGATGGTACACCGTGTGATCGGGAAAGGGTTCTGAAACGCACCTCATTTCTCCTCTCCTTGTGCTCGGGTTCGCCATTCCAGCCGCTCTACTAACAATCTCCCTACTTGGAGAATCTGCACCTTTAACCTCCTGTTTCGGACAGGTGGCAATTTGGCCTGAGGATGAACGCGAGGACGGGGAACCAATGAGAGACTAGCTCTAGGTGTTGGGACAGGCACAGGTCACTCTATTTTCCCATCAGGAAGAAGAATGAAACACAGGCTCAGCCTGCCCCCGGAACCAGAATACGGCCTGAAGCAATCCTGCGCTTTGGCGGCCAGCTCCCAAAAAAGCGAGTTGACAGATGGAGCTCAGGGGCACTGCAACTCACAAACCTGCAGAGTTATAAATGATAACTCTCGTCCACAAATATATTGAGGGAAGGCAACGAAGAGGATTTGAAAGCAAGGCAGAATTGCAGGAAACAGGTTTCAGGAGGCAGACTCGACTCGCCTTGAAAGCACATGAAAAGTGGCAAAGCGTTGACAATGATGCCCTTGGCCAAAAAGGGCGTATGCGTTTTTTCCTGAATATATTCAGGAAAAAACGCATACGCCCTTTTTGGCCAACCAGGCAAGCCGGAAAGGCAAATCAGCGCTACAAAGAAGTCTCGCTTGCCATCGGTCAAAAGGGCCATGCTGAAAAAAGTGTAAAAACCAGAAATGCAGGACAGGCCATGGAGACATGGGAGCCTTGCTACGCTGATGGGCGGGCTGTAAATTGCCAGCAGCCACTCTGGAGAAGTGTACGGTGTGTCCTGAAACATGTAATAAGCACAGCTTAGAGAGCATAGGGCACTTCCACTCATGGGCGTATAAATCGGGAAACCTAAAAATCAACAAGACACAGGCACCCCAAAGTTTAGGGCTGCTCTGTTTCCAAGAACCTCCACTTCGGTACACCTTCAATATCCCAGGAAAGCGAAAAATGGATAAAGAAGTTGTGGTACTTAGGCACAATGGAATATCACTCAGCCATGAAATCAATGTCATAAGGCTAGTAGCAGCAGGATGAGTGGATTTAGGTACGATGACTCTCAGTGAAATAAGTCACAGAGAAAAAGACACTTATCCTAAGATATCACTTATAGAGGGAATGTCAAAATCGCTACACTTGAACTGAATTACAAAACAGAACAGAGTCACACATTTAGAAAACACACTATGGCTGCTTAACGGGAAAGGTGAGGTGGGGTGATGCATAAAACAAGGGTTTGAAATTAGCTCAGATACCGTTCCACAAGCCAAATATGTAATAGACAAGACCTACTCCCTGCTCAGTGAACTGGACTCAACAGCTCCTATTCACCGCCCAAGAATATATCTGACTAGTAAGAGTCTTAAAACCTATGTATTGATCTCTCTCTGGAAGTGCATCAAGAGGGTGTAAAGTGGCATAAACACAGCAGTGAAAAGCAGCTAAACCCCATTATAAAAATAGATTACTTAAAAAAAAACCCATAAAACAAAGACAGTGAAAGAGAGAGAAATTCTTACAAAATCCGTTCAGGGGCTCTGATGCAACCTGGATTGACCATATCTAGACCCACAGCTGGATGAGACATAAGGCTGGACACTCTTGGGGCTGAGAGGATTGGTGAGCTTGGGTGAGCAAACGCAGACCCTTTAAAGTCATACTGCGTGGTACCCATGCCGTGGGTCCCAAATCTCCAGGTTCAAGGGCATCTTCCTACATCGAAAACATGCGTGGGAAACCCAGAAGATGGTACACCGTTTGATCGGGAAAGGGTTCTCAAACGCACCTCATTTCTCCTCTCCTTGTGCTCGGGTTCGCCATTCCAGCCGCTCTACTAACAATCTCCCTACTTGGAGAATCTGCACCTTTAACCTCCTGTTTCGGACAGGTGGCAATTTGGCCTGAGGATGAACGCGAAGACGGGGAACCAATGAGAGACTAGCTCTAGGTGTTGGGACAGGCACAGGTCACTCTATTTTCCCATCAGGAAGAAGAATGAACCACAGGCTCAGCCTGCCCCCGGAACCAGAATACGGCCTGAAGCAATCCTGCGCTTTGGCGGCCACCTCCCAAAAAAGCGAGTTGACAGATGGAGCTCAGGGGCACTGCAACTCACAAACCTGCAGAGTTATAAATGATAACTCTCGTCCACAAATATATTGAGGGAAGGCAACGAAGAGGATTTGAAAGCAAGGCAGAATTGCAGGAAACAGGTTTCAGGAGGCAGACTCGACTCGCCTTGAAAGCACATGAAAAGTGGCAAAGCGTTGACAATGATGCCCTTGGCCAAAAAGGGCGTATGCGTTTTTCCCTGAATATATTCAGGAAAAAACGCATACGCCCTTTTTGGCCAACCAGGCAAGCCGGAAAGGCAAATCAGCGCTACAAAGAAGTCTCGCTTGCCATCGGTCAAAAGGGCCATGCTGAAAAAAGTGTAAAAACCAGAAATGCAGGACAGGCCATGGAGACATGGGAGCCTTGCTACGCTGATGGGCGGGCTGTAAATTGCCAACAGCCACTCTGGAGAAGTGTACGGTGTGTCCTGAAACATGTAATAAGCACAGCTTAGAGAGCATAGGGCACTTCCACTCATGGGCGTATAAATCGGGAAACCTAAAAATCAACAAGACACAGGCACCCCAAACTTTAGGGCTGCTCTGTTTCCAAGAACCTCCACTTCGGTACACCTTCAATATCCCAGGAAAGCGAAAAATGGATAAAGAAGTTGTGGTACTTAGGCACAATGGAATATCACTCAGCCATGAAATCAATGTCATAAGGCTAGTAGCAGCAGGATGAGTGGATTTAGGTACGATGACTCTCAGTGAAATAAGTCACAGAGAAAAAGACACTTATCCTAAGATATCACTTATAGAGGGAATGTCAAAATCGCTACACTTGAACTGAATTACAAAACAGAACAGAGTCACACATTTAGAAAACACACTATGGCTGCTTAACGGGAAAGGTGAGGTGGGGTGATGCATAAAACAAGGGTTTGAAATTAGCTCAGATACCGTTCCACAAGCCAAATATGTAATAGACAAGACCTACTCCCTGCTCAGTGAACTGGACTCAACAGCCCCTATTCACCGCCCAAGAATATATCTGACTAGTAAGAGTCTTAAAACCTATGTATTGATCTCTCTCTGGAAGTGCATCAAGAGGGTGTAAAGCGGCATAAACACAGCAGTGAAAAGCAGCTAAACCCCATTATAAAAATAGATTACTTAAAAAAAACCCCATAAAACAAAGACAGTGAAAGAGAGAGAAATTCTTACAAAATCCGTTCAGGGGCTCTGATGCAACCTGGATTGACCATATCTAGACCCACAGCTGGATGAGACATAAGGCTGGACACTCTTGGGGCTGAGAGGATTGGTGAGCTTGGGTGAGCAAACGCAGACCCTTTAAAGTCATACTGCGTGGTACCCATGCCGTGGGTCCCAAATCTCCAGGTTCAAGGGCATCTTCCTACATCGAAAACATGCGTGGGAAACCCAGAAGATGGTACACCGTGTGATCGGGAAAGGGTTCTCAAACGCACCTCATTTCTCCTCTCCTTGTGCTCGGGTTCGCCATTCCAGCCGCTCTACTAACAATCTCCCTACTTGGAGAATCAGCACCTTTAACCTCCTGTTTCGGACAGGTCGCAATTTGGCCTGAGGATGAACGGGAAGAGGGGGAACCAATGAGAGACTAGCTCTAGGTGTTGGGACAGGCACAGGTCACTCTATTTTCCCATCAGGAAGAAGAATGAACCACAGGCTCAGCCTGCCCCCGGAACCAGAATACGGCCTGAAGCAATCCTGCGCTTTGGCGGCCAGCTCCCAAAAAAGCGAGTTGACAAATGGAGCTCAGGGGCACTGCAACTCACAAACCTGCAGAATAATAAATGATAACTCTCGTCCACAAATATATTGAGGGAAGGCAACGAAGAGGATTTGAAAGCAAGGCAGAATTGCAGGAAACAGGTTTCAGGAGGCAGACTCGACTCGCCTTGAAAGCACATGAAAAGTGGCAAAGCGTTGACAATGATGCCCTTGGCCAAAAAGGGCGTATGCGTTTTTTCCTGAATATATTCAGGAAAAAACGCATACGCCCTTTTTGGCCAACCAGGCAAGCCGGAAAGGCAAATCAGCGCTACAAAGAAGTCTCGCTTGCCATCGGTCAAAAGGGCCATGCTGAAAAAAGTGTAAAAACCAGAAATGCAGGACAGGCCATGGAGACATGGGAGCCTTGCTACGCTGATGGGCGGGCTGTAAATTGCCAGCAGCCACTCTGGAGAAGTGTACGGTGTGTCCTGAAACATGTAATAAGCACAGCTTAGAGAGCATAGGGCACTTCCACTCATGGGCGTATAAATCGGGAAACCTAAAAATCAACAAGACACAGGCACCCCAAAGTTTAGGGCTGCTCTGTTTCCAAGAACCTCCACTTCGGTACACCTTCAATATCCCAGGAAAGCGAAAAATGGATAAAGAAGTTGTGGTACTTAGGCACAATGGAATATCACTCAGCCATGAAATCAATGTCATAAGGCTAGTAGCAGCAGGATGAGTGGATTTAGGTACGATGACTCTCAGTGAAATAAGTCACAGAGAAAAAGACACTTATCCTAAGATATCACTTATAGAGGGAATGTCAAAATCGCTACACTTGAACTGAATTACAAAACAGAACAGAGTCACACATTTAGAAAACACACTATGGCTGCTTAACGGGAAAGGTGAGGTGGGGTGATGCATAAAACAAGGGTTTGAAATTAGCTCAGATACCGTTCCACAAGCCAAATATGTAATAGACAAGACCTACTCCCTGCTCAGTGAACTGGACACAACAGCTCCTATTCACCGCCCAAGAATATATCTGACTAATAAGAGTCTTAAAACCTATGTATTGATCTCTCTCTGGAAGTGCATCAAGAGGGTGTAAAGCGGCATAAACACAGCAGTGAAAAGCAGCTAAACCCCATTATAAAAATAGATTACTTAAAAAAAACCCCATAAAACAAAGACAGTGAAAGAGAGAGAAATTCTTACAAAATCCGTTCAGGGGCTCTGATGCAACCTGGATTGACCATATCTAGACCCACAGCTGGATGAGACATAAGGCTGGACACTCTTGGGGCTGAGAGGATTGGTGAGCTTGGGTGAGCAAACGCAGACCCTTTAAAGTCATACTGCGTGGTACCCATGCCGTGGGTCCCAAATCTCCAGGTTCAAGGGCATCTTCCTACATCGAAAACATGCGTGGGAAACCCAGAAGATGGTACACCGTGTGATCGGGAAAGGGTTCTCAAACGCACCTCATTTCTCCTGTCCTTGTGCTCGGGTTCGCCATTCCAGCCGCTCTACTAACAATCTCCCTACTTGGAAAATCAGCACCTTTAACCTCCTGTTTCGGACAGGTCGCAATTTGGCCTGAGGATGAACGGGAAGAGGGGGAACCAATGAGAGACTAGCTCTAGGTGTTGGGACAGGCACAGGTCACTCTATTTTCCCATCAGGAAGAAGAATGAACCACAGGCTCAGCCTGCCCCCCGGAACCAGAATACGGCCTGAAGCAATCCTGCGCTTTGGTGGCCAGCTCCCAAAAAAGCGAGTTGACAAATGGAGCTCAAGGGCACTGCAACTCACAAACCTGCAGAGTTATAAATGATAACTCTCGTCCACAAATATATTGAGGGAAGGCAACGAAGAGGATTTGAAAGCAAGGCAGAATTGCAGGAAACAGGTTTCAGGAGGCAGACTCGACTCGCCTTGAAAGCACATGAAAAGCGGCAAAGCGTTGACAATGATGCCCTTGGCCAAAAAGGGCGTATGCGTTTTTTCCTGAATATATTCAGGAAAAAACGCATACGCCCTTTTTGGCCAACCAGGCAAGCCGGAAAGGCAAATCAGCGCTACAAAGAAGTCTCGCTTGCCATCGGTCAAAAGGGCCATGCTGAAAAAAGTGTAAAAACCAGAAATGCAGGACAGGCCATGGAGACATGGGAGCCTTGCTACGCTGATGGGCGGGCTGTAAATTGCCAACAGCCACTCTGGAGAAGTGTACGGTGTGTCCTGAAACATGTAATAAGCACAGCTTAGAGAGCATAGGGCACTTCCACTCATGGGCGTATAAATCGGGAAACCTAAAAATCAACAAGACACAGGCACCCCAAAGTTTAGGGCTGCTCTGTTTCCAAGAACCTCCACTTCGGTACACCTTCAATATCCCAGGAAAGCGAAAAATGGATAAAGAAGTTGTGGTACTTAGGCACAATGGAATATCACTCAGCCATGAAATCAATGTCATAAGGCTAGTAGCAGCAGGATGAGTGGATTTAGGTACGATGACTCTCAGTGAAATAAGTCACAGAGAAAAAGACACTTATCCTAAGATATCACTTATAGAGGGAATGTCAAAATCGCTACACTTGAACTGAATTACAAAACAGAACAGAGTCACACATTTAGAAAACACACTATGGCTGCTTAACGGGAAAGGTGAGGTGGGGTGATGCATAAAACAAGGGTTTGAAATTAGCTCAGATACCGTTCCACAAGCCAAATATGTAATAGACAAGACCTACTCCCTGCTCAGTGAACTGGACTCAACAGCCCCTATTCACCGCCCAAGAATATATCTGACTAGTAAGAGTCTTAAAACCTATGTATTGATCTCTCTCTGGAAGTGCATCAAGAGGGTGTAAAGCGGCATAAACACAGCAGTGAAAAGCAGCTAAACCCCATTATAAAAATAGATTACTTAAAAAAAACCCCATAAAACAAAGACAGTGAAAGAGAGAGAAATTCTTACAAAATCCGTTCAGGGGCTCTGATGCAACCTGGATTGACCATATCTAGACCCACAGCTGGATGAGACATAAGGCTGGACACTCTTGGGGCTGAGAGGATTGGTGAGCTTGGGTGAGCAAACGCAGACCCTTTAAAGTCATACTGCGTGGTACCCATGCCGTGGGTCCCAAATCTCCAGGTTCAAGGGCATCTTCCTACATCGAAAACATGCGTGGGAAACCCAGAAGATGGTACACCGTGTGATCGGGAAAGGGTTCTCAAACGCACCTCATTTCTCCTCTCCTTGTGCTCGGGTTCGCCATTCCAGCTGCTCTACTAACAATCTCCCTACTTGGAGAATCAGCACCTTTAACCTCCTGTTTCGGGACAGGTCGCAATTTGGCCTGAGGATGAACGGGAAGAGGGGGAACCAATGAGAGACTAGCTCTAGGTGTTGGGACAGGCACAGGTCACTCTATTTTCCCATCAGGAAGAAGAATGAACCACAGGCTCAGCCTGCCCCCGGAACCAGAATACGGCCTGAAGCAATCCTGCGCTTTGGCGGCCAGCTCCCAAAAAAGCGAGTTGACAAATGGAGCTCAGGGGCACTGCAACTCACAAACCTGCAGAATAATAAATGATAACTCTCGTCCACAAATATATTGAGGGAAGGCAACGAAGAGGATTTGAAAGCAAGGCAGAATTGCAGGAAACAGGTTTCAGGAGGCAGACTCGACTCGCCTTGAAAGCACATGAAAAGTGGCAAAGCGTTGACAATGATGCCCTTGGCCAAAAAGGGCGTATGCGTTTTTTCCTGAATATATTCAGGAAAAAACGCATACGCCCTTTTTGGCCAACCAGGCAAGCCGGAAAGGCAAATCAGCGTTACAAAGAAGTCTCGCTTGCCATCGGTCAAAAGGGCCATGCTGAAAAAAGTGTAAAAACCAGAAATGCAGGACAGGCCATGGAGACATGGGAGCCTTGCTACGCTGATGGGCGGGCTGTAAATTGCCAGCAGCCACTCTGGAGAAGTGTACGGTGTGTCCTGAAACATGTAATAAGCACAGCTTAGAGAGCATAGGGCACTTCCACTCATGGGCGTATAAATCGGGAAACCTAAAAATCAACAAGACACAGGCACCCCAAAGTTTAGGGCTGCTCTGTTTCCAAGAACCTCCACTTCGGTACACCTTCAATATCCCAGGAAAGAGAAAAATGGATAAAGAAGTTGTGGTACTTAGGCACAATGGAATATCACTCAGCCATGAAATCAATGTCATAAGGCTAGTAGCAGCAGGATGAGTGGATTTAGGTACGATGACTCTCAGTGAAATAAGTCACAGAGAAAAAGACACTTATCCTAAGATATCACTTATAGAGGGAATGTCAAAATCGCTACACTTGAACTGAATTACAAAACAGAACAGAGTCACACATTTAGAAAACACACTATGGCTGCTTAACGGGAAAGGTGAGGTGGGGTGATGCATAAAACAAGGGTTTGAAATTAGCTCAGATACCGTTCCACAAGCCAAATATGTAATAGACAAGACCTACTCCCTGCTCAGTGAACTGGACTCAACAGCCCCTATTCACCGCCCAAGAATATATCTGACTAGTAAGAGTCTTAAAACCTATATATCGATCTCTCTCTGGAAGTGCATCAAGAGGGTGTAAAGCGGCATAAACACAGCAGTGAAAAGCAGCTAAACCCCATTATAAAAATAGATTACTTAAAAAAAAAACCCAGAAAACCAAGACAGTGAAAGAGAGAGAAATTTTACAAAATCCGTTCAGGGGCTCTGATGCAACCTGGATTGACCATATCTAGACCCACAGCTGGATGAGACATAAGGCTGGACACTCTTGGGGCTGAGAGGATTGGTGAGCTTGGGTGAGCAAACGCAGACCCTTTAAAGTCCTACTGCGTGGTACCCATGCCGTGGGTCCCAAATCTCCAGGTTCAAGGGCATCTTCCTACATCGAAAACATGCGTGGGAAACCCAGAAGATGGTACACCGTGTGATCGGGAAAGGGTTCTCAAATGCACCTCATTTCTCCTCTCCTTGTGCTCGGGTTCGCCATTCCAGCCGCTCTACTAACAATCTCCCTACTTGGAGAATCTGCACCTTTAACCTCCTGTTTCGGACAGGTCGCAATTGGCCTGAGGATGAACGGGAAGACGGGGAACCAATGAGAGACTAGCTCTAGGTGTTGGGACAGGCACAGGTCACTCTATTTTCCCATCAGGAAGAAGAATGAACCACAGGCTCAGCCTGCCCCCCGGAACCAGAATACGGCCTGAAGCAATCCTGCGCTTTGGTGGCCAGCTCCCAAAAAAGCGAGTTGACAAATGGAGCTCAAGGGCACTGCAACTCACAAACCTGCAGAGTTATAAATGATAACTCTCGTCCACAAATATATTGAGGGAAGGCAACGAAGAGGATTTGAAAGCAAGGCAGAATTGCAGGAAACATGTTTCAGAAGGCAGACTCGACTCACCTTGAAAGCACATGAAAAGCGGCAAAGCGTTGACAATGATGCCCTTGGCCAAAAAGGGGCGTATGCGTTTTTTCCTGAATATATTCAGGAAAAAACGCATACGCCCTTTTTGGCCAACCAGGCAAGCGGAAAGGCAAATCAGCGCTACAAAGAAGTCTCGCTTGCCATTGGTCAAAAGGGCCATGCTGAAAAAAGTGTAAAAACCAGAAATGCAGGACAGGCCATGGAGACATGGGAGCCTTGCTACGCTGACGGGCGGGCTGTAAATTGCCAACAGCCACTCTGGAGAAGTGTACGGTGTGTCCTGAAACATGTAATAAGCACAGCTTAGAGACCATAGGGCACTTCCACTCATGGGCGTATAAATCGGGAAACCTAAAAATCAACAAGACACAGGCACCCCAAAGTTTAGGGCTGCTCTGTTTCCAAGAACCTCCACTTCGGTACACCTTCAATATCCCAGGAAAGCGAAAAAATGGATAAAGAAGTTGTGGTACTTAGGCACAATGGAATATCACTCAGCCATGAAATCAATGTCATAAGGCTAGTAGCAGCAGGATGAGTGGATTTAGGTACGATGACTCTCAGTGAAATAAGTCACAGAGAAAAAGACACTTATCCTAAGATATCACTTATAGAGGGAATGTCAAAATCGCTACACTTGAACTGAATTACAAAACAGAACAGAGTCACACATTTACAAAACACACTATGGCTGCTTAACGGGAAAGGTGAGGTGGGGTGATGCATAAAACAAGGGTTTGAAATTAGCTCAGATACCGTTCCACAAGCCAAATATGTAATAGACAAGACCTACTCCCTGCTCAGTGAACTGGACTCAACAGCTCCTATTCACCGCCCCAAGAATATATCTGACTAGTAAGAGTCTTAAAACCTATGTATTGATCTCTCTCTGGAAGTGCATCAAGAGGGTGTAAAGCGGCATAAACACAGCAGTGAAAAGCAGCTAAACCCCATTATAAAAATAGATTACTTAAAAAAAAAAACCCATAAAACAAAGACAGTGAAAGAGAGAGAAATTCTTACAAAATCCGTTCAGGGGCTCTGATGCAACCTGGATTGACCATATCTAGACCCACAGCTGGATGAGACATAAGGCTGGACACTCTTGGGGCTGAGAGGATTGGTGAGCTTGGGTGAGCAAACGCAGACCCTTTAAAGTCCTACTGCGTGGTACCCATGCCGTGGGTCCCAAATCTCCAGGTTCAAGGGCATCTTCCTACATCGAAACATGCGTGGGAAACCCAGAAGATGGTACACCGTGTGATCGGGAAAGGGTTCTCAAACGCACCTCATTTCTCCTCTCCTTGTGCTCGGGTTCGCCATTCCAGCCGCTCTACTAACAATCTCCCTACTTGGAGAATCTGCACCTTTAACCTCCTGTTTCGGACAGGTGGCAATTTGGCCTGAGGATGAACGCGAAGACGGGGAACCAATGAGAGACTAGCTCTAGGTGTTGGGACAGGCACAGGTCACTCTATTTTCCCATCAGGAAGAAGAATGAACCACAGGCTCAGCCTGCCCCCCGGAACCAGAATACGGCCTGAAGCAATCCTGCGCTTTGGTGGCCAGCTCCCAAAAAAGCGAGTTGACAAATGGAGCTCAAGGGCACTGCAACTCACAAACCTGCAGAGTTATAAATGATAACTCTCGTCCACAAATATATTGAGGGAAGGCAACGAAGAGGATTTGAAAGCAAGGCAGAATTGCAGGAAACAGGTTTCAGAAGGCAGACTCGACTCGCCTTGAAAGCACATGAAAAGCGGCAAAGCGTTGACAATGATGCCCTTGGCCAAAAAGGGCGTATGCGTTTTTTCCTGAATATATTCAGGAAAAAACGCATACGCCCTTTTTGGCCAACCAGGCAAGCCGGAAAGGCAAATCAGCGCTACAAAGAAGTCTCGCTTGCCATCGGTCAAAAGGGCCATGCTGAAAAAAGTGTAAAAACCAGAAATGCAGGACAGGCCATGGAGACATGGGAGCCTTGCTACGCTGATGGGCGGGCTGTAAATTGCCAACAGCCACTCTGGAGAAGTGTACGGTGTGTCCTGAAACATGTAATAAGCACAGCTTAGAGAGCATAGGGCACTTCCACTCATGGGCGTATAAATCGGGAAACCTAAAAATCAACAAGACACAGGCACCCCAAAGTTTAGGGCTGCTCTGTTTCCAAGAACCTCCACTTCGGTACACCTTCAATATCCCAGGAAAGCGAAAAATGGATAAAGAAGTTGTGGTACTTAGGCACAATGGAATATCACTCAGCCATGAAATCAATGTCATAAGGCTAGTAGCAGCAGGATGAGTGGATTTAGGTACGATGACTCTCAGTGAAATAAGTCACAGAGAAAAAGACACTTATCCTAAGATATCACTTATAGAGGGAATGTCAAAATCGCTACACTTGAACTGAATTACAAAACAGAACAGAGTCACACATTTAGAAAACACACTATGGCTGCTTAACGGGAAAGGTGAGGTGGGGTGATGCATAAAACAAGGGTTTGAAATTAGCTCAGATACCGTTCCACAAGCCAAATATGTAATAGACAAGACCTACTCCCTGCTCAGTGAACTGGACTCAACAGCCCCTATTCACCGCCCAAGAATATATCTGACTAGTAAGAGTCTTAAAACCTATGTATTGATCTCTCTCTGGAAGTGCATCAAGAGGGTGTAAAGCGGCATAAACACAGCAGTGAAAAGCAGCTAAACCCCATTATAAAAATAGATTACTTAAAAAAAACCCCATAAAACAAAGACAGTGAAAGAGAGAGAAATTCTTACAAAATCCGTTCAGGGGCTCTGATGCAACCTGGATTGACCATATCTAGACCCACAGCTGGATGAGACATAAGGCTGGACACTCTTGGGGCTGAGAGGATTGGTGAGCTTGGGTGAGCAAACGCAGACCCTTTAAAGTCATACTGCGTGGTACCCATGCCGTGGGTCCCAAATCTCCAGGTTCAAGGGCATCTTCCTACATCGAAAACATGCGTGGGAAACCCAGAAGATGGTACACCGTGTGATCGGGAAAGGGTTCTCAAACGCACCTCATTTCTCCTCTCCTTGTGCTCGGGTTCGCCATTCCAGCCGCTCTACTAACAATCTCCCTACTTGGAGAATCAGCACCTTTAACCTCCTGTTTCGGACAGGTCGCAATTTGGCCTGAGGATGAACGGGAAGAGGGAGAACCAATGAGAGACTAGCTCTAGGTGTTGGGACAGGCACAGGTCACTCTATTTTCCCATCAGGAAGAAGAATGAACCACAGGCTCAGCCTGCCCCCGGAACCAGAATACGGCCTGAAGCAATCCTGCGCTTTGGCGGCCAGCTCCCAAAAAAGCGAGTTGACAAATGGAGCTCAGGGGCACTGCAACTCACAAACCTGCAGAATAATAAATGATAACTCTCGTCCACAAATATATTGAGGGAAGGCAACGAAGAGGATTTGAAAGCAAGGCAGAATTGCAGGAAACAGGTTTCAGGAGGCAGACTCGACTCGCCTTGAAAGCACATGAAAAGTGGCAAAGCGTTGACAATGATGCCCTTGGCCAAAAAGGGCGTATGCGTTTTTTCCTGAATATATTCAGGAAAAAACGCATACGCCCTTTTTGGCCAACCAGGCAAGCCGGAAAGGCAAATCAGCGTTACAAAGAAGTCTCGCTTGCCATCGGTCAAAAGGGCCATGCTGAAAAAAGTGTAAAAACCAGAAATGCAGGACAGGCCATGGAGACATGGGAGCCTTGCTACGCTGATGGGCGGGCTGTAAATTGCCAGCAGCCACTCTGGAGAAGTGTACGGTGTGTCCTGAAACATGTAATAAGCACAGCTTAGAGAGCATAGGGCACTTCCACTCATGGGCGTATAAATCGGGAAACCTAAAAATCAACAAGACACAGGCACCCCAATGTTTAGGGCTGCTCTGTTTCCAAGAACCTCCACTTCGGTACACCTTCAATATCCCAGGAAAGCGAAAAATGGATAAAGAAGTTGTGGTACTTAGGCACAATGGTATATCACTCAGCCATGAAATCAATGTCATAAGGCTAGTAGCAGCAGGATGAGTGGATTTAGGTACGATGACTCTCAGTGAAATAAGTCACAGAGAAAAAGACACTTATCCTAAGATATCACTTATAGAGGGAATGTCAAAATCGCTACACTTGAACTGAATTACAAAACAGAACAGAGTCACACATTTAGAAAACACACTATGGCTGCTTAACGGGAAAGGTGAGGTGGGGTGATGCATAAAACAAGGGTTTGAAATTAGCTCAGATACCGTTCCACAAGCCAAATATGTAATAGACAAGACCTACTCCCTGCTCAGTGAACTGGACTCAACAGCTCCTATTCACCGCCCAAGAATATATCTGACTAGTAAGAGTCTTAAAACCTATGTATTGATCTCTCTCTGGAAGTGCATCAAGAGGGTGTAAAGCGGCATAAACACAGCAGTGAAAAGCAGCTAAACCCCATTATAAAAATAGATTACTTAAAAAAAAACCCATAAAACAAAGACAGTGAAAGAGAGAGAAATTCTTACAAAATCCGTTCAGGGGCTCTGATGCAACCTGGATTGACCATATCTAGACCCACAGCTGGATGAGACATAAGGCTGGACACTCTTGGGGCTGAGAGGATTGGTGAGCTTGGGTGAGCAAACGCAGACCCTTTAAAGTCATACTGCGTGGTACCCATGCCGTGGGTCCCAAATCTCCAGGTTCAAGGGCATCTTCCTACATCGAAAACATGCGTGGGAAACCCAGAAGATGGTACACCGTGTGATCGGGAAAGGGTTCTCAAACGCACCTCATTTCTCCTCTCCTTGTGCTCGGGTTCGCCATTCCAGCCGCTCTACTAACAATCTCCCTACTTGGAGAATCTGCACCTTTAACCTCCTGTTTCGGACAGGTGGCAATTTGGCCTGAGGATGAACGCGAAGACGGGGAACCAATGAGAGACTAGCTCTAGGTGTTGGGACAGGCACAGGTCACTCTATTTTCCCATCAGGAAGAAGAATGAACCACAGGCTCAGCCTGCCCCCGGAACCAGAATACGGCCTGAAGCAATCCTGCGCTTTGGCGGCCACCTCCCAAAAAAGCGAGTTGACAGATGGAGCTCAGGGGCACTGCAACTCACAAACCTGCAGAGTTATAAATGATAACTCTCGTCCACAAATATATTGAGGGAAGGCAACGAAGAGGATTTGAAAGCAAGGCAGAATTGCAGGAAACAGGTTTCAGGAGGCAGACTCGACTCGCCTTGAAAGCACATGAAAAGTGGCAAAGCGTTGACAATGATGCCCTTGGCCAAAAAGGGCGTATGCGTTTTTCCCTGAATATATTCAGGAAAAAACGCATACGCCCTTTTTGGCCAACCAGGCAAGCCGGAAAGGCAAATCAGCGCTACAAAGAAGTCTCGCTTGCCATCGGTCAAAAGGGCCATGCTGAAAAAAGTGTAAAAACCAGAAATGCAGGACAGGCCATGGAGACATGGGAGCCTTGCTACGCTGATGGGCGGGCTGTAAATTGCCAACAGCCACTCTGGAGAAGTGTACGGTGTGTCCTGAAACATGTAATAAGCACAGCTTAGAGAGCATAGGGCACTTCCACTCATGGGCGTATAAATCGGGAAACCTAAAAATCAACAAGACACAGGCACCCCAAACTTTAGGGCTGCTCTGTTTCCAAGAACCTCCACTTCGGTACACCTTCAATATCCCAGGAAAGCGAAAAATGGATAAAGAAGTTGTGGTACTTAGGCACAATGGAATATCACTCAGCCATGAAATCAATGTCATAAGGCTAGTAGCAGCAGGATGAGTGGATTTAGGTACGATGACTCTCAGTGAAATAAGTCACAGAGAAAAAGACACTTATCCTAAGATATCACTTATAGAGGGAATGTCAAAATCGCTACACTTGAACTGAATTACAAAACAGAACAGAGTCACACATTTAGAAAACACACTATGGCTGCTTAACGGGAAAGGTGAGGTGGGGTGATGCATAAAACAAGGGTTTGAAATTAGCTCAGATACCGTTCCACAAGCCAAATATGTAATAGACAAGACCTACTCCCTGCTCAGTGAACTGGACTCAACAGCCCCTATTCACCGCCCAAGAATATATCTGACTAGTAAGAGTCTTAAAACCTATGTATTGATCTCTCTCTGGAAGTGCATCAAGAGGGTGTAAAGCGGCATAAACACAGCAGTGAAAAGCAGCTAAACCCCATTATAAAAATAGATTACTTAAAAAAAACCCCATAAAACAAAGACAGTGAAAGAGAGAGAAATTCTTACAAAATCCGTTCAGGGGCTCTGATGCAACCTGGATTGACCATATCTAGACCCACAGCTGGATGAGACATAAGGCTGGACACTCTTGGGGCTGAGAGGATTGGTGAGCTTGGGTGAGCAAACGCAGACCCTTTAAAGTCATACTGCGTGGTACCCATGCCGTGGGTCCCAAATCTCCAGGTTCAAGGGCATCTTCCTACATCGAAAACATGCGTGGGAAACCCAGAAGATGGTACACCGTGTGATCGGGAAAGGGTTCTCAAACGCACCTCATTTCTCCTCTCCTTGTGCTCGGGTTCGCCATTCCAGCCGCTCTACTAACAATCTCCCTACTTGGAGAATCTGCACCTTTAACCTCCTGTTTCGGACAGGTCGCAATTTGGCCTGAGGATGAACGGGAAGAGGGGGAACCAATGAGAGACTAGCTCTAGGTGTTGGGACAGGCACAGGTCACTCTATTTTCCCATCAGGAAGAAGAATGAACCACAGGCTCAGCCTGCCCCCGGAACCAGAATACGGCCTGAAGCAATCCTGCGCTTTGGCGGCCAGCTCCCAAAAAAGCGAGTTGACAAATGGAGCTCAGGGGCACTGCAACTCACAAACCTGCAGAATAATAAATGATAACTCTCGTCCACAAATATATTGAGGGAAGGCAACGAAGAGGATTTGAAAGCAAGGCAGAATTGCAGGAAACAGGTTTCAGGAGGCAGACTCGACTCGCCTTGAAAGCACATGAAAAGTGGCAAAGCGTTGACAATGATGCCCTTGGCCAAAAAGGGCGTATGCGTTTTTTCCTGAATATATTCAGGAAAAAACGCATACGCCCTTTTTGGCCAACCAGGCAAGCCGGAAAGGCAAATCAGCGCTACAAAGAAGTCTCGCTTGCCATTGGTCAAAAGGGCCATGCTGAAAAAAGTGTAAAAACCAGAAATGCAGGACAGGCCATGGAGACATGGGAGCCTTGCTACGCTGACGGGCGGGCTGTAAATTGCCAACAGCCACTCTGGAGAAGTGTACGGTGTGTCCTGAAACATGTAATAAGCACAGCTTAGAGACCATAGGGCACTTCCACTCATGGGCGTATAAATCGGGAAACCTAAAAATCAACAAGACACAGGCACCCCAAAGTTTAGGGCTGCTCTGTTTCCAAGAACCTCCACTTCGGTACACCTTCAATATCCCAGGAAAGCGAAAAATGGATAAAGAAGTTGTGGTACTTAGGCACAATGGAATATCACTCAGCCATGAAATCAATGTCATAAGGCTAGTAGCAGCAGGATGAGTGGATTTAGGTACGATGACTCTCAGTGAAATAAGTCACAGAGAAAAAGACACTTATCCTAAGATATCACTTATAGAGGGAATGTCAAAATCGCTACACTTGAACTGAATTACAAAACAGAACAGAGTCACACATTTAGAAAACACACTATGGCTGCTTAACGGGAAAGGTGAGGTGGGGTGATGCATAAAACAAGGGTTTGAAATTAGCTCAGATACCGTTCCACAAGCCAAATATGTAATAGACAAGACCTACTCCCTGCTCAGTGAACTGGACTCAACAGCTCCTATTCACCGCCCAAGAATATATCTGACTAGTAAGAGTCTTAAAACCTATGTATTGATCTCTCTCTGGAAGTGCATCAAGAGGGTGTAAAGCGGCATAAACACAGCAGTGAAAAGCAGCTAAACCCCATTATAAAAATAGATTACTTAAAAAAAAAACCCATAAAACAAAGACAGTGAAAGAGAGAGAAATTCTTACAAAATCCGTTCAGGGGCTCTGATGCAACCTGGATTGACCATATCTAGACCCACAGCTGGATGAGACATAAGGCTGGACACTCTTGGGGCTGAGAGGATTGGTGAGCTTGGGTGAGCAAACGCAGACCCTTTAAAGTCATACTGCGTGGTACCCATGCCGTGGGTCCCAAATCTCCAGGTTCAAGGGCATCTTCCTACATCGAAAACATGCGTGGGAAACCCAGAAGATGGTACACCGTGTGATCGGGAAAGGGTTCTCAAACGCACCTCATTTCTCCTCTCCTTGTGCTCGGGTTCGCCATTCCAGCCGCTCTACTAACAATCTCCCTACTTGGAGAATCTGCACCTTTAACCTCCTGTTTCGGACAGGTGGCAATTTGGCCTGAGGATGAACGCGAAGACGGGGAACCAATGAGAGACTAGCTCTAGGTGTTGGGACAGGCACAGGTCACTCTATTTTCCCATCAGGAAGAAGAATGAACCACAGGCTCAGCCTGCCCCCCGGAACCAGAATACGGCCTGAAGCAATCCTGCGCTTTGGTGGCCAGCTCCCAAAAAAGCGAGTTGACAAATGGAGCTCAAGGGCACTGCAACTCACAAACCTGCAGAGTTATAAATGATAACTCTCGTCCACAAATATATTGAGGGAAGGCAACGAAGAGGATTTGAAAGCAAGGCAGAATTGCAGGAAACAGGTTTCAGGAGGCAGACTCGACTCGCCTTGAAAGCACATGAAAAGCGGCAAAGCGTTGACAATGATGCCCTTGGCCAAAAAGGGCGTATGCGTTTTTTCCTGAATATATTCAGGAAAAAACGCATACGCCCTTTTTGGCCAACCAGGCAAGCCGGAAAGGCAAATCAGCGCTACAACGAAGTCTCGCTTGCCATCGGTCAAAAGGGCCATGCTGAAAAAAGTGTAAAAACCAGAAATGCAGGACAGGCCATGGAGACATGGGAGCCTTGCTACGCTGATGGGCGGGCTGTAAATTGCCAACAGCCACTCTGGAGAAGTGTACGGTGTGTCCTGAAACATGTAATAAGCACAGCTTAGAGAGCATAGGGCACTTCCACTCATGGGCGTATAAATCGGGAAACCTAAAAATCAACAAGACACAGGCACCCCAAAGTTTAGGGCTGCTCTGTTTCCAAGAACCTCCACTTCGGTACACCTTCAATATCCCAGGAAAGCGAAAAATGGATAAAGAAGTTGTGGTACTTAGGCACAATGGAATATCACTCAGCCATGAAATCAATGTCATAAGGCTAGTAGCAGCAGGATGAGTGGATTTAGGTACGATGACTCTCAGTGAAATAAGTCACAGAGAAAAAGACACTTATCCTAAGATATCACTTATAGAGGGAATGTCAAAATCGCTACACTTGAACTGAATTACAAAACAGAACAGAGTCACACATTTAGAAAACACACTATGGCTGCTTAACGGGAAAGGTGAGGTGGGGTGATGCATAAAACAAGGGTTTGAAATTAGCTCAGATACCGTTCCACAAGCCAAATATGTAATAGACAAGACCTACTCCCTGCTCAGTGAACTGGACTCAACAGCCCCTATTCACCGCCCAAGAATATATCTGACTAGTAAGAGTCTTAAAACCTATGTATTGATCTCTCTCTGGAAGTGCATCAAGAGGGTGTAAAGCGGCATAAACACAGCAGTGAAAAGCAGCTAAACCCCATTATAAAAATAGATTACTTAAAAAAAACCCCATAAAACAAAGACAGTGAAAGAGAGAGAAATTCTTACAAAATCCGTTCAGGGGCTCTGATGCAACCTGGATTGACCATATCTAGACCCACAGCTGGATGAGACATAAGGCTGGACACTCTTGGGGCTGAGAGGATTGGTGAGCTTGGGTGAGCAAACGCAGACCCTTTAAAGTCATACTGCGTGGTACCCATGCCGTGGGTCCCAAATCTCCAGGTTCAAGGGCATCTTCCTACATCGAAAACATGCGTGGGAAACCCAGAAGATGGTACACCGTGTGATCGGGAAAGGGTTCTCAAACGCACCTCATTTCTCCTCTCCTTGTGCTCGGGTTCGCCATTCCAGCCGCTCTACTAACAATCTCCCTACTTGGAGAATCTGCACCTTTAACCTCCTGTTTCGGACAGGTGGCAATTTGGCCTGAGGATGAACGCGAAGACGGGGAACCAATGAGAGACTAGCTCTAGGTGTTGGGACAGGCACAGGTCACTCTATTTTCCCATCAGGAAGAAGAATGAACCACAGGCTCAGCCTGCCCCCGGAACCAGAATACGTCCTGAAGCAATCCTGCGCTTTGGCGGCCAGCTCCCAAAAAAGCGAGTTGACAAATGGAGCTCAGGGGCACTGCAACTCACAAACCTGCAGAATAATAAATGATAACTCTCGTCCACAAATATATTGAGGGAAGGCAACGAAGAGGATTTGAAAGCAAGGCAGAATTGCAGGAAACAGGTTTCAGGAGGCAGACTCGACTCGCCTTGAAAGCACATGAAAAGTGGCAAAGCGTTGACAATGATGCCCTTGGCCAAAAAGGGCGTATGCGTTTTTTCCTGAATATATTCAGGAAAAAACGCATACGCCCTTTTTGGCCAACCAGGCAAGCCGGAAAGGCAAATCAGCGCTACAAAGAAGTCTTGCTTGCCATCGGTCAAAAGGGCCATGCTGAAAAAAGTGTAAAAACCAGAAATGCAGGACAGGCCATGGAGACATGGGAGCCTTGCTACGCTGATGGGCGGGCTGTAAATTGCCAGCAGCCACTCTGGAGAAGTGTACGGTGTGTCCTGAAACATGTAATA
Source organism: Eubalaena glacialis (assembly GCF_028564815.1). NCBI lineage: Eukaryota > Metazoa > Chordata > Mammalia > Artiodactyla > Balaenidae > Eubalaena > Eubalaena glacialis. The sequence goes on from NC_083722.1 coordinate 115,183,370, forward strand.
AGCACAGCTTAGAGAGCATAGGGCACTTCCACTCATGGGCGTATAAATCGGGAAACCTAAAAATCAACAAGACACAGGCACCCCAATGTTTAGGGCTGCTCTGTTTCCAAGAACCTCCACTTCGGTACACCTTCAATATCCCAGGAAAGCGAAAAATGGATAAAGAAGTTGTGGTACTTAGGCACAATGGAATATCACTCAGCCATGAAATCAATGTCATAAGGCTAGTAGCAGCAGGATGAGTGGATTTAGGTACGATGACTCTCAGTGAAATAAGTCACAGAGAAAAAGACACTTATCCTAAGATATCACTTATAGAGGGAATGTCAAAATCGCTACACTTGAACTGAATTACAAAACAGAACAGAGTCACACATTTAGAAAACACACTATGGCTGCTTAACGGGAAAGGTGAGGTGGGGTGATGCATAAAACAAGGGTTTGAAATTAGCTCAGATACCGTTCCACAAGCCAAATATGTAATAGACAAGACCTACTCCCTGCTCAGTGAACTGGACTCAACAGCTCCTATTCACCGCCCAAGAATATATCTGACTAGTAAGAGTCTTAAAACCTATGTATTGATCTCTCTCTGGAAGTGCATCAAGAGGGTGTAAAGCGGCATAAACACAGCAGTGAAAAGCAGCTAAACCCCATTATAAAAATAGATTACTTAAAAAAAAACCCATAAAACAAAGACAGTGAAAGAGAGAGAAATTCTTACAAAATCCGTTCAGGGGCTCTGATGCAACCTGGATTGACCATATCTAGACCCACAGCTGGATGAGACATAAGGCTGGACACTCTTGGGGCTGAGAGGATTGGTGAGCTTGGGTGAGCAAACGCAGACCCTTTAAAGTCATACTGCGTGGTACCCATGCCGTGGGTCCCAAATCTCCAGGTTCAAGGGCATCTTCCTACATCGAAAACATGCGTGGGAAACCCAGAAGATGGTACACCGTGTGATCGGGAAAGGGTTCTCAAACGCACCTCATTTCTCCTCTCCTTGTGCTCGGGTTCGCCATTCCAGCCGCTCTACTAACAATCTCCCTACTTGGAGAATCTGCACCTTTAACCTCCTGTTTCGGACAGGTCGCAATTTGGCCTGAGGATGAACGGGAAGAGGGGGAACCAATGAGAGACTAGCTCTAGGTGTTGGGACAGGCACAGGTCACTCTATTTTCCCATCAGGAAGAAGAATGAACCACAGGCTCAGCCTGCCCCCGGAACCAGAATACGGCCTGAAGCAATCCTGCGCTTTGGCGGCCAGCTCCCAAAAAAGCGAGTTGACAAATGGAGCTCAGGGGCACTGCAACTCACAAACCTGCAGAATAATAAATGATAACTCTCGTCCACAAATATATTGAGGGAAGGCAACGAAGAGGATTTGAAAGCAAGGCAGAATTGCAGGAAACAGGTTTCAGGAGGCAGACTCGACTCGCCTTGAAAGCACATGAAAAGTGGCAAAGCGTTGACAATGATGCCCTTGGCCAAAAAGGGCGTATGCGTTATTTCCTGAATATATTCAGGAAAAAACGCATACGCCCTTTTTGGCCAACCAGGCAAGCCGGAAAGGCAAATCAGCGCTACAAAGAAGTCTCGCTTGCCATCGGTCAAAAGGGCCATGCTGAAAAAAGTGTAAAAACCAGAAATGCAGGACAGGCCATGGAGACATGGGAGCCTTGCTACGCTGACGGGCGGGCTGTAAATTGCCAGCAGCCACTCTGGAGAAGTGTACGGTGTGTCCTGAAACATGTAATAAGCACAGCTTAGAGACCATAGGGCACTTCCACTCATGGGCGTATAAATCGGGAAACCTAAAAATCAACAAGACACAGGCACCCCAAAGTTTAGGGCTGCTCTGTTTCCAAGAACCTCCACTTCGGTACACCTTCAATATCCCAGGAAAGCGAAAAATGGATAAAGAAGTTGTGGTACTTAGGCACAATGGAATATCACTCAGCCATGAAATCAATGTCATAAGGCTAGTAGCAGCAGGATGAGTGGATTTAGGTACGATGACTCTCAGTGAAATAAGTCACAGAGAAAAAGACACTTATCCTAAGATATCACTTATAGAGGGAATGTCAAAATCGCTACACTTGAACTGAATTACAAAACAGAACAGAGTCACACATTTAGAAAACACACTATGGCTGCTTAACGGGAAAGGTGAGGTGGGGTGATGCATAAAACAAGGGTTTGAAATTAGCTCAGATACCGTTCCACAAGCCAAATATGTAATAGACAAGACCTACTCCCTGCTCAGTGAACTGGACTCAACAGCTCCTATTCACCGCCCAAGAATATATCTGACTAGTAAGAGTCTTAAAACCTATGTATTGATCTCTCTCTGGAAGTGCATCAAGAGGGTGTAAAGCGGCATAAACACAGCAGTGAAAAGCAGCTAAACCCCATTATAAAAATAGATTACTTAAAAAAAAACCCATAAAACAAAGACAGTGAAAGAGAGAGAAATTCTTACAAAATCCGTTCAGGGGCTCTGATGCAACCTGGATTGACCATATCTAGACCCACAGCTGGATGAGACATAAGGCTGGACACTCTTGGGGCTGAGAGGATTGGTGAGCTTGGGTGAGCAAACGCAGACCCTTTAAAGTCCTACTGCGTGGTACCCATGCCGTGGGTCCCAAATCTCCAGGTTCAAGGGCATCTTCCTACATCGAAAACATGCGTGGGAAACCCAGAAGATGGTACACCGTGTGATCGGGAAAGGGTTCTCAAACGCACCTCATTTCTCCTCTCCTTGTGCTCGGGTTCGCCATTCCAGCCGCTCTACTAACAATCTCCCTACTTGGAGAATCAGCACCTTTAACCTCCTGTTTCGGACAGGTCGCAATTTGGCCTGAGGATGAACGGGAAGAGGGGGAACCAATGAGAGACTAGCTCTAGGTGTTGGGACAGGCACAGGTCACTCTATTTTCCCATCAGGAAGAAGAATGAACCACAGGCTCAGCCTGCCCCCGGAACCAGAATACGGCCTGAAGCAATCCTGCGCTTTGGCGGCCAGCTCCCAAAAAAGCGAGTTGACAAATGGAGCTCAGGGGCACTGCAACTCACAAACCTGCAGAATAATAAATGATAACCCTCGTCCACAAATATATTGAGGGAAGGCAACGAAGAGGATTTGAAAGCAAGGCAGAATTGCAGGAAACAGGTTTCAGGAGGCAGACTCGACTCGCCTTGAAAGCACATGAAAAGTGGCAAAGCGTTGACAATGATGCCCTTGGCCAAAAAGGGCGTATGCGTTTTTTCCTGAATATATTCAGGAAAAAACGCATACGCCCTTTTTGGTCAACCAGGCAAGCCGGAAAGGCAAATCAGCGCTACAAAGAAGTCTCGCTTGCCATCGGTCAAAAGGGCCATGCTGAAAAAAGTGTAAAAACCAGAAATGCAGGACAGGCCATGGAGACATGGGAGCCTTGCTACGCTGATGGGCGGGCTGTAAATTGCCAGCAGCCACTCTGGAGAAGTGTACGGTGTGTCCTGAAACATGTAATAAGCACAGCTTAGAGAGCATAGGGCACTTCCACTCATGGGCGTATAAATCGGGAAACCTAAAAATCAACAAGACACAGGCACCCCAAAGTTTAGGGCTGCTCTGTTTCCAAGAACCTCCACTTCGGTACACCTTCAATATCCCAGGAAAGCGAAAAATGGATAAAGAAGTTGTGGTACTTAGGCACAATGGAATATCACTCAGCCATGAAATCAATGTCATAAGGCTAGTAGCAGCAGGATGAGTGGATTTAGGTACGATGACTCTCAGTGAAATAAGTCACAGAGAAAAAGACACTTATCCTAAGATATCACTTATAGAGGGAATGTCAAAATCGCTACACTTGAACTGAATTACAAAACAGAACAGAGTCACACATTTAGAAAACACACTATGGCTGCTTAACGGGAAAGGTGAGGTGGGGTGATGCATAAAACAAGGGTTTGAAATTAGCTCAGATACCGTTCCACAAGCCAAATATGTAATAGACAAGACCTACTCCCTGCTCAGTGAACTGGACTCAACAGCTCCTATTCACCGCCCAAGAATATATCTGACTAGTAAGAGTCTTAAAACCTATGTATTGATCTCTCTCTGGAAGTGCATCAAGAGGGTGTAAAGCGGCATAAACACAGCAGTGAAAAGCAGCTAAACCCCATTATAAAAATAGATTACTTAAAAAAAAAACCCATAAAACAAAGACAGTGAAAGAGAGAGAAATTCTTACAAAATCCGTTCAGGGGCTCTGATGCAACCTGGATTGACCATATCTAGACCCACAGCTGGATGAGACATAAGGCTGGACACTCTTGGGGCTGAGAGGATTGGTGAGCTTGGGTGAGCAAACGCAGACCCTTTAAAGTCATACTGCGTGGTACCCATGCCGTGGGTCCCAAATCTCCAGGTTCAAGGGCATCTTCCTACATCGAAAACATGCGTGGGAAACCCAGAAGATGGTACACCGTGTGATCGGGAAAGGGTTCTCAAACGCACCTCATTTCTCCTCTCCTTGTGCTCGGGTTCGCCATTCCAGCCGCTCTACTAACAATCTCCCTACTTGGAGAATCAGCACCTTTAACCTCCTGTTTCGGACAGGTCGCAATTTGGCCTGAGGATGAACGGGAAGAGGGGGAACCAATGAGAGACTAGCTCTAGGTGTTGGGACAGGCACAGGTCACTCTATTTTCCCATCAGGAAGAAGAATGAACCACAGGCTCAGCCTGCCCCCGGAACCAGAATACGGCCTGAAGCAATCCTGCGCTTTGGCGGCCAGCTCCCAAAAAAGCGAGTTGACAAATGGAGCTCAGGGGCACTGCAACTCACAAACCTGCAGAATAATAAATGATAACCCTCGTCCACAAATATATTGAGGGAAGGCAACGAAGAGGATTTGAAAGCAAGGCAGAATTGCAGGAAACAGGTTTCAGGAGGCAGACTCGACTCGCCTTGAAAGCACATGAAAAGTGGCAAAGCGTTGACAATGATGCCCTTGGCCAAAAAGGGCGTATGCGTTTTTTCCTGAATATATTCAGGAAAAAACGCATACGCCCTTTTTGGTCAACCAGGCAAGCCGGAAAGGCAAATCAGCGCTACAAAGAAGTCTCGCTTGCCATCGGTCAAAAGGGCCATGCTGAAAAAAGTGTAAAAACCAGAAATGCAGGACAGGCCATGGAGACATGGGAGCCTTGCTACGCTGATGGGCGGGCTGTAAATTGCCAGCAGCCACTCTGGAGAAGTGTACGGTGTGTCCTGAAACATGTAATAAGCACAGCTTAGAGAGCATAGGGCACTTCCACTCATGGGCGTATAAATCGGGAAACCTAAAAATCAACAAGACACAGGCACCCCAAAGTTTAGGGCTGCTCTGTTTCCAAGAACCTCCACTTCGGTACACCTTCAATATCCCAGGAAAGCGAAAAATGGATAAAGAAGTTGTGGTACTTAGGCACAATGGAATATCACTCAGCCATGAAATCAATGTCATAAGGCTAGTAGCAGCAGGATGAGTGGATTTAGGTACGATGACTCTCAGTGAAATAAGTCACAGAGAAAAAGACACTTATCCTAAGATATCACTTATAGAGGGAATGTCAAAATCGCTACACTTGAACTGAATTACAAAACAGAACAGAGTCACACATTTAGAAAACACACTATGGCTGCTTAACGGGAAAGGTGAGGTGGGGTGATGCATAAAACAAGGGTTTGAAATTAGCTCAGATACCGTTCCACAAGCCAAATATGTAATAGACAAGACCTACTCCCTGCTCAGTGAACTGGACTCAACAGCTCCTATTCACCGCCCAAGAATATATCTGACTAGTAAGAGTCTTAAAACCTATGTATTGATCTCTCTCTGGAAGTGCATCAAGAGGGTGTAAAGCGGCATAAACACAGCAGTGAAAAGCAGCTAAACCCCATTATAAAAATAGATTACTTAAAAAAAAAACCCATAAAACAAAGACAGTGAAAGAGAGAGAAATTCTTACAAAATCCGTTCAGGGGCTCTGATGCAACCTGGATTGACCATATCTAGACCCACAGCTGGATGAGACATAAGGCTGGACACTCTTGGGGCTGAGAGGATTGGTGAGCTTGGGTGAGCAAACGCAGACCCTTTAAAGTCATACTGCGTGGTACCCATGCCGTGGGTCCCAAATCTCCAGGTTCAAGGGCATCTTCCTACATCGAAAACATGCGTGGGAAACCCAGAAGATGGTACACCGTGTGATCGGGAAAGGGTTCTCAAACGCACCTCATTTCTCCTCTCCTTGTGCTCGGGTTCGCCATTCCAGCCGCTCTACTAACAATCTCCCTACTTGGAGAATCAGCACCTTTAACCTCCTGTTTCGGACAGGTCGCAATTTGGCCTGAGGATGAACGGGAAGAGGGGGAACCAATGAGAGACTAGCTCTAGGTGTTGGGACAGGCACAGGTCACTCTATTTTCCCATCAGGAAGAAGAATGAACCACAGGCTCAGCCTGCCCCCGGAACCAGAATACGGCCTGAAGCAATCCTGCGCTTTGGCGGCCAGCTCCCAAAAAAGCGAGTTGACAAATGGAGCTCAGGGGCACTGCAACTCACAAACCTGCAGAATAATAAATGATAACCCTCGTCCACAAATATATTGAGGGAAGGCAACGAAGAGGATTTGAAAGCAAGGCAGAATTGCAGGAAACAGGTTTCAGGAGGCAGACTCGACTCGCCTTGAAAGCACATGAAAAGTGGCAAAGCGTTGACAATGATGCCCTTGGCCAAAAAGGGCGTATGCGTTTTTTCCTGAATATATTCAGGAAAAAACGCATACGCCCTTTTTGGTCAACCAGGCAAGCCGGAAAGGCAAATCAGCGCTACAAAGAAGTCTCGCTTGCCATCGGTCAAAAGGGCCATGCTGAAAAAAGTGTAAAAACCAGAAATGCAGGACAGGCCATGGAGACATGGGAGCCTTGCTACGCTGATGGGCGGGCTGTAAATTGCCAGCAGCCACTCTGGAGAAGTGTACGGTGTGTCCTGAAACATGTAATAAGCACAGCTTAGAGAGCATAGGGCACTTCCACTCATGGGCGTATAAATCGGGAAACCTAAAAATCAACAAGACACAGGCACCCCAAAGTTTAGGGCTGCTCTGTTTCCAAGAACCTCCACTTCGGTACACCTTCAATATCCCAGGAAAGCGAAAAATGGATAAAGAAGTTGTGGTACTTAGGCACAATGGAATATCACTCAGCCATGAAATCAATGTCATAAGGCTAGTAGCAGCAGGATGAGTGGATTTAGGTACGATGACTCTCAGTGAAATAAGTCACAGAGAAAAAGACACTTATCCTAAGATATCACTTATAGAGGGAATGTCAAAATCGCTACACTTGAACTGAATTACAAAACAGAACAGAGTCACACATTTAGAAAACACACTATGGCTGCTTAACGGGAAAGGTGAGGTGGGGTGATGCATAAAACAAGGGTTTGAAATTAGCTCAGATACCGTTCCACAAGCCAAATATGTAATAGACAAGACCTACTCCCTGCTCAGTGAACTGGACTCAACAGCTCCTATTCACCGCCCAAGAATATATCTGACTAGTAAGAGTCTTAAAACCTATGTATTGATCTCTCTCTGGAAGTGCATCAAGAGGGTGTAAAGCGGCATAAACACAGCAGTGAAAAGCAGCTAAACCCCATTATAAAAATAGATTACTTAAAAAAAAAACCCATAAAACAAAGACAGTGAAAGAGAGAGAAATTCTTACAAAATCCGTTCAGGGGCTCTGATGCAACCTGGATTGACCATATCTAGACCCACAGCTGGATGAGACATAAGGCTGGACACTCTTGGGGCTGAGAGGATTGGTGAGCTTGGGTGAGCAAACGCAGACCCTTTAAAGTCATACTGCGTGGTACCCATGCCGTGGGTCCCAAATCTCCAGGTTCAAGGGCATCTTCCTACATCGAAAACATGCGTGGGAAACCCAGAAGATGGTACACCGTGTGATCGGGAAAGGGTTCTCAAACGCACCTCATTTCTCCTCTCCTTGTGCTCGGGTTCGCCATTCCAGCCGCTCTACTAACAATCTCCCTACTTGGAGAATCTGCACCTTTAACCTCCTGTTTCGGACAGGTGGCAATTTGGCCTGAGGATGAACGCGAAGACGGGGAACCAATGAGAGACTAGCTCTAGGTGTTGGGACAGGCACAGGTCACTCTATTTTCCCATCAGGAAGAAGAATGAACCACAGGCTCAGCCTGCCCCCCGGAACCAGAATACGGCCTGAAGCAATCCTGCGCTTTGGTGGCCAGCTCCCAAAAAAGCGAGTTGACAAATGGAGCTCAGGGGCACTGCAACTCACAAACCTGCAGAGTTATAAATGATAACTCTCGTCCACAAATATATTGAGGGAAGGCAACGAAGAGGATTTGAAAGCAAGGCAGAATTGCAGGAAACAGGTTTCAGAAGGCAGAGTCGACTCGCCTTGAAAGCACATGAAAAGCGGCAAAGCGTTGACAATGATGCCCTTGGCCAAAAAGGGCGTATGCGTTTTTTCCTGAATATATTCAGGAAAAAACGCATACGCCCTTTTTGGCCAACCAGGCAAGCCGGAAAGGCAAATCAGCGCTACAAAGAAGTCTCGCTTGCCATCGGTCAAAAGGGCCATGCTGAAAAAAGTGTAAAAACCAGAAATGCAGGACAGGCCATGGAGACATGGGAGCCTTGCTACGCTGATGGGCGGGCTGTAAATTGCCAACAGCCACTCTGGAGAAGTGTACGGTGTGTCCTGAAACATGTAATAAGCACAGCTTAGAGAGCATAGGGCACTTCCACTCATGGGCGTATAAATCGGGAAACCTAAAAATCAACAAGACACAGGCACCCCAAAGTTTAGGGCTGCTCTGTTTCCAAGAACCTCCACTTCGGTACACCTTCAATATCCCAGGAAAGCGAAAAATGGATAAAGAAGTTGTGGTACTTAGGCACAATGGAATATCACTCAGCCATGAAATCAATGTCATAAGGCTAGTAGCAGCAGGATGAGTGGATGTAGGTACGATGACTCTCAGTGAAATAAGTCACAGAGAAAAAGACACTTATCCTAAGATATCACTTATAGAGGGAATGTCAAAATCGCTACACTTGAACTGAATTACAAAACAGAACAGAGTCACACATTTAGAAAACACACTATGGCTGCTTAACGGGAAAGGTGAGGTGGGGTGATGCATAAAACAAGGGTTTGAAATTAGCTCAGATACCGTTCCACAAGCCAAATATGTAATAGACAAGACCTACTCCCTGCTCAGTGAACTGGACTCAACAGCCCCTATTCACCGCCCAAGCATATATCTGACTAGTAAGAGTCTTAAAACCTATGTATTGATCTCTCTCTGGAAGTGCATCAAGAGGGTGTAAAGCGGCATAAACACAGCAGTGAAAAGCAGCTAAACCCCATTATAAAAATAGATTACTTAAAAAAAACCCCATAAAACAAAGACAGTGAAAGAGAGAGAAATTCTTACAAAATCCGTTCAGGGGCTCTGATGCAACCTGGATTGACCATATCTAGACCCACAGCTGGATGAGACATAAGGCTGGACACTCTTGGGGCTGAGAGGATTGGTGAGCTTGGGTGAGCAAACGCAGACCCTTTAAAGTCATACTGCGTGGTACCCATGCCGTGGGTCCCAAATCTCCAGGTTCAAGGGCATCTTCCTACATCGAAAACATGCGTGGGAAACCCAGAAGATGGTACACCGTGTGATCGGGAAAGGGTTCTCAAACGCACCTCATTTCTCCTCTCCTTGTGCTCGGGTTCGCCATTCCAGCCGCTCTACTAACAATCTCCCTACTTGGAGAATCAGCACCTTTAACCTCCTGTTTCGGACAGGTCGCAATTTGGCCTGAGGATGAACGGGAAGAGGGGGAACCAATGAGAGACTAGCTCTAGGTGTTGGGACAGGCACAGGTCACTCTATTTTCCCATCAGGAAGAAGAATGAACCACAGGCTCAGCCTGCCCCCGGAACCAGAATACGGCCTGAAGCAATCCTGCGCTTTGGCGGCCAGCTCCCAAAAAAGCGAGTTGACAAATGGAGCTGAGGGGCACTGCAACTCACAAACCTGCAGAATAATAAATGATAACCCTCGTCCACAAATATATTGAGGGAAGGCAACGAAGAGGATTTGAAAGCAAGGCAGAATTGCAGGAAACAGTTTTCAGGAGGCAGACTCGACTCGCCTTGAAAGCACATGAAAAGTGGCAAAGCGTTGACAATGATGCCCTTGGCCAAAAAGGGCGTATGCGTTTTTTCCTGAATATATTCAGGAAAAAACGCATACGCCCTTTTTGGTCAACCAGGCAAGCCAGAAAGGCAAATCAGCGCTACAAAGAAGTCTCGCTTGCCATCGGTCAAAAGGGCCATGCTGAAAAAAGTGTAAAAACCAGAAATGCAGGACAGGCCATGGAGACATGGGAGCCTTGCTACGCTGATGGGCGGGCTGTAAATTGCCAGCAGCCACTCTGGAGAAGTGTACGGTGTGTCCTGAAACATGTAATAAGCACAGCTTAGAGAGCATAGGGCACTTCCACTCATGGGCGTATAAATCGGGAAACCTAAAAATCAACAAGACACAGGCACCCCAAAGTTTAGGGCTGCTCTGTTTCCAAGAACCTCCACTTCGGTACACCTTCAATATCCCAGGAAAGCGAAAAATGGATAAAGAAGTTGTGGTACTTAGGCACAATGGAATATCACTCAGCCATGAAATCAATGTCATAAGGCTAGTAGCAGCAGGATGAGTGGATTTAGGTACGATGACTCTCAGTGAAATAAGTCACAGAGAAAAAGACACTTATCCTAAGATATCACTTATAGAGGGAATGTCAAAATCGCTACACTTGAACTGAATTACAAAACAGAACAGAGTCACACATTTAGAAAACACACTATGGCTGCTTAACGGGAAAGGTGAGGTGGGGTGATGCATAAAACAAGGGTTTGAAATTAGCTCAGATACCGTTCCACAAGCCAAATATGTAATAGACAAGACCTACTCCCTGCTCAGTGAACTGGACTCAACAGCTCCTATTCACCGCCCAAGAATATATCTGACTAGTAAGAGTCTTAAAACCTATGTATTGATCTCTCTCTGGAAGTGCATCAAGAGGGTGTAAAGCGGCATAAACACAGCAGTGAAAAGCAGCTAAACCCCATTATAAAAATAGATTACTTAAAAAAAAACCCATAAAACAAAGACAGTGAAAGAGAGAGAAATTCTTACAAAATCCGTTCAGGGGCTCTGATGCAACCTGGATTGACCATATCTAGACCCACAGCTGGATGAGACATAAGGCTGGACACTCTTGGGGCTGAGAGGATTGGTGAGCTTGGGTGAGCAAACGCAGACCCTTTAAAGTCCTACTGCGTGGTACCCATGCCGTGGGTCCCAAATCTCCAGGTTCAAGGGCATCTTCCTACATCGAAAACATGCGTGGGAAACCCAGAAGATGGTACACCGTGTGATCGGGAAAGGGTTCTCAAACGCACCTCATTTCTCCTCTCCTTGTGCTCGGGTTCGCCATTCCAGCCGCTCTACTAACAATCTCCCTACTTGGAGAATCTGCACCTTTAACCTCCTGTTTCGGACAGGTGGCAATTTGGCCTGAGGATGAACGCGAAGACGGGGAACCAATGAGAGACTAGCTCTAGGTGTTGGGACAGGCACAGGTCACTCTATTTTCCCATCAGGAAGAAGAATGAACCACAGGCTCAGCCTGCCCCCCGGAACCAGAATACGGCCTGAAGCAATCCTGCGCTTTGGTGGCCAGCTCCCAAAAAAGCGAGTTGACAAATGGAGCTCAGGGGCACTGCAACTCACAAACCTGCAGAGTTATAAATGATAACTCTCGTCCACAAATATATTGAGGGAAGGCAACGAAGAGGATTTGAAAGCAAGGCAGAATTGCAGGAAACAGGTTTCAGAAGGCAGAGTCGACTCGCCTTGAAAGCACATGAAAAGCGGCAAAGCGTTGACAATGATGCCCTTGGCCAAAAAGGGCGTATGCGTTTTTTCCTGAATATATTCAGGAAAAAACGCATACGCCCTTTTTGGCCAACCAGGCAAGCCGGAAAGGCAAATCAGCGCTACAAAGAAGTCTCGCTTGCCATCGGTCAAAAGGGCCATGCTGAAAAAAGTGTAAAAACCAGAAATGCAGGACAGGCCATGGAGACATGGGAGCCTTGCTACGCTGATGGGCGGGCTGTAAATTGCCAACAGCCACTCTGGAGAAGTGTACGGTGTGTCCTGAAACATGTAATAAGCACAGCTTAGAGAGCATAGGGCACTTCCACTCATGGGCGTATAAATCGGGAAACCTAAAAATCAACAAGACACAGGCACCCCAAAGTTTAGGGCTGCTCTGTTTCCAAGAACCTCCACTTCGGTACACCTTCAATATCCCAGGAAAGCGAAAAATGGATAAAGAAGTTGTGGTACTTAGGCACAATGGAATATCACTCAGCCATGAAATCAATGTCATAAGGCTAGTAGCAGCAGGATGAGTGGATTTAGGTACGATGACTCTCAGTGAAATAAGTCACAGAGAAAAAGACACTTATCCTAAGATATCACTTATAGAGGGAATGTCAAAATCGCTACACTTGAACTGAATTACAAAACAGAACAGAGTCACACATTTAGAAAACACACTATGGCTGCTTAACGGGAAAGGTGAGGTGGGGTGATGCATAAAACAAGGGTTTGAAATTAGCTCAGATACCGTTCCACAAGCCAAATATGTAATAGACAAGACCTACTCCCTGCTCAGTGAACTGGACTCAACAGCCCCTATTCACCGCCCAAGAATATATCTGACTAGTAAGAGTCTTAAAACCTATGTATTGATCTCTCTCTGGAAGTGCATCAAGAGGGTGTAAAGCGGCATAAACACAGCAGTGAAAAGCAGCTAAACCCCATTATAAAAATAGATTACTTAAAAAAAACCCCATAAAACAAAGACAGTGAAAGAGAGAGAAATTCTTACAAAATCCGTTCAGGGGCTCTGATGCAACCTGGATTGACCATATCTAGACCCACAGCTGGATGAGACATAAGGCTGGACACTCTTGGGGCTGAGAGGATTGGTGAGCTTGGGTGAGCAAACGCAGACCCTTTAAAGTCATACTGCGTGGTACCCATGCCGTGGGTCCCAAATCTCCAGGTTCAAGGGCATCTTCCTACATCGAACACATGCGTGGGAAACCCAGAAGATGGTACACCGTGTGATCGGGAAAGGGTTCTCAAACGCACCTCATTTCTCCTCTCCTTGTGCTCGGGTTCGCCATTCCAGCCGCTCTACTAACAATCTCCCTACTTGGAGAATCAGCACCTTTAACCTCCTGTTTCGGACAGGTCGCAATTTGGCCTGAGGATGAACGGGAAGAGGGGGAACCAATGAGAGACTAGCTCTAGGTGTTGGGACAGGCACAGGTCACTCTATTTTCCCATCAGGAAGAAGAATGAACCACAGGCTCAGCCTGCCCCCGGAACCAGAATACGGCCTGAAGCAATCCTGCGCTTTGGCGGCCAGCTCCCAAAAAAGCGAGTTGACAAATGGAGCTCAGGGGCACTGCAACTCACAAACCTGCAGAATAATAAATGATAACTCTCGTCCACAAATATATTGAGGGAAGGCAACGAAGAGGATTTGAAAGCAAGGCAGAATTGCAGGAAACAGGTTTCAGGAGGCAGACTTGACTCGCCTTGAAAGCACATGAAAAGTGGCAAAGCGTTGACAATGATGCCCTTGGCCAAAAAGGGCGTATGCGTTTTTTCCTGAATATATTCAGGAAAAAACGCATACGCCCTTTTTGGCCAACCAGGCAAGCCGGAAAGGCAAATCAGCGCTACAAAGAAGTCTCGCTTGCCATCGGTCAAAAGGGCCATGCTGAAAAAAGTGTAAAAACCAGAAATGCAGGACAGGCCATGGAGACATGGGAGCCTTGCTACGCTGATGGGCGGGCTGTAAATTGCCAACAGCCACTCTGGAGAAGTGTACGGTGTGTCCTGAAACATGTAATAAGCACAGCTTAGAGAGCATAGGGCACTTCCACTCATGGGCGTATAAATCGGGAAACCTAAAAATCAACAAGACACAGGCACCCCAAAGTTTAGGGCTGCTCTGTTTCCAAGAACCTCCACTTCGGTACACCTTCAATATCCCAGGAAAGCGAAAAATGGATAAAGAAGTTGTGGTACTTAGGCACAATGGAATATCACTCAGCCATGAAATCAATGTCATAAGGCTAGTAGCAGCAGGATGAGTGGATTTAGGTACGATGACTCTCAGTGAAATAAGTCACAGAGAAAAAGACACTTATCCTAAGATATCACTTATAGAGGGAATGTCAAAATCGCTACACTTGAACTGAATTACAAAACAGAACAGAGTCACACATTTAGAAAACACACTATGGCTGCTTAACGGGAAAGGTGAGGTGGGGTGATGCATAAAACAAGGGTTTGAAATTAGCTCAGATACCGTTCCACAAGCCAAATATGTAATAGACAAGACCTACTCCCTGCTCAGTGAACTGGACTCAACAGCTCCTATTCACCGCCCAAGAATATATCTGACTAGTAAGAGTCTTAAAACCTATGTATTGATCTCTCTCTGGAAGTGCATCAAGAGGGTGTAAAGCGGCATAAACACAGCAGTGAAAAGCAGCTAAACCCCATTATAAAAATAGATTACTTAAAAAAAAACCCATAAAACAAAGACAGTGAAAGAGAGAGAAATTCTTACAAAATCCGTTCAGGGGCTCTGATGCAACCTGGATTGACCATATCTAGACCCACAGCTGGATGAGACATAAGGCTGGACACTCTTGGGGCTGAGAGGATTGGTGAGCTTGGGTGAGCAAACGCAGACCCTTTAAAGTCATACTGCGTGGTACCCATGCCGTGGGTCCCAAATCTCCAGGTTCAAGGGCATCTTCCTACATCGAAAACATGCGTGGGAAACCCAGAAGATGGTACACCGTGTGATCGGGAAAGGGTTCTCAAACGCACCTCATTTCTCCTCTCCTTGTGCTCGGGTTCGCCATTCCAGCCGCTGTACTAACAATCTCCCTACATGGAGAATCTGCACCTTTAACCTCCTGTTTCGGACAGGTGGCAATTTGGCTTGAGGATGAACGCGAAGACGGGGAACCAATGAGAGACTAGCTCTAGGTGTTGGGACAGGCACAGGTCACTCTATTTTCCCATCAGGAAGAAGAATGAACCACAGGCTCAGCCTGCCCCCCGGAACCAGAATACGGCCTGAAGCAATCCTGCGCTTTGGCGGCCAGCTCCCAAAAAAGCGAGTTGACAAATGGAGCTCAAGGGCACTGCAACTCACAAACCTGCAGAGTTATAAATGATAACTCTCGTCCACAAATATATTGAGGGAAGGCAACGAAGAGGATTTGAAAGCAAGGCAGAATTGCAGGAAACAGGTTTCAGAAGGCAGACTCGACTCGCCTTGAAAGCACATGAAAAGCGGCAAAGCGTTGACAATGATGCCCTTGGCCAAAAAGGGCGTATGCGTTTTTTCCTGAATATATTCAGGAAAAAACGCATACGCCCTTTTTGGCCAACCAGGCAAGCCAGAAAGGCAAATCAGCGCTACAAAGAAGTCTCGCTTGCCATCGGTCAAAAGGGCCATGCTGAAAAAAGTGTAAAAACCAGAAATGCAGGACAGGCCATGGAGACATGGGAGCCTTGCTACGCTGATGGGCGGGCTGTAAATTGCCAACAGCCACTCTGGAGAAGTGTACGGTGTGTCCTGAAACATGTAATAAGCACAGCTTAGAGAGCATAGGGCACTTCCACTCATGGGCGTATAAATCGGGAAACCTAAAAATCAACAAGACACAGGCACCCCAAAGTTTAGGGCTGCTCTGTTTCCAAGAACCTCCACTTCGGTACACCTTCAATATCCCAGGAAAGCGAAAAATGGATAAAGAAGTTGTGGTACTTAGGCACAATGGAATATCACTCAGCCATGAAATCAATGTCATAAGGCTAGTAGCAGCAGGATGAGTGGATTTAGGTACGATGACTCTCAGTGAAATAAGTCACAGAGAAAAGGACACTTATCCTAAGATATCACTTATAGAGGGAATGTCAAAATCGCTACACTTGAACTGAATTACAAAACAGAACAGAGTCACACATTTAGAAAACACACTATGGCTGCTTAACGGGAAAGGTGAGGTGGGGTGATGCATAAAACAAGGGTTTGAAATTAGCTCAGATACCGTTCCACAAGCCAAATATGTAATAGACAAGACCTACTCCCTGCTCAGTGAACTGGACTCAACAGCCCCTATTCACCGCCCAAGAATATATCTGACTAGTAAGAGTCTTAAAACCTATGTATTGATCTCTCTCTGGAAGTGCATCAAGAGGGTGTAAAGCGGCATAAACACAGCAGTGAAAAGCAGCTAAACCCCATTATAAAAATAGATTACTTAAAAAAAACCCCATAAAACAAAGACAGTGAAAGAGAGAGAAATTCTTACAAAATCCGTTCAGGGGCTCTGATGCAACCTGGATTGACCATATCTAGACCCACAGCTGGATGAGACATGAGGCTGGACACTCTTGGGGCTGAGAGGATTGGTGAGCTTGGGTGAGCAAACGCAGACCCTTTAAAGTCCTACTGCGTGGTACCCATGCCGTGGGTCCCAAATCTCCAGGTTCAAGGGCATCTTCCTACATCGAAAACATGTGTGGGAAACCCAGAAGATGGTACACCGTGTGATCGGGAAAGGGTTCTCAAACGCACCTCATTTCTCCTCTCCTTGTGCTCGGGTTCGCCATTCCAGCCGCTCTACTAACAATCTCCCTACTTGGAGAATCTGCACCTTTAACCTCCTGTTTCGGACAGGTCGCAATTTGGCCTGAGGATGAACGGGAAGACGGGGAACCAATGAGAGACTAGCTCTAGGTGTTGGGACAGGCACAGGTCACTCTATTTTCCCATCAGGAAGAAGAATGAACCACAGGCTCAGCCTGCCCCCCGGAACCAGAATACGGCCTGAAGCAATCCTGCGCTTTGGTGGCCAGCTCCCAAAAAAGCGAGTTGACAAATGGAGCTCAAGGGCACTGCAATTCACAAACCTGCAGAGTTATAAATGATAACTCTCGTCCACAAATATATTGAGGGAAGGCAACGAAGAGGATTTGAAAGCAAGGCAGAATTGCAGGAAACAGGTTTCAGGAGGCAGAGTCGACTCGCCTTGAAAGCACATGAAAAGCGGCAAAGCGTTGACAATGATGCCCTTGGCCAAAAAGGGCGTATGCGTTTTTTCCTGAATATATTCAGGAAAAAACGCATACGCCCTTTTTGGCCAACCAGGCAAGCCGGAAAGGCAAATCAGCGCTACAAAGAAGTCTTGCTTGCCATCGGTCAAAAGGGCCATGCTGAAAAAAGTGTAAAAACCAGAAATGCAGGACAGGCCATGGAGACATGGGAGCCTTGCTACGCTGATGGGCGGGCTGTAAATTGCCAGCAGCCACTCTGGAGAAGTGTACGGTGTGTCCTGAAACATGTAATAAGCACAGCTTCGAGAGCATAGGGCACTTCCACTCATGGGCGTATAAATCGGGAAACCTAAAAATCAACAAGACACAGGCACCCCAAAGTTTAGGGCTGCTCTGTTTCCAAGAACCTCCACTTCGGTACACCTTCAATATCCCAGGAAAGCGAAAAATGGATAAAGAAGTTGTGGTACTTAGGCACAATGGAATATCACTCAGCCATGAAATCAATGTCATAAGGCTAGTAGCAGCAGGATGAGTGGATTTAGGTACGATGACTCTCAGTGAAATAAGTCACAGAGAAAAAGACACTTATCCTAAGATATCACTTATAGAGGGAATGTCAAAATCGCTACACTTGAACTGAATTACAAAACAGAACAGAGTCACACATTTAGAAAACACACTATGGCTGCTTAACGGGAAAGGTGAGGTGGGGTGATGCATAAAACAAGGGTTTGAAATTAGCTCAGATACCGTTCCACAAGCCAAATATGTAATAGACAAGACCTACTCCCTGCTCAGTGAACTGGACTCAACAGCTCCTATTCACCGCCCAAGAATATATCTGACTAGTAAGAGTCTTAAAACCTATGTATTGATCTCTCTCTGGAAGTGCATCAAGAGGGTGTAAAGCGGCATAAACACAGCAGTGAAAAGCAGCTAAACCCCATTATAAAAATAGATTACTTAAAAAAAAACCCATAAAACAAAGACAGTGAAAGAGAGAGAAATTCTTACAAAATCCGTTCAGGGGCTCTGATGCAACCTGGATTGACCATATCTAGACCCACAGCTGGATGAGACATAAGGCTGGACACTCTTGGGGCTGAGAGGATTGGTGAGCTTGGGTGAGCAAACGCAGACCCTTTAAAGTCATACTGCGTGGTACCCATGCCGTGGGTCCCAAATCTCCAGGTTCAAGGGCATCTTCCTACATCGAAAACATGCGTGGGAAACCCAGAAGATGGTACACCGTGTGATCGGGAAAGGGTTCTCAAACGCACCTCATTTCTCCTCTCCTTGTGCTCGGGTTCGCCATTCCAGCCGCTGTACTAACAATCTCCCTACTTGGAGAATCTGCACCTTTAACCTCCTGTTTCGGACAGGTGGCAATTTGGCTTGAGGATGAACGCGAAGACGGGGAACCAATGAGAGACTAGCTCTAGGTGTTGGGACAGGCACAGGTCACTCTATTTTCCCATCAGGAAGAAGAATGAACCACAGGCTCAGCCTGCCCCCCGGAACCAGAATACGGCCTGAAGCAATCCTGCGCTTTGGCGGCCAGCTCCCAAAAAAGCGAGTTGACAAATGGAGCTCAAGGGCACTGCAACTCACAAACCTGCAGAGTTATAAATGATAACTCTCGTCCACAAATATATTGAGGGAAGGCAACGAAGAGGATTTGAAAGCAAGGCAGAATTGCAGGAAACAGGTTTCAGAAGGCAGACTCGACTCGCCTTGAAAGCACATGAAAAGCGGCAAAGCGTTGACAATGATGCCCTTGGCCAAAAAGGGCGTATGCGTTTTTTCCTGAATATATTCAGGAAAAAACGCATACGCCCTTTTTGGCCAACCAGGCAAGCCAGAAAGGCAAATCAGCGCTACAAAGAAGTCTCGCTTGCCATCGGTCAAAAGGGCCATGCTGAAAAAAGTGTAAAAACCAGAAATGCAGGACAGGCCATGGAGACATGGGAGCCTTGCTACGCTGATGGGCGGGCTGTAAATTGCCAACAGCCACTCTGGAGAAGTGTACGGTGTGTCCTGAAACATGTAATAAGCACAGCTTAGAGAGCATAGGGCACTTCCACTCATGGGCGTATAAATCGGGAAACCTAAAAATCAACAAGACACAGGCACCCCAAAGTTTAGGGCTGCTCTGTTTCCAAGAACCTCCACTTCGGTACACCTTCAATATCCCAGGAAAGCGAAAAATGGATAAAGAAGTTGTGGTACTTAGGCACAATGGAATATCACTCAGCCATGAAATCAATGTCATAAGGCTAGTAGCAGCAGGATGAGTGGATTTAGGTACGATGACTCTCAGTGAAATAAGTCACAGAGAAAAGGACACTTATCCTAAGATATCACTTATAGAGGGAATGTCAAAATCGCTACACTTGAACTGAATTACAAAACAGAACAGAGTCACACATTTAGAAAACACACTATGGCTGCTTAACGGGAAAGGTGAGGTGGGGTGATGCATAAAACAAGGGTTTGAAATTAGCTCAGATACCGTTCCACAAGCCAAATATGTAATAGACAAGACCTACTCCCTGCTCAGTGAACTGGACTCAACAGCCCCTATTCACCGCCCAAGAATATATCTGACTAGTAAGAGTCTTAAAACCTATGTATTGATCTCTCTCTGGAAGTGCATCAAGAGGGTGTAAAGCGGCATAAACACAGCAGTGAAAAGCAGCTAAACCCCATTATAAAAATAGATTACTTAAAAAAAACCCCATAAAACAAAGACAGTGAAAGAGAGAGAAATTCTTACAAAATCCGTTCAGGGGCTCTGATGCAACCTGGATTGACCATATCTAGACCCACAGCTGGATGAGACATGAGGCTGGACACTCTTGGGGCTGAGAGGATTGGTGAGCTTGGGTGAGCAAACGCAGACCCTTTAAAGTCCTACTGCGTGGTACCCATGCCGTGGGTCCCAAATCTCCAGGTTCAAGGGCATCTTCCTACATCGAAAACATGTGTGGGAAACCCAGAAGATGGTACACCGTGTGATCGGGAAAGGGTTCTCAAACGCACCTCATTTCTCCTCTCCTTGTGCTCGGGTTCGCCATTCCAGCCGCTCTACTAACAATCTCCCTACTTGGAGAATCTGCACCTTTAACCTCCTGTTTCGGACAGGTCGCAATTTGGCCTGAGGATGAACGGGAAGACGGGGAACCAATGAGAGACTAGCTCTAGGTGTTGGGACAGGCACAGGTCACTCTATTTTCCCATCAGGAAGAAGAATGAACCACAGGCTCAGCCTGCCCCCCGGAACCAGAATACGGCCTGAAGCAATCCTGCGCTTTGGCGGCCAGCTCCCAAAAAAGCGAGTTGACAAATGGAGCTCAAGGGCACTGCAATTCACAAACCTGCAGAGTTATAAATGATAACTCTCGTCCACAAATATATTGAGGGAAGGCAACGAAGAGGATTTGAAAGCAAGGCAGAATTGCAGGAAACAGGTTTCAGGAGGCAGAGTCGACTCGCCTTGAAAGCACATGAAAAGCGGCAAAGCGTTGACAATGATGCCCTTGGCCAAAAAGGGCGTATGCGTTTTTTCCTGAATATATTCAGGAAAAAACGCATACGCCCTTTTTGGCCAACCAGGCAAGCCGGAAAGGCAAATCAGCGCTACAAAGAAGTCTCGCTTGCCATCGGTCAAAAGGGCCATGCTGAAAAAAGTGTAAAAACCAGAAATGCAGGACAGGCCATGGAGACATGGGAGCCTTGCTACGCTGATGGGCGGGCTGTAAATTGCCAGCAGCCACTCTGGAGAAGTGTACGGTGTGTCCTGAAACATGTAATAAGCACAGCTTAGAGAGCATAGGGCACTTCCACTCATGGGCGTATAAATCGGGAAACCTAAAAATCAACAAGACACAGGCACCCCAAAGTTTAGGGCTGCTCTGTTTCCAAGAACCTCCACTTCGGTACACCTTCAATATCCCAGGAAAGCGAAAAATGGATAAAGAAGTTGTGGTACTTAGGCACAATGGAATATCACTCAGCCATGAAATCAATGTCATAAGGCTAGTAGCAGCAGGATGAGTGGATTTAGGTACGATGACTCTCAGTGAAATAAGTCACAGAGAAAAGGACACTTATCCTAAGATATCACTTATAGAGGGAATGTCAAAATCGCTACACTTGAACTGAATTACAAAACAGAACAGAGTCACACATTTAGAAAACACACTATGGCTGCTTAACGGGAAAGGTGAGGTGGGGTGATGCATAAAACAAGGGTTTGAAATTAGCTCAGATACCGTTCCACAAGCCAAATATGTAATAGACAAGACCTACTCCCTGCTCAGTGAACTGGACTCAACAGCCCCTATTCACCGCCCAAGAATATATCTGACTAGTAAGAGTCTTAAAACCTATGTATTGATCTCTCTCTGGAAGTGCATCAAGAGGGTGTAAAGCGGCATAAACACAGCAGTGAAAAGCAGCTAAACCCCATTATAAAAATAGATTACTTAAAAAAAACCCCATAAAACAAAGACAGTGAAAGAGAGAGAAATTCTTACAAAATCCGTTCAGGGACTCTGATGCAACCTGGATTGACCATATCTAGACCCACAGCTGGATGAGACATGAGGCTGGACACTCTTGGGGCTGAGAGGATTGGTGAGCTTGGGTGAGCAAACGCAGACCCTTTAAAGTCCTACTGCGTGGTACCCATGCCGTGGGTCCCAAATCTCCAGGTTCAAGGGCATCTTCCTACATCGAAAACATGCGTGGGAAACCAAGAAGATGGTACACCGTGTGATCGGGAAAGGGTTCTCAAACGCACCTCATTTCTCCTCTCCTTGTGCTCGGGTTCGCCATTCCAGCCGCTCTACTAACAATCTCCCTACTTGGAGAATCTGCACCTTTAACCTCCTGTTTCGGACAGGTGGCAATTTGGCCTGAGGATGAACGGGAAGACGGGGAACCAATGAGAGACTAGCTCTAGGTGTTGGGACAGGCACAGGTCACTCTATTTTCCCATCAGGAAGAAGAATGAACCACAGGCTCAGCCTGCCCCCCGGAACCAGAATACGGCCTGAAGCAATCCTGCGCTTTGGTGGCCAGCTCCCAAAAAAGCGAGTTGACAAATGGAGCTCAAGGGCACTGCAACTCACAAACCTGCAGAGTTATAAATGATAACTCTCGTCCACAAATATATTGAGGGAAGGCAACGAAGAGGATTTGAAAGCAAGGCAGAATTGCAGGAAACAGGTTTCAGGAGGCAGACTCGACTCGCCTTGAAAGCACATGAAAAGCGGCAAAGCGTTGACAATGATGCCCTTGGCCAAAAAGGGCGTATGCGTTTTTTCCTGAATATATTCAGGAAAAAACGCATACGCCCTTTTTGGCCAACCAGGCAAGCCCGAAAGGCAAATCAGCGCTACAAAGAAGTCTCGCTTGCCATCGGTCAAAAGGGCCATGCTGAAAAAAGTGTAAAAACCAGAAATGCAGGACAGGCCATGGAGACATGGGAGCCTTGCTACGCTGATGGGCGGGCTGTAAATTGCCAACAGCCACTCTGGAGAAGTGTACGGTGTGTCCTGAAACATGTAATAAGCACAGCTTAGAGAGCATAGGGCACTTCCACTCATGGGCGTATAAATCGGGAAACCTAAAAATCAACAAGACACAGGCACCCCAAAGTTTAGGGCTGCTCTGTTTCCAAGAACCTCCACTTCGGTACACCTTCAATATCCCAGGAAAGCGAAAAATGGATAAAGAAGTTGTGGTACTTAGGCACAATGGAATATCACTCAGCCATGAAATCAATGTCATAAGGCTAGTAGCAGCAGGATGAGTGGATTTAGGTACGATGACTCTCAGTGAAATAAGTCACAGAGAAAAAGACACTTATCCTAAGATATCACTTATAGAGGGAATGTCAAAATCGCTACACTTGAACTGAATTACAAAACAGAACAGAGTCACACATTTAGAAAACACACTATGGCTGCTTAACGGGAAAGGTGAGGTGGGGTGATGCATAAAACAAGGGTTTGAAATTAGCTCAGATACCGTTCCACAAGCCAAATATGTAATAGACAAGACCTACTCCCTGCTCAGTGAACTGGACTCAACAGCCCCTATTCACCGCCCAAGAATATATCTGACTAGTAAGAGTCTTAAAACCTATGTATTGATCTCTCTCTGGAAGTGCATCAAGAGGGTGTAAAGCGGCATAAACACAGCAGTGAAAAGCAGCTAAACCCCATTATAAAAATAGATTACTTAAAAAAAACCCCATAAAACAAAGACAATGAAAGAGAGAGAAATTCTTACAAAATCCGTTCAGGGGCTCTGATGCAACCTGGATTGACCATATCTAGACCCACAGCTGGATGAGACATGAGGCTGGACACTCTTGGGGCTGAGAGGATTGGTGAGCTTGGGTGAGCAAACGCAGACCCTTTAAAGTCCTACTGCGTGGTACCCATGCCGTGGGTCCCAAATCTCCAGGTTCAAGGGCATCTTCCTACATCGAAAACATGCGTGGGAAACCCAGAAGATGGTACACCGTGTGATCGGGAAAGGGTTCTCAAACGCACCTCATTTCTCCTCTCCTTGTGCTCGGGTTCGCCATTCCAGCCGCTCTACTAACAATCTCCCTACTTGGAGAATCAGCACCTTTAACCTCCTGTTTCGGACAGGTCGCAATTTGGCCTGAGGATGAACGGGAAGAGGGGGAACCAATGAGAGACTAGCTCTAGGTGTTGGGACAGGCACAGGTCACTCTATTTTCCCATCAGGAAGAAGAATGAACCACAGGCTCAGCCTGCCCCCGGAACCAGAATACGGCCTGAAGCAATCCTGCGCTTTGGCGGCCACCTCCCAAAAAAGCGAGTTGACAAATGGAGCTCAGGGGCACTGCAACTCACAAACCTGCAGAGTTATAAATGATAACTCTCGTCCACAAATATATTGAGGGAAGGCAACGAAGAGGATTTGAATGCAAGGCAGAATTGCAGGAAACAGGTTTCAGGAGGCAGAGTCGACTCGCCTTGAAAGCACATGAAAAGCGGCAAAGCGTTGACAATGATGCCCTTGGCCAAAAAGGGCGTATGCGTTTTTTCCTGAATATATTCAGGAAAAAACGCATACGCCCTTTTTGGCCAACCAGGCAAGCCGGAAAGGCAAATCAGCGCTACAAAGAAGTCTCGCTTGCCATCGGTCAAAAGGGCCATGCTGAAAAAAGTGTAAAAACCAGAAATGCAGGACAGGCCATGGAGACATGGGAGCCTTGCTACGCTGATGGGCGGGCTGTAAATTGCCAGCAGCCACTCTGGAGAAGTGTACGGTGTGTCCTGAAACATGTAATAAGCACAGCTTAGAGACCATAGGGCACTTCCACTCATGGGCGTATAAATCGGGAAACCTAAAAATCAACAAGACACAGGCACCCCAAAGTTTAGGGCTGCTCTGTTTCCAAGAACCTCCACTTCGGTACACCTTCAATATCCCAGGAAAGCGAAAAATGGATAAAGAAGTTGTGGTACTTAGGCACAATGGAATATCACTCAGCCATGAAATCAATGTCATAAGGCTAGTAGCAGCAGGATGAGTGGATTTAGGTACGATGACTCTCAGTGAAATAAGTCACAGAGAAAAAGACACTTATCCTAAGATATCACTTATAGAGGGAATGTCAAAATCGCTACACTTGAACTGAATTACAAAACAGAACAGAGTCACACATTTAGAAAACACACTATGGCTGCTTAACGGGAAAGGTGAGGTGGGGTGATGCATAAAACAAGGGTTTGAAATTAGCTCAGATACCGTTCCACAAGCCAAATATGTAATAGACAAGACCTACTCCCTGCTCAGTGAACTGGACTCAACAGCCCCTATTCACCGCCCAAGAATATATCTGACTAGTAAGAGTCTTAAAACCTATGTATTGATCTCTCTCTGGAAGTGCATCAAGAGGGTGTAAAGCGGCATAAACACAGCAGTGAAAAGCAGCTAAACCCCATTATAAAAATAGATTACTTAAAAAAAAACCCATAAAACAAAGACAGTGAAAGAGAGAGAAATTCTTACAAAATCCGTTCAGGGGCTCTGATGCAACCTGGATTGACCATATCTAGACCCACAGCTGGATGAGACATGAGGCTGGACACTCTTGGGGCTGAGAGGATTGGTGAGCTTGGGTGAGCAAACGCAGACCCTTTAAAGTCCTACTGCGTGGTACCCATGCCGTGGGTCCCAAATCTCCAGGTTCAAGGGCATCTTCCTACATCGAAAACATGCGTGGGAAACCCAGAAGATGGTACACCGTGTGATCGGGAAAGGGTTCTCAAACGCACCTCATTTCTCCTCTCCTTGTGCTCGGGTTCGCCATTCCAGCCGCTCTACTAACAATCTCCCTACTTGGAGAATCTGCACCTTTAACCTCCTGTTTCGGACAGGTCGCAATTTGGCCTGAGGATGAACGGGAAGACGGGGAACCAATGAGAGACTAGCTCTAGGTGTTGGGACAGGCACAGGTCACTCTATTTTCCCATCAGGAAGAAGAATGAACCACAGGCTCAGCCTGCCCCCCGGAACCAGAATACGGCCTGAAGCAATCCTGCGCTTTGGCGGCCAGCTCCCAAAAAGCGAGTTGACAAATGGAGCTCAAGGGCACTGCAATTCACAAACCTGCAGAGTTATAAATGATAACTCTCGTCCACAAATATATTGAGGGAAGGCAACGAAGAGGATTTGAAAGCAAGGCAGAATTGCAGGAAACAGGTTTCAGGAGGCAGAGTCGACTCGCCTTGAAAGCACATGAAAAGCGGCAAAGCGTTGACAATGATGCCCTTGGCCAAAAAGGGCGTATGCGTTTTTTCCTGAATATATTCAGGAAAAAACGCATACGCCCTTTTTGGCCAACCAGGCAAGCCGGAAAGGCAAATCAGCGCTACAAAGAAGTCTCGCTTGCCATCGGTCAAAAGGGCCATGCTGAAAAAAGTGTAAAAACCAGAAATGCAGGACAGGCCATGGAGACATGGGAGCCTTGCTACGCTGATGGGCGGGCTGTAAATTGCCAGCAGCCACTCTGGAGAAGTGTACGGTGTGTCCTGAAACATGTAATAAGCACAGCTTAGAGAGCATAGGGCACTTCCACTCATGGGCGTATAAATCGGGAAACCTAAAAATCAACAAGACACACGCACCCCAAAGTTTAGGGCTGCTCTGTTTCCAAGAACCTCCACTTCGGTACACCTTCAATATCCCAGGAAAGCGAAAAATGGATAAAGAAGTTGTGGTACTTAGGCACAATGGAATATCACTCAGCCATGAAATCAATGTCATAAGGCTAGTAGCAGCAGGATGAGTGGATTTAGGTACGATGACTCTCAGTGAAATAAGTCACAGAGAAAAAGACACTTATCCTAAGATATCACTTATAGAGGGAATGTCAAAATCGCTACACTTGAACGGAATTACAAAACAGAACAGAGTCACACATTTAGAAAACACACTATGGCTGCTTAACGGGAAAGGTGAGGTGGGGTGATGCATAAAACAAGGGTTTGAAATTAGCTCAGATACCGTTCCACAAGCCAAATATGTAATAGACAAGACCTACTCCCTGCTCAGTGAACTGGACTCAACAGCCCCTATTCACCGCCCAAGAATATATCTGACTAGTAAGAGTCTTAAAACCTATGTATTGATCTCTCTCTGGAAGTGCATCAAGAGGGTGTAAAGCGGCATAAACACAGCAGTGAAAAGCAGCTAAACCCCATTATAAAAATAGATTACTTAAAAAAAACCCCATAAAACAAAGACAGTGAAAGAGAGAGAAATTCTTACAAAATCCGTTCAGGGGCTCTGATGCAACCTGGATTGACCATATCTAGACCCACAGCTGGATGAGACATGAGGCTGGACACTCTTGGGGCTGAGAGGATTGGTGAGCTTGGGTGAGCAAACGCAGACCCTTTAAAGTCCTACTGCGTGGTACCCATGCCGTGGGTCCCAAATCTCCAGGTTCAAGGGCATCTTCCTACATCGAAAACATGCGTGGGAAACCCAGAAGATGGTACACCGTGTGATCGGGAAAGGGTTCTCAAACGCACCTCATTTCTCCTCTCCTTGTGCTCGGGTTCGCCATTCCAGCCGCTCTACTAACAATCTCCCTACTTGGAGAATCTGCACCTTTAACCTCCTGTTTCGGACAGGTGGCAATTTGGCCTGAGGATGAACGGGAAGACGGGGAACCAATGAGAGACTAGCTCTAGGTGTTGGGACAGGCACAGGTCACTCTATTTTCCCATCAGGAAGAAGAATGAACCACAGGCTCAGCCTGCCCCCCGGAACCAGAATACGGCCTGAAGCAATCCTGCGCTTTGGCGGCCAGCTCCCAAAAAAGCGAGTTGACAAATGGAGCTCAGGGGCACTGCAACTCACAAACCTGCAGAGTTATAAATGATAACTCTCGTCCACAAATATATTGAGGGAAGGCAACGAAGAGGATTTGAAAGCAAGGCAGAATTGCAGGAAACAGGTTTCAGGAGGCAGAGTCGACTCGCCTTGAAAGCACATGAAAAGCGGCAAAGCGTTGACAATGATGCCCTTGGCCAAAAAGGGCGTATGCGTTTTTTCCTGAATATATTCAGGAAAAAACGCATACGCCCTTTTTGGCCAACCAGGCAAGCCGGAAAGGCAAATCAGCGCTACAAAGAAGTCTCGCTTGCCATCGGTCAAAAGGGCCATGCTGAAAAAAGTGTAAAAACCAGAAATGCAGGACAGGCCATGGAGACATGGGAGCCTTGCTACGCTGATGGGCGGGCTGTAAATTGCCAGCAGCCACTCTGGAGAAGTGTACGGTGTGTCCTGAAACATGTAATAAGCACAGCTTAGAGAGCATAGGGCACTTCCACTCATGGGCGTATAAATCGGGAAACCTAAAAATCAACAAGACACAGGCACCCCAAAGTTTAGGGCTGCTCTGTTTCCAAGAACCTCCACTTCGGTACACCTTCAATATCCCAGGAAAGCGAAAAATGGATAAAGAAGTTGTGGTACTTAGGCACAATGGAATATCACTCAGCCATGAAATCAATGTCATAAGGCTAGTAGCAGCAGGATGAGTGGATTTAGGTACGATGACTCTCAGTGAAATAAGTCACAGAGAAAAGGACACTTATCCTAAGATATCACTTATAGAGGGAATGTCAAAATCGCTACACTTGAACTGAATTACAAAACAGAACAGAGTCACACATTTAGAAAACACACTATGGCTGCTTAACGGGAAAGGTGAGGTGGGGTGATGCATAAAACAAGGGTTTGAAATTAGCTCAGATACCGTTCCACAAGCCAAATATGTAATAGACAAGACCTACTCCCTGCTCAGTGAACTGGACTCAACAGCCCCTATTCACCGCCCAAGAATATATCTGACTAGTAAGAGTCTTAAAACCTATGTATTGATCTCTCTCTGGAAGTGCATCAAGAGGGTGTAAAGCGGCATAAACACAGCAGTGAAAAGCAGCTAAACTCCATTATAAAAATAGATTACTTAAAAAAAACCCCATAAAACAAAGACAGTGAAAGAGAGAGAAATTCTTACAAAATCCGTTCAGGGACTCTGATGCAACCTGGATTGACCATATCTAGACCCACAGCTGGATGAGACATAAGGCTGGACACTCTTGGGGCTGAGAGGATTGGTGAGCTTGGGTGAGCAAACGCAGACCCTTTAAAGTCCTACTGCGTGGTACCCATGCCGTGGGTCCCAAATCTCCAGGTTCAAGGGCATCTTCCTACATCGAAAACATGCGTGGGAAACCCAGAAGATGGTACACCGTGTGATCGGGAAAGGGTTCTCAAACGCACCTCATTTCTCCTCTCCTTGTGCTCGGGTTCGCCATTCCAGCCGCTCTACTAACAATCTCCCTACTTGGAGAATCTGCACCTTTAATCTCCTGTTTCGGACAGGTGGCAATTTGGCCTGAGGATGAACGGGAAGACGGGGAACCAATGAGAGACTAGCTCTAGGTGTTGGGACAGGCACAGGTCACTCTATTTTCCCATCAGGAAGAAGAATGAACCACAGGCTCAGCCTGCCCCCCGGAACCAGAATACGGCCTGAAGCAATCCTGCGCTTTGGTGGCCAGCTCCCAAAAAAGCGAGTTGACAAATGGAGCTCAAGGGCACTGCAACTCACAAACCTGCAGAGTTATAAATGATAACTCTCGTCCACAAATATATTGAGGGAAGGCAACGAAGAGGATTTGAAAGCAAGGCAGAATTGCAGGAAACAGGTTTCAGGAGGCAGACTCGACTCGCCTTGAAAGCACATGAAAAGCGGCAAAGCGTTGACAATGATGCCCTTGGCCAAAAAGGGCGTATGCGTTTTTTCCTGAATATATTCAGGAAAAAACGCATACGCCCTTTTTGGCCAACCAGGCAAGCCCGAAAGGCAAATCAGCGCTACAAAGAAGTCTCGCTTGCCATCGGTCAAAAGGGCCATGCTGAAAAAAGTGTAAAAACCAGAAATGCAGGACAGGCCATGGAGACATGGGAGCCTTGCTACGCTGATGGGCGGGCTGTAAATTGCCAGCAGCCACTCTGGAGAAGTGTACGGTGTGTCCTGAAACATGTAATAAGCACAGCTTAGAGAGCATAGGGCACTTCCACTCATGGGCGTATAAATCGGGAAACCTAAAAATCAACAAGACACAGGCACCCCAAAGTTTAGGGCTGCTCTGTTTCCAAGAACCTCCACTTCGGTACACCTTCAATATCCCAGGAAAGCGAAAAATGGATAAAGAAGTTGTGGTACTTAGGCACAATGGAATATCACTCAGCCATGAAATCAATGTCATAAGGCTAGTAGCAGCAGGATGAGTGGATTTAGGTACGATGACTCTCAGTGAAATAAGTCACAGAGAAAAAGACACTTATCCTAAGATATCACTTATAGAGGGAATGTCAAAATCGCTACACTTGAACTGAATTACAAAACAGAACAGAGTCACACATTTAGAAAACACACTATGGCTGCTTAACGGGAAAGGTGAGGTGGGGTGATGCATAAAACAAGGGTTTGAAATTAGCTCAGATACCGTTCCACAAGCCAAATATGTAATAGACAAGACCTACTCCCTGCTCAGTGAACTGGACTCAACAGCCCCTATTCACCGCCCAAGAATATATCTGACTAGTAAGAGTCTTAAAACCTATGTATTGATCTCTCTCTGGAAGTGCATCAAGAGGGTGTAAAGCGGCATAAACACAGCAGTGAAAAGCAGCTAAACCCCATTATAAAAATAGATTACTTAAAAAAAAACCCATAAAACAAAGACAATGAAAGAGAGAGAAATTCTTACAAAATCCGTTCAGGGGCTCTGATGCAACCTGGATTGACCATATCTAGACCCACAGCTGGATGAGACATGAGGCTGGACACTCTTGGGGCTGAGAGGATTGGTGAGCTTGGGTGAGCAAACGCAGACCCTTTAAAGTCCTACTGCGTGGTACCCATGCCGTGGGTCCCAAATCTCCAGGTTCAAGGGCATCTTCCTACATCGAAAACATGCGTGGGAAACCCAGAAGATGGTACACCGTGTGATCGGGAAAGGGTTCTCAAACGCACCTCATTTCTCCTCTCCTTGTGCTCGGGTTCGCCATTCCAGCCGCTCTACTAACAATCTCCCTACTTGGAGAATCAGCACCTTTAACCTCCTGTTTCGGACAGGTCGCAATTTGGCCTGAGGATGAACGGGAAGAGGGGGAACCAATGAGAGACTAGCTCTAGGTGTTGGGACAGGCACAGGTCACTCTATTTTCCCATCAGGAAGAAGAATGAACCACAGGCTCAGCCTGCCCCCGGAACCAGAATAGGGCCTGAAGCAATCCTGCGCTTTGGCGGCCACCTCCCAAAAAAGCGAGTTGACAAATGGAGCTCAGGGGCACTGCAACTCACAAACCTGCAGAGTTATAAATGATAACTCTCGTCCACAAATATATTGAGGGAAGGCAACGAAGAGGATTTGAATGCAAGGCAGAATTGCAGGAAACAGGTTTCAGGAGGCAGAGTCGACTCGCCTTGAAAGCACATGAAAAGCGGCAAAGCGTTGACAATGATGCCCTTGGCCAAAAAGGGCGTATGCGTTTTTTCCTGAATATATTCAGGAAAAAACGCATACGCCCTTTTTGGCCAACCAGGCAAGCCGGAAAGGCAAATCAGCGCTACAAAGAAGTCTCGCTTGCCATCGGTCAAAAGGGCCATGCTGAAAAAAGTGTAAAAACCAGAAATGCAGGACAGGCCATGGAGACATGGGAGCCTTGCTACGCTGATGGGCGGGCTGTAAATTGCCAGCAGCCACTCTGGAGAAGTGTACGGTGTGTCCTGAAACATGTAATAAGCACAGCTTAGAGACCATAGGGCACTTCCACTCATGGGCGTATAAATCGGGAAACCTAAAAATCAACAAGACACAGGCACCCCAAAGTTTAGGGCTGCTCTGTTTCCAAGAACCTCCACTTCGGTACACCTTCAATATCCCAGGAAAGCGAAAAATGGATAAAGAAGTTGTGGTACTTAGGCACAATGGAATATCACTCAGCCATGAAATCAATGTCATAAGGCTAGTAGCAGCAGGATGAGTGGATTTAGGTACGATGACTCTCAGTGAAATAAGTCACAGAGAAAAAGACACTTATCCTAAGATATCACTTATAGAGGGAATGTCAAAGTCGCTACACTTGAACTGAATTACAAAACAGAACAGAGTCACACATTTAGAAAACACACTATGGCTGCTTAACGGGAAAGGTGAGGTGGGGTGATGCATAAAACAAGGGTTTGAAATTAGCTCAGATACCGTTCCACAAGCCAAATATGTAATAGACAAGACCTACTCCCTGCTCAGTGAACTGGACTCAACAGCCCCTATTCACCGCCCAAGAATATATCTGACTAGTAAGAGTCTTAAAACCTATGTATTGATCTCTCTCTGGAAGTGCATCAAGAGGGTGTAAAGCGGCATAAACACAGCAGTGAAAAGCAGCTAAACCCCATTATAAAAATAGATTACTTAAAAAAAACCCCATAAAACAAAGACAGTGAAAGAGAGAGAAATTCTTACAAAATCCATTCAGGGGCTCTGATGCAACCTGGATTGACCATATCTAGACCCACAGCTGGATGAGACATGAGGCTGGACACTCTTGGGGCTGAGAGGATTGGTGAGCTTGGGTGAGCAAACGCAGACCCTTTAAAGTCCTACTGCGTGGTACCCATGCCGTGGGTCCCAAATCTCCAGGTTTAAGGGCATCTTCCTACATCGAAAACATGCGTGGGAAACCCAGAAGATGGTACACCGTGTGATCGGGAAAGGGTTCTCAAACGCACCTCATTTCTCCTCTCCTTGTGCTCGGGTTCGCCATTCCAGCCGCTCTACTAACAATCTCCCTACTTGGAGAATCTGCACCTTTAACCTCCTGTTTCGGACAGGTCGCAATTTGGCCTGAGGATGAACGGGAAGACGGGGAACCAATGAGAGACTAGCTCTAGGTGTTGGGACAGGCACAGGTCACTCTATTTTCCCATCAGGAAGAAGAATGAACCACAGGCTCAGCCTGCCCCCGGAACCAGAATACGGCCTGAAGCAATCCTGCGCTTTGGCGGCCAGCTCCCAAAAAAGCGAGTTGACAAATGGAGCTCAAGGGCACTGCAATTCACAAACCTGCAGAGTTATAAATGATAACTCTCGTCCACAAATATATTGAGGGAAGGCAACGAAGAGGATTTGAAAGCAAGGCAGAATTGCAGGAAACAGGTTTCAGGAGGCAGAGTCGACTCGCCTTGAAAGCACATGAAAAGCGGCAAAGCGTTGACAATGATGCCCTTGGCCAAAAAGGGCGTATGCGTTTCTTCCTGAATATATTCAGGAAAAAACGCATACGCCCTTTTTGGCCAACCAGGCAAGCCGGAAAGGCAAATCAGCGCTACAAAGAAGTCTCGCTTGCCATCGGTCAAAAGGGCCATGCTGAAAAAAGTGTAAAAACCAGAAATGCAGGACAGGCCATGGAGACATGGGAGCCTTGCTACGCTGATGGGCGGGCTGTAAATTGCCAGCAGCCACTCTGGAGAAGTGTACGGTGTGTCCTGAAACATGTAATAAGCACAGCTTCGAGAGCATAGGGCACTTCCACTCATGGGCGTATAAATCGGGAAACCTAAAAATCAACAAGACACAGGCACCCCAAAGTTTAGGGCTGCTCTGTTTCCAAGAACCTCCACTTCGCTACACCTTCAATATCCCAGGAAAGCGAAAAATGGATAAAGAAGTTGTGGTACTTAGGCACAATGGAATATCACTCAGCCATGAAATCAATGTCATAAGGCTAGTAGCAGCAGGATGAGTGGATTTAGGTACGATGACTCTCAGTGAAATAAGTCACAGAGAAAAAGACACTTATCCTAAGATATCACTTATAGAGGGAATGTCAAAATCGCTACACTTGAACTGAATTACAAAACAGAACAGAGTCACACATTTAGAAAACACACTATGGCTGCTTAACGGGAAAGGTGAGGTGGGGTGATGCATAAAACAAGGGTTTGAAATTAGCTCAGATACCGTTCCACAAGCCAAATATGTAATAGACAAGACCTACTCCCTGCTCAGTGAACTGGACTCAACAGCCCCTATTCACCGCCCAAGAATATATCTGACTAGTAAGAGTCTTAAAACCTATGTATTGATCTCTCTCTGGAAGTGCATCAAGAGGGTGTAAAGCGGCATAAACACAGCAGTGAAAAGCAGCTAAACCCCATTATAAAAATAGATTACTTAAAAAAAAACCCATAAAACAAAGACAGTGAAAGAGAGAGAAATTCTTACAAAATCCGTTCAGGGGCTCTGATGCAACCTGGATTGACCATATCTAGACCCACAGCTGGATGAGACATGAGGCTGGACACTCTTGGGGCTGAGAGGATTGGTGAGCTTGGGTGAGCAAACGCAGACCCTTTAAAGTCCTACTGCGTGGTACCCATGCCGTGGGTCCCAAATCTCCAGGTTCAAGGGCATCTTCCTACATCGAAAACATGCGTGGGAAACCCAGAAGATGGTACACCGTGTGATCGGGAAAGGGTTCTCAAACGCACCTCATTTCTCCTCTCCTTGTGCTCGGGTTCGCCATTCCAGCCGCTCTACTAACAATCTCCCTACTTGGAGAATCTGCACCTTTAACCTCCTGTTTCGGACAGGTCGCAATTTGGCCTGAGGATGAACGGGAAGACGGGGAACCAATGAGAGACTAGCTCTAGGTGTTGGGACAGGCACAGGTCACTCTATTTTCCCATCAGGAAGAAGAATGAACCACAGGCTCAGCCTGCCCCCCGGAACCAGAATACGGCCTGAAGCAATCCTGCGCTTTGGCGGCCAGCTCCCAAAAAAGCGAGTTGACAAATGGAGCTCAAGGGCACTGCAATTCACAAACCTGCAGAGTTATAAATGATAACTCTCGTCCACAAATATATTGGGGGAAGGCAACGAAGAGGATTTGAAAGCAAGGCAGAATTGCAGGAAACAGGTTTCAGGAGGCAGAGTCGACTCGCCTTGAAAGCACATGAAAAGCGGCAAAGCGTTGACAATGATGCCCTTGGCCAAAAAGGGCGTATGCGGTTTTTCCTGAATATATTCAGGAAAAAACGCATACGCCCTTTTTGGCCAACCAGGCAAGCCGGAAAGGCAAATCAACGCTACAAAGAAGTCTCGCTTGCCATCGGTCAAAAGGGCCATGCTGAAAAAAGTGTAAAAACCAGAAATGCAGGACAGGCCATGGAGACATGGGAGCCTTGCTACGCTGATGGGCGGGCTGTAAATTGCCAGCAGCCACTCTGGAGAAGTGTACGGTGTGTCCTGAAACATGTAATAAGCACAGCTTCGAGAGCATAGGGCACTTCCACTCATGGGCGTATAAATCGGGAAACCTAAAAATCAACAAGACACAGGCACCCCAAAGTTTAGGGCTGCTCTGTTTCCAAGAACCTCCACTTCGGTACACCTTCAATATCCCAGGAAAGCGAAAAATGGATAAAGAAGTTGTGGTACTTAGGCACAATGGAATATCACTCAGCCATGAAATCAATGTCATAAGGCTAGTAGCAGCAGGATGAGTGGATTTAGGTACGATGACTCTCAGTGAAATAAGTCACAGAGAAAAAGACACTTATCCTAAGATATCACTTATAGAGGGAATGTCAAAATCGCTACACTTGAACTGAATTACAAAACAGAACAGAGTCACACATTTAGAAAACACACTATGGCTGCTTAACGGGAAAGGTGAGGTGGGGTGATGCATAAAACAAGGGTTTGAAATTAGCTCAGATACCGTTCCACAAGCCAAATATGTAATACACAAGACCTACTCCCTGCTCAGTGAACTGGACTCAACAGCCCCTATTCACCGCCCAAGAATATATCTGACTAGTAAGAGTCTTAAAACCTATGTATTGATCTCTCTCTGGAAGTGCATCAAGAGGGTGTAAAGCGGCATAAACACAGCAGTGAAAAGCAGCTAAACCCCATTATAAAAATAGATTACTTAAAAAAAACCCCATAAAACAAAGACAGTGAAAGAGAGAGAAATTCATACAAAATCCGTTCAGGGGCTCTGATGCAACCTGGATTGACCATATCTAGACCCACAGCTGGATGAGACATGAGGCTGGACACTCTTGGGGCTGAGAGGATTGGTGAGCTTGGGTGAGCAAACGCAGACCCTTTAAAGTCCTACTGCGTGGTACCCATGCCGTGGGTCCCAAGTCTCCAGGTTCAAGGGCATCTTCCTACATCGAAAACATGTGTGGGAAACCCAGAAGATGGTACACCGTGTGATCGGGAAAGGGTTCTCAAACGCACCTCATTTCTCCTCTCCTTGTGCTCGGGTTCGCCATTCCAGCCGCTCTACTAACAATCTCCCTACTTGGAGAATCTGCACCTTTAACCTCCTGTTTCGGACAGGTCGCAATTTGGCCTGAGGATGAACGGGAAGACGGGGAACCAATGAGAGAGTAGCTCTAGGTGTTGGGACAGGCACAGGTCACTCTATTTTCCCATCAGGAAGAAGAATGAACCACAGGCTCAGCCTGCCCCCCGGAACCAGAATACGGCCTGAAGCAATCCTGCGCTTTGGCGGCCAGCTCCCAAAAAAGCGAGTTGACAAATGGAGCTCAAGGGCACTGCAATTCACAAACCTGCAGAGTTATAAATGATAACTCTCGTCCACAAATATATTGAGGGAAGGCAACGAAGAGGATTTGAAAGCAAGGCAGAATTGCAGGAAACAGGTTTCAGGAGGCAGAGTCGACTCGCCTTGAAAGCACATGAAAAGCGGCAAAGCGTTGACAATGATGCCCTTGGCCAAAAAGGGCGTATGCGTTTCTTCCTGAATATATTCAGGAAAAAACGCATACGCCCTTTTTGGCCAACCAGGCAAGCCGGAAAGGCAAATCAGCGCTACAAAGAAGTCTCGCTTGCCATCGGTCAAAAGGGCCATGCTGAAAAAAGTGTAAAAACCAGAAATGCAGGACAGGCCATGGAGACATGGGAGCCTTGCTACGCTGATGGGCGGGCTGTAAATTGCCAGCAGCCACTCTGGAGAAGTGTACGGTGTGTCCTGAAACATGTAATAAGCACAGCTTAGAGAGCATAGGGCACTTCCACTCATGGGCGTATAAATCGGGAAACCTAAAAATCAACAAGACACAGGCACCCCAAAGTTTAGGGCTGCTCTGTTTCCAAGAACCTCCACTTCGCTACACCTTCAATATCCCAGGAAAGCGAAAAATGGATAAAGAAGTTGTGGTACTTAGGCACAATGGAATATCACTCAGCCATGAAATCAATGTCATAAGGCTAGTAGCAGCAGGATGAGTGGATTTAGGTACGATGACTCTCAGTGAAATAAGTCACAGAGAAAAAGACACTTATCCTAAGATATCACTTATAGAGGGAATGTCAAAATCGCTACACTTGAACTGAATTACAAAACAGAACAGAGTCACACATTTAGAAAACACACTATGGCTGCTTAACGGGAAAGGTGAGGTGGGGTGATGCATAAAACAAGGGTTTGAAATTAGCTCAGATACCGTTCCACAAGCCAAATATGTAATAGACAAGACCTACTCCCTGCTCAGTGAACTGGACTCAACAGCCCCTATTCACCGCCCAAGAATATATCTGACTAGTAAGAGTCTTAAAACCTATGTATTGATCTCTCTCTGGAAGTGCATCAAGAGGGTGTAAAGCGGCATAAACACAGCAGTGAAAAGCAGCTAAACCCCATTATAAAAATAGATTACTTAAAAAAAAACCCATAAAACAAAGACAGTGAAAGAGAGAGAAATTCTTACAAAATCCGTTCAGGGGCTCTGATGCAACCTGGATTGACCATATCTAGACCCACAGCTGGATGAGACATGAGGCTGGACACTCTTGGGGCTGAGAGGATTGGTGAGCTTGGGTGAGCAAACGCAGACCCTTTAAAGTCCTACTGCGTGGTACCCATGCCGTGGGTCCCAAATCTCCAGGTTCAAGGGTATCTTCCTACATCGAAAACATGCGTGGGAAACCCAGAAGATGGTACACCGTGTGATCGGGAAAGGGTTCTCAAACGCACCTCATTTCT
Source organism: Eubalaena glacialis (assembly GCF_028564815.1). Lineage (NCBI taxonomy): Eukaryota > Metazoa > Chordata > Mammalia > Artiodactyla > Balaenidae > Eubalaena > Eubalaena glacialis. Next base: position 115,221,364 of record NC_083722.1, read on the forward strand.
CCTCTCCTTGTGCTCGGGTTCGCCATTCCAGCCGCTCTACTAACAATCTCCCTACTTGGAGAATCTGCACCTTTAACCTCCTGTTTCGGACAGGTCGCAATTTGGCCTGAGGATGAACGGGAAGACGGGGAACCAATGAGAGACTAGCTCTAGGTGTTGGGACAGGCACAGGTCACTCTATTTTCCCATCAGGAAGAAGAATGAACCACAGGCTCAGCCTGCCCCCCGGAACCAGAATACGGCCTGAAGCAATCCTGCGCTTTGGCGGCCAGCTCCCAAAAAAGCGAGTTGACAAATGGAGCTCAGGGGCACTGCAATTCACAAACCTGCAGAGTTATAAATGATAACTCTCGTCCACAAATATATTGAGGGAAGGCAACGAAGAGGATTTGAAAGCAAGGCAGAATTGAAGGAAACAGGTTTCAGGAGGCAGAGTCGACTCGCCTTGAAAGCACATGAAAAGCGGCAAAGCGTTGACAATGATGCCCTTGGCCAAAAAGGGCGTATGCGTTTTTTCCTGAATATATTCAGGAAAAAACGCATACGCCCTTTTTGGCCAACCAGGCAAGCCGGAAAGGCAAATCAGCGCTACAAAGAAGTCTCGCTTGCCATCGGTCAAAAGGGCCATGCTGAAAAAAGTGTAAAAACCAGAAATGCAGGACAGGCCATGGAGACATGGGAGCCTTGCTATGCTCATGGGCGGGCTGTAAATTGCCAACAGCCACTCTGGAGAAGTGTACGGTGTGTCCTGAAACATGTAATAAGCACAGCTTAGAGAGCATAGGGCACTTCCACTCATGGGCGTATAAATCGGGAAACCTAAAAATCAACAAGACACAGGCACCCCAAAGTTTAGGGCTGCTCTGTTTCCAAGAACCTCCACTTCGGTACACCTTCAATATCCCAGGAAAGCGAAAAATGGATAAAGAAGTTGTGGTACTTAGGCACAATGGAATATCACTCAGCCATGAAATCAATGTCATAAGGCTAGTAGCAGCAGGATGAGTGGATTTAGGTACGATGACTCTCAGTGAAATAAGTCACAGAGAAAAAGACACTTATCCTAAGATATCACTTATAGAGGGAATGTCAAAATCGCTACACTTGAACTGAATTACAAAACAGAACAGAGTCACACATTTAGAAAACACACTATGGCTGCTTAACGGGAAAGGTGAGGTGGGGTGATGCATAAAACAAGGGTTTGAAATTAGCTCAGATACCGTTCCACAAGCCAAATATGTAATAGACAAGACCTACTCCCTGCTCAGTGAACTGGACTCAACAGCCCCTATTCACCGCCCAAGAATATATCTGACTAGTAAGAGTCTTAAAACCTATGTATTGATCTCTCTCTGGAAGTGCATCAAGAGGGTGTAAAGCGGCATAAACACAGCAGTGAAAAGCAGCTAAACCCCATTATAAAAATAGATTACTTAAAAAAAACCCCATAAAACAAAGACAGTGAAAGAGAGAGAAATTCATACAAAATCCGTTCAGGGGCTCTGATGCAACCTGGATTGACCATATCTAGACCCACAGCTGGATGAGACATGAGGCTGGACACTCTTGGGGCTGAGAGGATTGGTGAGCTTGGGTGAGCAAACGCAGACCCTTTAAAGTCCTACTGCGTGGTACCCATGCCGTGGGTCCCAAGTCTCCAGGTTCAAGGGCATCTTCCTACATCGAAAACATGTGTGGGAAACCCAGAAGATGGTACACCGTGTGATCGGGAAAGGGTTCTCAAACGCACCTCATTTCTCCTCTCCTTGTGCTCGGGTTCGCCATTCCAGCCGCTCTACTAACAATCTCCCTACTTGGAGAATCTGCACCTTTAACCTCCTGTTTCGGACAGGTCGCAATTTGGCCTGAGGATGAACGGGAAGACGGGGAACCAATGAGAGACTAGCTCTAGGTGTTGGGACAGGCACAGGTCACTCTATTTTCCCATCAGGAAGAAGAATGAACCACAGGCTCAGCCTGCCCCCCGGAACCAGAATACGGCCTGAAGCAATCCTGCGCTTTGGCGGCCAGCTCCCAAAAAAGCGAGTTGACAAATGGAGCTCAAGGGCACTGCAATTCACAAACCTGCAGAGTTATAAATGATAACTCTCGTCCACAAATATATTGAGGGAAGGCAACGAAGAGGATTTGAAAGCAAGGCAGAATTGCAGGAAACAGGTTTCAGGAGGCAGAGTCGACTCGCCTTGAAAGCACATGAAAAGCGGCAAAGCGTTGACAATGATGCCCTTGGCCAAAAAGGGCGTATGCGGTTTTTCCTGAATATATTCAGGAAAAAACGCATACGCCCTTTTTGGCCAACCAGGCAAGCCGGAAAGGCAAATCAACGCTACAAAGAAGTCTCGCTTGCCATCGGTCAAAAGGGCCATGCTGAAAAAAGTGTAAAAACCAGAAATGCAGGACAGGCCATGGAGACATGGGAGCCTTGCTACGCTGATGGGCGGGCTGTAAATTGCCAGCAGCCACTCTGGAGAAGTGTACGGTGTGTCCTGAAACATGTAATAAGCACAGCTTCGAGAGCATAGGGCACTTCCACTCATGGGCGTATAAATCGGGAAACCTAAAAATCAACAAGACACAGGCACCCCAAAGTTTAGGGCTGCTCTGTTTCCAAGAACCTCCACTTCGGTACACCTTCAATATCCCAGGAAAGCGAAAAATGGATAAAGAAGTTGTGGTACTTAGGCACAATGGAATATCACTCAGCCATGAAATCAATGTCATAAGGCTAGTAGCAGCAGGATGAGTGGATTTAGGTACGATGACTCTCAGTGAAATAAGTCACAGAGAAAAAGACACTTATCCTAAGATATCACTTATAGAGGGAATGTCAAAATCGCTACACTTGAACTGAATTACAAAACAGAACAGAGTCACACATTTAGAAAACACACTATGGCTGCTTAACGGGAAAGGTGAGGTGGGGTGATGCATAAAACAAGGGTTTGAAATTAGCTCAGATACCGTTCCACAAGCCAAATATGTAATAGACAAGACCTACTCCCTGCTCAGTGAACTGGACTCAACAGCCCCTATTCACCGCCCAAGAATATATCTGACTAGTAAGAGTCTTAAAACCTAGGTATTGATCTCTCTCTGGAAGTGCATCAAGAGGGTGTAAAGCGGCATAAACACAGCAGTGAAAAGCAGCTAAACCCCATTATAAAAATAGATTACTTAAAAAAAACCCCATAAAACAAAGACAGTGAAAGAGAGAGAAATTCATACAAAATCCGTTCAGGGGCTCTGATGCAACCTGGATTGACCATATCTAGACCCACAGCTGGATGAGACATGAGGCTGGACACTCTTGGGGCTGAGAGGATTGGTGAGCTTGGGTGAGCAAACGCAGACCCTTTAAAGTCCTACTGCGTGGTACCCATGCCGTGGGTCCCAAGTCTCCAGGTTCAAGGGCATCTTCCTACATCGAAAACATGTGTGGGAAACCCAGAAGATGGTACACCGTGTGATCGGGAAAGGGTTCTCAAACGCACCTCATTTCTCCTCTCCTTGTGCTCGGGTTCGCCATTCCAGCCGCTCTAGTAACAATCTCCCTACTTGGAGAATCTGCACCTTTAACCTCCTGTTTCGGACAGGTCGCAATTTGGCCTGAGGATGAACGGGAAGACGGGGAACCAATGAGAGAGTAGCTCTAGGTGTTGGGACAGGCACAGGTCACTCTATTTTCCCATCAGGAAGAAGAATGAACCACAGGCTCAGCCTGCCCCCCGGAACCAGAATACGGCCTGAAGCAATCCTGCGCTTTGGCGGCCAGCTCCCAAAAAAGCGAGTTGACAAATGGAGCTCAAGGGCACTGCAATTCACAAACCTGCAGAGTTATAAATGATAACTCTCGTCCACAAATATATTGAGGGAAGGCAACGAAGAGGATTTGAAAGCAAGGCAGAATTGCAGGAAACAGGTTTCAGGAGGCAGAGTCGACTCGCCTTGAAAGCACATGAAAAGCGGCAAAGCGTTGACAATGATGCCCTTGGCCAAAAAGGGCGTATGCGTTTCTTCCTGAATATATTCAGGAAAAAACGCATACGCCCTTTTTGGCCAACCAGGCAAGCCGGAAAGGCAAATCAGCGCTACAAAGAAGTCTCGCTTGCCATCGGTCAAAAGGGCCATGCTGAAAAAAGTGTAAAAACCAGAAATGCAGGACAGGCCATGGAGACATGGGAGCCTTGCTACGCTGATGGGCGGGCTGTAAATTGCCAGCAGCCACTCTGGAGAAGTGTACGGTGTGTCCTGAAACATGTAATAAGCACAGCTTAGAGAGCATAGGGCACTTCCACTCATGGGCGTATAAATCGGGAAACCTAAAAATCAACAAGACACAGGCACCCCAAAGTTTAGGGCTGCTCTGTTTCCAAGAACCTCCACTTCGCTACACCTTCAATATCCCAGGAAAGCGAAAAATGGATAAAGAAGTTGTGGTACTTAGGCACAATGGAATATCACTCAGCCATGAAATCAATGTCATAAGGCTAGTAGCAGCAGGATGAGTGGATTTAGGTACGATGACTCTCAGTGAAATAAGTCACAGAGAAAAAGACACTTATCCTAAGATATCACTTATAGAGGGAATGTCAAAATCGCTACACTTGAACTGAATTACAAAACAGAACAGAGTCACACATTTAGAAAACACACTATGGCTGCTTAACGGGAAAGGTGAGGTGGGGTGATGCATAAAACAAGGGTTTGAAATTAGCTCAGATACCGTTCCACAAGCCAAATATGTAATAGACAAGACCTACTCCCTGCTCAGTGAACTGGACTCAACAGCCCCTATTCACCGCCCAAGAATATATCTGACTAGTAAGAGTCTTAAAACCTATGTATTGATCTCTCTCTGGAAGTGCATCAAGAGGGTGTAAAGCGGCATAAACACAGCAGTGAAAAGCAGCTAAACCCCATTATAAAAATAGATTACTTAAAAAAAACCCCATAAAACAAAGACAGTGAAAGAGAGAGAAATTCTTACAAAATCCGTTCAGGGGCTCTGATGCAACCTGGATTGACCATATCTAGACCCACAGCTGGATGAGACATGAGGCTGGACACTCTTGGGGCTGAGAGGATTGGTGAGCTTGGGTGAGCAAACGCAGACCCTTTAAAGTCCTACTGCGTGGTACCCATGCCGTGGGTCCCAAATCTCCAGGTTCAAGGGCATCTTCCTACATCGAAAACATGCGTGGGAAACCCAGAAGATGGTACACCGTGTGATCGGGAAAGGGTTCTCAAACGCACCTCATTTCTCCTCTCCTTGTGCTCGGGTTCGCCATTCCAGCCGCTCTACTAACAATCTCCCTACTTGGAGAATCTGCACCTTTAACCTCCTGTTTCGGACAGGTCGCAATTTGGCCTGAGGATGAACGGGAAGACGGGGAACCAATGAGAGACTAGCTCTAGGTGTTGGGACAGGCACAGGTCACTCTATTTTCCCATCAGGAAGAAGAATGAACCACAGGCTCAGCCTGCCCCCCGGAACCAGAATACGGCCTGAAGCAATCCTGCGCTTTGGCGGCCAGCTCCCAAAAAAGCGAGTTGACAAATGGAGCTCAGGGGCACTGCAATTCACAAACCTGCAGAGTTATAAATGATAACTCTCGTCCACAAATATATTGAGGGAAGGCAACGAAGAGGATTTGAAAGCAAGGCAGAATTGAAGGAAACAGGTTTCAGGAGGCAGAGTCGACTCGCCTTGAAAGCACATGAAAAGCGGCAAAGCGTTGACAATGATGCCCTTGGCCAAAAAGGGCGTATGCGTTTTTTCCTGAATATATTCAGGAAAAAACGCATACGCCCTTTTTGGCCAACCAGGCAAGCCGGAAAGGCAAATCAGCGCTACAAAGAAGTCTCGCTTGCCATCGGTCAAAAGGGCCATGCTGAAAAAAGTGTAAAAACCAGAAATGCAGGACAGGCCATGGAGACATGGGAGCCTTGCTATGCTCATGGGCGGGCTGTAAATTGCCAACAGCCACTCTGGAGAAGTGTACGGTGTGTCCTGAAACATGTAATAAGCACAGCTTAGAGAGCATAGGGCACTTCCACTCATGGGCGTATAAATCGGGAAACCTAAAAATCAACAAGACACAGGCACCCCAAAGTTTAGGGCTGCTCTGTTTCCAAGAACCTCCACTTCGGTACACCTTCAATATCCCAGGAAAGCGAAAAATGGATAAAGAAGTTGTGGTACTTAGGCACAATGGAATATCACTCAGCCATGAAATCAATGTCATAAGGCTAGTAGCAGCAGGATGAGTGGATTTAGGTACGATGACTCTCAGTGAAATAAGTCACAGAGAAAAAGACACTTATCCTAAGATATCACTTATAGAGGGAATGTCAAAATCGCTACACTTGAACTGAATTACAAAACAGAACAGAGTCACACATTTAGAAAACACACTATGGCTGCTTAACGGGAAAGGTGAGGTGGGGTGATGCATAAAACAAGGGTTTGAAATTAGCTCAGATACCGTTCCACAAGCCAAATATGTAATAGACAAGACCTACTCCCTGCTCAGTGAACTGGACTCAACAGCCCCTATTCACCGCCCAAGAATATATCTGACTAGTAAGAGTCTTAAAACCTATGTATTGATCTCTCTCTGGAAGTGCATCAAGAGGGTGTAAAGCGGCATAAACACAGCAGTGAAAAGCAGCTAAACCCCATTATAAAAATAGATTACTTAAAAAAAACCCCATAAAACAAAGACAGTGAAAGAGAGAGAAATTCATACAAAATCCGTTCAGGGGCTCTGATGCAACCTGGATTGACCATATCTAGACCCACAGCTGGATGAGACATGAGGCTGGACACTCTTGGGGCTGAGAGGATTGGTGAGCTTGGGTGAGCAAACGCAGACCCTTTAAAGTCCTACTGCGTGGTACCCATGCCGTGGGTCCCAAGTCTCCAGGTTCAAGGGCATCTTCCTACATCGAAAACATGTGTGGGAAACCCAGAAGATGGTACACCGTGTGATCGGGAAAGGGTTCTCAAACGCACCTCATTTCTCCTCTCCTTGTGCTCGGGTTCGCCATTCCAGCCGCTCTACTAACAATCTCCCTACTTGGAGAATCTGCACCTTTAACCTCCTGTTTCGGACAGGTCGCAATTTGGCCTGAGGATGAACGGGAAGACGGGGAACCAATGAGAGACTAGCTCTAGGTGTTGGGACAGGCACAGGTCACTCTATTTTCCCATCAGGAAGAAGAATGAACCACAGGCTCAGCCTGCCCCCCGGAACCAGAATACGGCCTGAAGCAATCCTGCGCTTTGGCGGCCAGCTCCCAAAAAAGCGAGTTGACAAATGGAGCTCAAGGGCACTGCAATTCACAAACCTGCAGAGTTATAAATGATAACTCTCGTCCACAAATATATTGAGGGAAGGCAACGAAGAGGATTTGAAAGCAAGGCAGAATTGCAGGAAACAGGTTTCAGGAGGCAGAGTCGACTCGCCTTGAAAGCACATGAAAAGCGGCAAAGCGTTGACAATGATGCCCTTGGCCAAAAAGGGCGTATGCGTTTCTTCCTGAATATATTCAGGAAAAAACGCATACGCCCTTTTTGGCCAACCAGGCAAGCCGGAAAGGCAAATCAGCGCTACAAAGAAGTCTCGCTTGCCATCGGTCAAAAGGGCCATGCTGAAAAAAGTGTAAAAACCAGAAATGCAGGACAGGCCATGGAGACATGGGAGCCTTGCTACGCTGATGGGCGGGCTGTAAATTGCCAGCAGCCACTCTGGAGAAGTGTACGGTGTGTCCTGAAACATGTAATAAGCACAGCTTCGAGAGCATAGGGCACTTCCACTCATGGGCGTATAAATCGGGAAACCTAAAAATCAACAAGACACAGGCACCCCAAAGTTTAGGGCTGCTCTGTTTCCAAGAACCTCCACTTCGGTACACCTTCAATATCCCAGGAAAGCGAAAAATGGATAAAGAAGTTGTGGTACTTAGGCACAATGGAATATCACTCAGCCATGAAATCAATGTCATAAGGCTAGTAGCAGCAGGATGAGTGGATTTAGGTACGATGACTCTCAGTGAAATAAGTCACAGAGAAAAAGACACTTATCCTAAGATATCACTTATAGAGGGAATGTCAAAATCGCTACACTTGAACTGAATTACAAAACAGAACAGAGTCACACATTTAGAAAACACACTATGGCTGCTTAACGGGAAAGGTGAGGTGGGGTGATGCATAAAACAAGGGTTTGAAATTAGCTCAGATACCGTTCCACAAGCCAAATATGTAATAGACAAGACCTACTCCCTGCTCAGTGAACTGGACTCAACAGCCCCTATTCACCGCCCAAGAATATATCTGACTAGTAAGAGTCTTAAAACCTATGTATTGATCTCTCTCTGGAAGTGCATCAAGAGGGTGTAAAGCGGCATAAACACAGCAGTGAAAAGCAGCTAAACCCCATTATAAAAATAGATTACTTAAAAAAAAACCCATAAAACAAAGACAGTGAAAGAGAGAGAAATTCTTACAAAATCCGTTCAGGGGCTCTGATGCAACCTGGATTGACCATATCTAGACCCACAGCTGGATGAGACATGAGGCTGGACACTCTTGGGGCTGAGAGGATTGGTGAGCTTGGGTGAGCAAACGCAGACCCTTTAAAGTCCTACTGCGTGGTACCCATGCCGTGGGTCCCAAATCTCCAGGTTCAAGGGCATCTTCCTACATCGAAAACATGCGTGGGAAACCCAGAAGATGGTACACCGTGTGATCGGGAAAGGGTTCTCAAACGCACCTCATTTCTCCTCTCCTTGTGCTCGGGTTCGCCATTCCAGCCGCTCTACTAACAATCTCCCTACTTGGAGAATCTGCACCTTTAACCTCCTGTTTCGGACAGGTCGCAATTTGGCCTGAGGATGAACGGGAAGACGGGGAACCAATGAGAGACTAGCTCTAGGTGTTGGGACAGGCACAGGTCACTCTATTTTCCCATCAGGAAGAAGAATGAACCACAGGCTCAGCCTGCCCCCCGGAACCAGAATACGGCCTGAAGCAATCCTGCGCTTTGGCGGCCAGCTCCCAAAAAAGCGAGTTGACAAATGGAGCTCAAGGGCACTGCAATTCACAAACCTGCAGAGTTATAAATGATAACTCTCGTCCACAAATATATTGAGGGAAGGCAACGAAGAGGATTTGAAAGCAAGGCAGAATTGCAGGAAACAGGTTTCAGGAGGCAGAGTCGACTCGCCTTGAAAGCACATGAAAAGCGGCAAAGCGTTGACAATGATGCCCTTGGCCAAAAAGGGCGTATGCGTTTTTTCCTGAATATATTCAGGAAAAAACGCATACGCCCTTTTTGGCCAACCAGGCAAGCCGGAAAGGCAAATCAGCGCTACAAAGAAGTCTCGCTTGCCATCGGTCAAAAGGGCCATGCTGAAAAAAGTGTAAAAACCAGAAATGCAGGACAGGCCATGGAGACATGGGAGCCTTGCTATGCTCATGGGCGGGCTGTAAATTGCCAACAGCCACTCTGGAGAAGTGTACGGTGTGTCCTGAAACATGTAATAAGCACAGCTTAGAGAGCATAGGGCACTTCCACTCATGGGCGTATAAATCGGGAAACCTAAAAATCAACAAGACACAGGCACCCCAAAGTTTAGGGCTGCTCTGTTTCCAAGAACCTCCACTTCGGTACACCTTCAATATCCCAGGAAAGCGAAAAATGGATAAAGAAGTTGTGGTACTTAGGCACAATGGAATATCACTCAGCCATGAAATCAATGTCATAAGGCTAGTAGCAGCAGGATGAGTGGATTTAGGTACGATGACTCTCAGTGAAATAAGTCACAGAGAAAAAGACACTTATCCTAAGATATCACTTATAGAGGGAATGTCAAAATCGCTACACTTGAACTGAATTACAAAACAGAACAGAGTCACACATTTAGAAAACACACTATGGCTGCTTAACGGGAAAGGTGAGGTGGGGTGATGCATAAAACAAGGGTTTGAAATTAGCTCAGATACCGTTCCACAAGCCAAATATGTAATAGACAAGACCTACTCCCTGCTCAGTGAACTGGACTCAACAGCCCCTATTCACCGCCCAAGAATATATCTGACTAGTAAGAGTCTTAAAACCTATGTATTGATCTCTCTCTGGAAGTGCATCAAGAGGGTGTAAAGCGGCATAAACACAGCAGTGAAAAGCAGCTAAACCCCATTATAAAAATAGATTACTTAAAAAAAACCCCATAAAACAAAGACAGTGAAAGAGAGAGAAATTCTTACAAAATCCGTTCAGGGGCTCTGATGCAACCTGGATTGACCATATCTAGACCCACAGCTGGATGAGACATGAGGCTGGACACTCTTGGGGCTGAGAGGATTGGTGAGCTTGGGTGAGCAAACGCAGACCCTTTAAAGTCCTACTGCGTGGTACCCATGCCGTGGGTCCCAAATCTCCAGGTTCAAGGGCATCTTCCTACATCGAAAACATGCGTGGGAAACCCAGAAGATGGTACACCGTGTGATCGGGAAAGGGTTCTCAAACGCACCTCATTTCTCCTCTCCTTGTGCTCGGGTTCGCCATTCCAGCCGCTCTACTAACAATCTCCCTACTTGGAGAATCTGCACCTTTAACCTCCTGTTTCGGAGAGGTCGCAATTTGGCCTGAGGATGAACGGGAAGACGGGGAACCAATGAGAGACTAGCTCTAGGTGTTGGGACAGGCACAGGTCACTCTATTTTCCCATCAGGAAGAAGAATGAACCACAGGCTCAGCCTGCCCCCCGGAACCAGAATACGGCCTGAAGCAATCCTGCGCTTTGGCGGCCAGCTCCCAAAAAAGCGAGTTGACAAATGGAGCTCAGGGGCACTGCAATTCACAAACCTGCAGAGTTATAAATGATAACTCTCGTCCACAAATATATTGAGGGAAGGCAACGAAGAGGATTTGAAAGCAAGGCAGAATTGCAGGAAACAGGTTTCAGGAGGCAGAGTCGACTCGCCTTGAAAGCACATGAAAAGCGGCAAAGCGTTGACAATGATGCCCTTGGCCAAAAAGGGCGTATGCGTTTTTTCCTGAACATATTCAGGAAAAAACGCATACGCCCTTTTTGGCCAACCAGGCAAGCCGGAAAGGCAAATCAGCGTTACAAAGAAGTCTCGCTTGCCATCGGTCAAAAGGGCCATGCTGAAAAAAGTATAAAAACCAGAAATGCAGGACAGGCCATGGAGACATGGGAGCCTTGCTACGCTGATGGGCGGGCTGTAAATTGCCAGCAGCCACTCTGGAGAAGTGTACGGTGTGTCCTGAAACATGTAATAAGCACAGCTTCGAGAGCATAGGGCACTTCCACTCATGGGCGTATAAATCGGGAAACCTAAAAATCAACAAGACACAGGCACCCCAAAGTTTAGGGCTGCTCTGTTTCCAAGAACCTCCACTTCGGTACACCTTCAATATCCCAGGAAAGCGAAAAATGGATAAAGAAGTTGTGGTACTTAGGCACAATGGAATATCACTCAGCCATGAAATCAATGTCATAAGGCTAGTAGCAGCAGGATGAGTGGATTTAGGTACGATGACTCTCAGTGAAATAAGTCACAGAGAAAAAGACACTTATCCTAAGATATCACTTATAGAGGGAATGTCAAAATCGCTACACTTGAACTGAATTACAAAACAGAACAGAGTCACACATTTAGAAAACACACTATGGCTGCTTAACGGGAAAGGTGAGGTGGGGGTGATGCATAAAACAAGGGTTTGAAATTAGCTCAGATACCGTTCCACAAGCCAAATATGTAATAGACAAGACCTACTCCCTGCTCAGTGAACTGGACTCAACAGCCCCTATTCACCGCCCAAGAATATATCTGACTAGTAAGAGTCTTAAAACCTATGTATTGATCTCTCTCTGGAAGTGCATCAAGAGGGTGTAAAGCGGCATAAACACAGCAGTGAAAAGCAGCTAAACCCCATTATAAAAATAGATTACTTAAAAAAACCCCATAAAACAAAGACAGTGAAAGAGAGAGAAATTCTTACAAAATCCGTTCAGGGGCTCTGATGCAACCTGGATTGACCATATCTAGACCCACAGCTGGATGAGACATGAGGCTGGACACTCTTGGGGCTGAGAGGATTGGTGAGCTTGGGTGAGCAAACGCAGACCCTTTAAAGTCCTACTGCGTGGTACCCATGCCGTGGGTCCCAAATCTCCAGGTTCAAGGGCATCTTCCTACATCGAAAACATGCGTGGGAAACCCAGAAGATGGTACACCGTGTGATCGGGAAAGGGTTCTCAAACGCACCTCATTTCTCCTCTCCTTGTGCTCGGGTTCGCCATTCCAGCCGCTCTACTAACAATCTCCCTACTTGGAGAATCAGCACCTTTAACCTCCTGTTTCGGACAGGTCGCAATTTGGCCTGAGGATGAACGGGAAGAGGGAGAACCAATGAGAGACTAGCTCTAGGTGTTGGGACAGGCACAGGTCACTCTATTTTCCCATCAGGAAGAAGAATGAACCACAGGCTCAGCCTGCCCCCGGAACCAGAATACGGCCTGAAGCAATCCTGCGCTTTGGCGGCCAGCTCCCAAAAAAGCGAGTTGACAAATGGAGCTCAGGGGCACTGCAACTCACAAACCTGCAGAATAATAAATGATAACTCTCGTCCACAAATATATTGAGGGAAGGCAACGAAGAGGATTTGAAAGCAAGGCAGAATTGCAGGAAACAGGTTTCAGGAGGCAGACTCGACTCGCCTTGAAAGCACATGAAAAGTGGCAAAGCGTTGACAATGATGCCCTTGGCCAAAAAGGGCGTATGCGTTTTTTCCTGAATATATTCAGGAAAAAACGCATACGCCCTTTTTGGCCAACCAGGCAAGCCGGAAAGGCAAATCAGCGTTACAAAGAAGTCTCGCTTGCCATCGGTCAAAAGGGCCATGCTGAAAAAAGTGTAAAAACCAGAAATGCAGGACAGGCCATGGAGACATGGGAGCCTTGCTACGCTGATGGGCGGGCTGTAAATTGCCAGCAGCCACTCTGGAGAAGTGTACGGTGTGTCCTGAAACATGTAATAAGCACAGCTTAGAGAGCATAGGGCACTTCCACTCATGGGCGTATAAATCGGGAAACCTAAAAATCAACAAGACACAGGCACCCCAAAGTTTAGGGCTGCTCTGTTTCCAAGAACCTCCACTTCGGTACACCTTCAATATCCCAGGAAAGAGAAAAATGGATAAAGAAGTTGTGGTACTTAGGCACAATGGAATATCACTCAGCCATGAAATCAATGTCATAAGGCTAGTAGCAGCAGGATGAGTGGATTTAGGTACGATGACTCTCAGTGAAATAAGTCACAGAGAAAAAGACACTTATCCTAAGATATCACTTATAGAGGGAATGTCAAAATCGCTACACTTGAACTGAATTACAAAACAGAACAGAGTCACACATTTAGAAAACACACTATGGCTGCTTAACGGGAAAGGTGAGGTGGGGTGATGCATAAAACAAGGGTTTGAAATTAGCTCAGATACCGTTCCACAAGCCAAATATGTAATAGACAAGACCTACTCCCTGCTCAGTGAACTGGACTCAACAGCCCCTATTCACCGCCCAAGAATATATCTGACTAGTAAGAGTCTTAAAACCTATGTATTGATCTCTCTCTGGAAGTGCATCAAGAGGGTGTAAAGCGGCATAAACACAGCAGTGAAAAGCAGCTAAACCCCATTATAAAAATAGATTACTTAAAAAAAACCCCATAAAACAAAGACAGTGAAAGAGAGAGAAATTCTTACAAAATCCGTTCAGGGGCTCTGATGCAACCTGGATTGACCATATCTAGACCCACAGCTGGATGAGACATAAGGCTGGACACTCTTGGGGCTGAGAGGATTGGTGAGCTTGGGTGAGCAAACGCAGACCCTTTAAAGTCATACTGCGTGGTACCCATGCCGTGGGTCCCAAATCTCCAGGTTCAAGGGCATCTTCCTACATCGAAAACATGCGTGGGAAACCCAGAAGATGGTACACCGTGTGATCGGGAAAGGGTTCTCAAACGCACCTCATTTCTCCTCTCCTTGTGCTCGGGTTCGCCATTCCAGCCGCTCTACTAACAATCTCCCTACTTGGAGAATCAGCACCTTTAACCTCCTGTTTCGGACAGGTCGCAATTTGGCCTGAGGATGAACGGGAAGAGGGGGAACCAATGAGAGACTAGCTCTAGGTGTTGGGACAGGCACAGGTCACTCTATTTTCCCATCAGGAAGAAGAATGAACCACAGGCTCAGCCTGCCCCCGGAACCAGAATACGGCCTGAAGCAATCCTGCGCTTTTGCGGCCACCTCCCAAAAAAGCGAGTTGACAGATGGAGCTCAGGGGCACTGCAACTCACAAACCTGCAGAGTTATAAATGATAACTCTCGTCCACAAATATATTGAGGGAAGGCAACGAAGAGGATTTGAAAGCAAGGCAGAATTGCAGGAAACAGGTTTCAGGAGGCAGACTCGACTCGCCTTGAAAGCACATGAAAAGCGGCAAAGCGTTGACAATGATGCCCTTGGCCAAAAAGGGCGTATGCGTTTTTTCCTGAATATATTCAGGAAAAAACGCATACGCCCTTTTTGGCCAACCAGGCAAGCCGGAAAGGCAAATCAGCGCTACAAAGAAGTCTCGCTTGCCATCGGTCAAAAGGGCCATGCTGAAAAAAGTGTAAAAACCAGAAATGCAGGACAGGCCATGGAGACATGGGAGCCTTGCTACGCTGATGGGCGGGCTGTAAATTGCCAACAGCCACTCTGGAGAAGTGTACGGTGTGTCCTGAAACATGTAATAAGCACAGCTTAGAGAGCATAGGGCACTTCCACTCATGGGCGTATAAATCGGGAAACCTAAAAATCAACAAGACACAGGCACCCCAAAGTTTAGGGCTGCTCTGTTTCCAAGAACCTCCACTTCGGTACACCTTCAATATCCCAGGAAAGCGAAAAATGGATAAAGAAGTTGTGGTACTTAGGCACAATGGAATATCACTCAGCCATGAAATCAATGTCATAAGGCTAGTAGCAGCAGGATGAGTGGATTTAGGTACGATGACTCTCAGTGAAATAAGTCACAGAGAAAAAGACACTTATCCTAAGATATCACTTATAGAGGGAATGTCAAAATCGCTACACTTGAACTGAATTACAAAACAGAACAGAGTCACACATTTAGAAAACACACTATGGCTGCTTAACGGGAAAGGTGAGGTGGGGTGATGCATAAAACAAGGGTTTGAAATTAGCTCAGATACCGTTCCACAAGCCAAATATGTAATAGACAAGACCTACTCCCTGCTCAGTGAACTGGACTCAACAGCTCCTATTCACCGCCCAAGAATATATCTGACTAGTAAGAGTCTTAAAACCTATGTATTGATCTCTCTCTGGAAGTGCATCAAGAGGGTGTAAAGCGGCATAAACACAGCAGTGAAAAGCAGCTAAACCCCATTATAAAAATAGATTACTTAAAAAAAAACCCATAAAACAAAGACAGTGAAAGAGAGAGAAATTCTTACAAAATCCGTTCAGGGGCTCTGATGCAACCTGGATTGACCATATCTAGACCCACAGCTGGATGAGACATAAGGCTGGACACTCTTGGGGCTGAGAGGATTGGTGAGCTTGGGTGAGCAAACGCAGACCCTTTAAAGTCATACTGCGTGGTACCCATGCCGTGGGTCCCAAATCTCCAGGTTCAAGGGCATCCTCCTACATCGAAAACATGCGTGGGAAACCCAGAAGATGGTACACCGTGTGATCGGGAAAGGGTTCTGAAACGCACCTCATTTCTCCTCTCCTTGTGCTCGGGTTCGCCATTCCAGCCGCTCTACTAACAATCTCCCTACTTGGAGAATCTGCACCTTTAACCTCCTGTTTCGGACAGGTGGCAATTTGGCCTGAGGATGAACGCGAGGACGGGGAACCAATGAGAGACTAGCTCTAGGTGTTGGGACAGGCACAGGTCACTCTATTTTCCCATCAGGAAGAAGAATGAAACACAGGCTCAGCCTGCCCCCGGAACCAGAATACGGCCTGAAGCAATCCTGCGCTTTGGCGGCCACCTCCCAAAAAAGCGAGTTGACAGATGGAGCTCAGGGGCACTGCAACTCACAAACCTGCAGAGTTATAAATGATAACTCTCGTCCACAAATATATTGAGGGAAGGCAACGAAGAGGATTTGAAAGCAAGGCAGAATTGCAGGAAACAGGTTTCAGGAGGCAGACTCGACTCGCCTTGAAAGCACATGAAAAGTGGCAAAGCGTTGACAATGATGCCCTTGGCCAAAAAGGGCGTATGCGTTTTTCCCTGAATATATTCAGGAAAAAACGCATACGCCCTTTTTGGCCAACCAGGCAAGCCGGAAAGGCAAATCAGCGCTACAAAGAAGTCTCGCTTGCCATCGGTCAAAAGGGCCATGCTGAAAAAAGTGTAAAAACCAGAAATGCAGGACAGGCCATGGAGACATGGGAGCCTTGCTACGCTGATGGGCGGGCTGTAAATTGCCAACAGCCACTCTGGAGAAGTGTACGGTGTGTCCTGAAACATGTAATAAGCACAGCTTAGAGAGCATAGGGCACTTCCACTCATGGGCGTATAAATCGGGAAACCTAAAAATCAACAAGACACAGGCACCCCAAACTTTAGGGCTGCTCTGTTTCCAAGAACCTCCACTTCGGTACACCTTCAATATCCCAGGAAAGCGAAAAATGGATAAAGAAGTTGTGGTACTTAGGCACAATGGAATATCACTCAGCCATGAAATCAATGTCATAAGGCTAGTAGCAGCAGGATGAGTGGATTTAGGTACGATGACTCTCAGTGAAATAAGTCACAGAGAAAAAGACACTTATCCTAAGATATCACTTATAGAGGGAATGTCAAAATCGCTACACTTGAACTGAATTACAAAACAGAACAGAGTCACACATTTAGAAAACACACTATGGCTGCTTAACGGGAAAGGTGAGGTGGGGTGATGCATAAAACAAGGGTTTGAAATTAGCTCAGATACCGTTCCACAAGCCAAATATGTAATAGACAAGACCTACTCCCTGCTCAGTGAACTGGACTCAACAGCCCCTATTCACCGCCCAAGAATATATCTGACTAGTAAGAGTCTTAAAACCTATGTATTGATCTCTCTCTGGAAGTGCATCAAGAGGGTGTAAAGCGGCATAAACACAGCAGTGAAAAGCAGCTAAACCCCATTATAAAAATAGATTACTTAAAAAAAACCCCATAAAACAAAGACAGTGAAAGAGAGAGAAATTCTTACAAAATCCGTTCAGGGGCTCTGATGCAACCTGGATTGACCATATCTAGACCCACAGCTGGATGAGACATAAGGCTGGACACTCTTGGGGCTGAGAGGATTGGTGAGCTTGGGTGAGCAAACGCAGACCCTTTAAAGTCATACTGCGTGGTACCCATGCCGTGGGTCCCAAATCTCCAGGTTCAAGGGCATCTTCCTACATCGAAAACATGCGTGGGAAACCCAGAAGATGGTACACCGTGTGATCGGGAAAGGGTTCTCAAACGCACCTCATTTCTCCTCTCCTTGTGCTCGGGTTCGCCATTCCAGCCGCTCTACTAACAATCTCCCTACTTGGAGAATCTGCACCTTTAACCTCCTGTTTCGGACAGGTCGCAATTTGGCCTGAGGATGAACGGGAAGAGGGGGAACCAATGAGAGACTAGCTCTAGGTGTTGGGACAGGCACAGGTCACTCTATTTTCCCATCAGGAAGAAGAATGAACCACAGGCTCAGCCTGCCCCCGGAACCAGAATACGGCCTGAAGCAATCCTGCGCTTTGGCGGCCAGCTCCCAAAAAAGCGAGTTGACAAATGGAGCTCAGGGGCACTGCAACTCACAAACCTGCAGAATAATAAATGATAACTCTCGTCCACAAATATATTGAGGGAAGGCAACGAAGAGGATTTGAAAGCAAGGCAGAATTGCAGGAAACAGGTTTCAGGAGGCAGACTCGACTCGCCTTGAAAGCACATGAAAAGTGGCAAAGCGTTGACAATGATGCCCTTGGCCAAAAAGGGCGTATGCGTTTTTTCCTGAATATATTCAGGAAAAAACGCATACGCCCTTTTTGGCCAACCAGGCAAGCCGGAAAGGCAAATCAGCGCTACAAAGAAGTCTCGCTTGCCATTGGTCAAAAGGGCCATGCTGAAAAAAGTGTAAAAACCAGAAATGCAGGACAGGCCATGGAGACATGGGAGCCTTGCTACGCTGACGGGCGGGCTGTAAATTGCCAACAGCCACTCTGGAGAAGTGTACGGTGTGTCCTGAAACATGTAATAAGCACAGCTTAGAGACCATAGGGCACTTCCACTCATGGGCGTATAAATCGGGAAACCTAAAAATCAACAAGACACAGGCACCCCAAAGTTTAGGGCTGCTCTGTTTCCAAGAACCTCCACTTCGGTACACCTTCAATATCCCAGGAAAGCGAAAAATGGATAAAGAAGTTGTGGTACTTAGGCACAATGGAATATCACTCAGCCATGAAATCAATGTCATAAGGCTAGTAGCAGCAGGATGAGTGGATTTAGGTACGATGACTCTCAGTGAAATAAGTCACAGAGAAAAAGACACTTATCCTAAGATATCACTTATAGAGGGAATGTCAAAATCGCTACACTTGAACTGAATTACAAAACAGAACAGAGTCACACATTTAGAAAACACACTATGGCTGCTTAACGGGAAAGGTGAGGTGGGGTGATGCATAAAACAAGGGTTTGAAATTAGCTCAGATACCGTTCCACAAGCCAAATATGTAATAGACAAGACCTACTCCCTGCTCAGTGAACTGGACTCAACAGCTCCTATTCACCGCCCAAGAATATATCTGACTAGTAAGAGTCTTAAAACCTATGTATTGATCTCTCTCTGGAAGTGCATCAAGAGGGTGTAAAGCGGCATAAACACAGCAGTGAAAAGCAGCTAAACCCCATTATAAAAATAGATTACTTAAAAAAAAAACCCATAAAACAAAGACAGTGAAAGAGAGAGAAATTCTTACAAAATCCGTTCAGGGGCTCTGATGCAACCTGGATTGACCATATCTAGACCCACAGCTGGATGAGACATAAGGCTGGACACTCTTGGGGCTGAGAGGATTGGTGAGCTTGGGTGAGCAAACGCAGACCCTTTAAAGTCATACTGCGTGGTACCCATGCCGTGGGTCCCAAATCTCCAGGTTCAAGGGCATCTTCCTACATCGAAAACATGCGTGGGAAACCCAGAAGATGGTACACCGTGTGATCGGGAAAGGGTTCTCAAACGCACCTCATTTCTCCTCTCCTTGTGCTCGGGTTCGCCATTCCAGCCGCTCTACTAACAATCTCCCTACTTGGAGAATCTGCACCTTTAACCTCCTGTTTCGGACAGGTGGCAATTTGGCCTGAGGATGAACGCGAAGACGGGGAACCAATGAGAGACTAGCTCTAGGTGTTGGGACAGGCACAGGTCACTCTATTTTCCCATCAGGAAGAAGAATGAACCACAGGCTCAGCCTGCCCCCCGGAACCAGAATACGGCCTGAAG
The DNA here is from genome assembly GCF_028564815.1 of Eubalaena glacialis. Classification (NCBI taxonomy): domain Eukaryota; kingdom Metazoa; phylum Chordata; class Mammalia; order Artiodactyla; family Balaenidae; genus Eubalaena; species Eubalaena glacialis. The sequence goes on from NC_083722.1 coordinate 115,240,992, forward strand.
CAATCCTGCGCTTTGGTGGCCAGCTCCCAAAAAAGCGAGTTGACAAATGGAGCTCAAGGGCACTGCAACTCACAAACCTGCAGAGTTATAAATGATAACTCTCGTCCACAAATATATTGAGGGAAGGCAACGAAGAGGATTTGAAAGCAAGGCAGAATTGCAGGAAACAGGTTTCAGGAGGCAGACTTGACTCGCCTTGAAAGCACATGAAAAGCGGCAAAGCGTTGACAATGATGCCCTTGGCCAAAAAGGGCGTATGCGTTTTTTCCTGAATATATTCAGGAAAAAACGCATACGCCCTTTTTGGCCAACCAGGCAAGCCGGAAAGGCAAATCAGCGCTACAAAGAAGTCTCGCTTGCCATCGGTCAAAAGGGCCATGCTGAAAAAAGTGTAAAAACCAGAAATGCAGGACAGGCCATGGAGACATGGGAGCCTTGCTACGCTGATGGGCGGGCTGTAAATTGCCAACAGCCACTCTGGAGAAGTGTACGGTGTGTCCTGAAACATGTAATAAGCACAGCTTAGAGAGCATAGGGCACTTCCACTCATGGGCGTATAAATCGGGAAACCTAAAAATCAACAAGACACAGGCACCCCAAAGTTTAGGGCTGCTCTGTTTCCAAGAACCTCCACTTCGGTACACCTTCAATATCCCAGGAAAGCGAAAAATGGATAAAGAAGTTGTGGTACTTAGGCACAATGGAATATCACTCAGCCATGAAATCAATGTCATAAGGCTAGTAGCAGCAGGATGAGTGGATTTAGGTACGATGACTCTCAGTGAAATAAGTCACAGAGAAAAAGACACTTATCCTAAGATATCACTTATAGAGGGAATGTCAAAATCGCTACACTTGAACTGAATTACAAAACAGAACAGAGTCACACATTTAGAAAACACACTATGGCTGCTTAACGGGAAAGGTGAGGTGGGGTGATGCATAAAACAAGGGTTTGAAATTAGCTCAGATACCGTTCCACAAGCCAAATATGTAATAGACAAGACCTACTCCCTGCTCAGTGAACTGGACTCAACAGCCCCTATTCACCGCCCAAGAATATATCTGACTAGTAAGAGTCTTAAAACCTATGTATTGATCTCTCTCTGGAAGTGCATCAAGAGGGTGTAAAGCGGCATAAACACAGCAGTGAAAAGCAGCTAAACCCCATTATAAAAATAGATTACTTAAAAAAAACCCCATAAAACAAAGACAGTGAAAGAGAGAGAAATTCTTACAAAATCCGTTCAGGGGCTCTGATGCAACCTGGATTGACCATATCTAGACCCACAGCTGGATGAGACATAAGGCTGGACACTCTTGGGGCTGAGAGGATTGGTGAGCTTGGGTGAGCAAACGCAGACCCTTTAAAGTCATACTGCGTGGTACCCATGCCGTGGGTCCCAAATCTCCAGGTTCAAGGGCATCTTCCTACATCGAAAACATGCGTGGGAAACCCAGAAGATGGTACACCGTGTGATCGGGAAAGGGTTCTCAAACGCACCTCATTTCTCCTCTCCTTGTGCTCGGGTTCGCCATTCCAGCCGCTCTACTAACAATCTCCCTACTTGGAGAATCTGCACCTTTAACCTCCTGTTTCGGACAGGTGGCAATTTGGCCTGAGGATGAACGCGAAGACGGGGAACCAATGAGAGACTAGCTCTAGGTGTTGGGACAGGCACAGGTCACTCTATTTTCCCATCAGGAAGAAGAATGAACCACAGGCTCAGCCTGCCCCCGGAACCAGAATATGTCCTGAAGCAATCCTGCGCTTTGGCGGCCAGCTCCCAAAAAAGCGAGTTGACAAATGGAGCTCAGGGGCACTGCAACTCACAAACCTGCAGAATAATAAATGATAACTCTCGTCCACAAATATATTGAGGGAAGGCAACGAAGAGGATTTGAAAGCAAGGCAGAATTGCAGGAAACAGGTTTCAGGAGGCAGACTCGACTCGCCTTGAAAGCACATGAAAAGTGGCAAAGCGTTGACAATGATGCCCTTGGCCAAAAAGGGCGTATGCGTTTTTTCCTGAATATATTCAGGAAAAAACGCATACGCCCTTTTTGGCCAACCAGGCAAGCCGGAAAGGCAAATCAGCGCTACAAAGAAGTCTTGCTTGCCATCGGTCAAAAGGGCCATGCTGAAAAAAGTGTAAAAACCAGAAATGCAGGACAGGCCATGGAGACATGGGAGCCTTGCTACGCTGATGGGCGGGCTGTAAATTGCCAGCAGCCACTCTGGAGAAGTGTACGGTGTGTCCTGAAACATGTAATAAGCACAGCTTAGAGAGCATAGGGCACTTCCACTCATGGGCGTATAAATCGGGAAACCTAAAAATCAACAAGACACAGGCACCCCAAAGTTTAGGGCTGCTCTGTTTCCAAGAACCTCCACTTCGGTACACCTTCAATATCCCAGGAAAGCGAAAAATGGATAAAGAAGTTGTGGTACTTAGGCACAATGGAATATCACTCAGCCATGAAATCAATGTCATAAGGCTAGTAGCAGCAGGATGAGTGGATTTAGGTACGATGACTCTCAGTGAAATAAGTCACAGAGAAAAAGACACTTATCCTAAGATATCACTTATAGAGGGAATGTCAAAATCGCTACACTTGAACTGAATTACAAAACAGAACAGAGTCACACATTTAGAAAACACACTATGGCTGCTTAACGGGAAAGGTGAGGTGGGGTGATGCATAAAACAAGGGTTTGAAATTAGCTCAGATACCGTTCCACAAGCCAAATATGTAATAGACAAGACCTACTCCCTGCTCAGTGAACTGGACTCAACAGCTCCTATTCACCGCCCAAGAATATATCTGACTAGTAAGAGTCTTAAAACCTATGTATTGATCTCTCTCTGGAAGTGCATCAAGAGGGTGTAAAGCGGCATAAACACAGCAGTGAAAAGCAGCTAAACCCCATTATAAAAATAGATTACTTAAAAAAAAACCCATAAAACAAAGACAGTGAAAGAGAGAGAAATTCTTACAAAATCCGTTCAGGGGCTCTGATGCAACCTGGATTGACCATATCTAGACCCACAGCTGGATGAGACATAAGGCTGGACACTCTTGGGGCTGAGAGGATTGGTGAGCTTGGGTGAGCAAACGCAGACCCTTTAAAGTCATACTGCGTGGTACCCATGCCGTGGGTCCCAAATCTCCAGGTTCAAGGGCATCTTCCTACATCGAAAACATGCGTGGGAAACCCAGAAGATGGTACACCGTGTGATCGGGAAAGGGTTCTCAAACGCACCTCATTTCTCCTCTCCTTGTGCTCGGGTTCGCCATTCCAGCCGCTCTACTAACAATCTCCCTACTTGGAGAATCTGCACCTTTAACCTCCTGTTTCGGACAGGTCGCAATTTGGCCTGAGGATGAACGGGAAGAGGGGGAACCAATGAGAGACTAGCTCTAGGTGTTGGGACAGGCACAGGTCACTCTATTTTCCCATCAGGAAGAAGAATGAACCACAGGCTCAGCCTGCCCCCGGAACCAGAATACGGCCTGAAGCAATCCTGCGCTTTGGCGGCCAGCTCCCAAAAAAGCGAGTTGACAAATGGAGCTCAGGGGCACTGCAACTCACAAACCTGCAGAATAATAAATGATAACTCTCGTCCACAAATATATTGAGGGAAGGCAACGAAGAGGATTTGAAAGCAAGGCAGAATTGCAGGAAACAGGTTTCAGGAGGCAGACTCGACTCGCCTTGAAAGCACATGAAAAGTGGCAAAGCGTTGACAATGATGCCCTTGGCCAAAAAGGGCGTATGCGTTTTTTCCTGAATATATTCAGGAAAAAACGCATACGCCCTTTTTGGTCAACCAGGCAAGCCGGAAAGGCAAATCAGCGCTACAAAGAAGTCTCGCTTGCCATCGGTCAAAAGGGCCATGCTGAAAAAAGTGTAAAAACCAGAAATGCAGGACAGGCCATGGAGACATGGGAGCCTTGCTACGCTGATGGGCGGGCTGTAAATTGCCAGCAGCCACTCTGGAGAAGTGTACGGTGTGTCCTGAAACATGTAATAAGCACAGCTTAGAGAGCATAGGGCACTTCCACTCATGGGCGTATAAATCGGGAAACCTAAAAATCAACAAGACACAGGCACCCCAAAGTTTAGGGCTGCTCTGTTTCCAAGAACCTCCACTTCGGTACACCTTCAATATCCCAGGAAAGCGAAAAATGGATAAAGAAGTTGTGGTACTTAGGCACAATGGAATATCACTCAGCCATGAAATCAATGTCATAAGGCTAGTAGCAGCAGGATGAGTGGATTTAGGTACGATGACTCTCAGTGAAATAAGTCACAGAGAAAAAGACACTTATCCTAAGATATCACTTATAGAGGGAATGTCAAAATCGCTACACTTGAACTGAATTACAAAACAGAACAGAGTCACACATTTAGAAAACACACTATGGCTGCTTAACGGGAAAGGTGAGGTGGGGTGATGCATAAAACAAGGGTTTGAAATTAGCTCAGATACCGTTCCACAAGCCAAATATGTAATAGACAAGACCTACTCCCTGCTCAGTGAACTGGACTCAACAGCTCCTATTCACCGCCCAAGAATATATCTGACTAGTAAGAGTCTTAAAACCTATGTATTGATCTCTCTCTGGAAGTGCATCAAGAGGGTGTAAAGCGGCATAAACACAGCAGTGAAAAGCAGCTAAACCCCATTATAAAAATAGATTACTTAAAAAAAAAACCCATAAAACAAAGACAGTGAAAGAGAGAGAAATTCTTACAAAATCCGTTCAGGGGCTCTGATGCAACCTGGATTGACCATATCTAGACCCACAGCTGGATGAGACATAAGGCTGGACACTCTTGGGGCTGAGAGGATTGGTGAGCTTGGGTGAGCAAACGCAGACCCTTTAAAGTCCTACTGCGTGGTACCCATGCCGTGGGTCCCAAATCTCCAGGTTCAAGGGCATCTTCCTACATCGAAAACATGCGTGGGAAACCCAGAAGATGGTACACCGTGTGATCGGGAAAGGGTTCTCAAACGCACCTCATTTCTCCTCTCCTTGTGCTCGGGTTCGCCATTCCAGCCGCTCTACTAACAATCTCCCTACTTGGAGAATCAGCACCTTTAACCTCCTGTTTCGGACAGGTCGCAATTTGGCCTGAGGATGAACGGGAAGAGGGGGAACCAATGAGAGACTAGCTCTAGGTGTTGGGACAGGCACAGGTCACTCTATTTTCCCATCAGGAAGAAGAATGAACCACAGGCTCAGCCTGCCCCCGGAACCAGAATACGGCCTGAAGCAATCCTGCGCTTTGGCGGCCAGCTCCCAAAAAAGCGAGTTGACAAATGGAGCTCAGGGGCACTGCAACTCACAAACCTGCAGAATAATAAATGATAACCCTCGTCCACAAATATATTGAGGGAAGGCAACGAAGAGGATTTGAAAGCAAGGCAGAATTGCAGGAAACAGGTTTCAGGAGGCAGACTCGACTCGCCTTGAAAGCACATGAAAAGTGGCAAAGCGTTGACAATGATGCCCTTGGCCAAAAAGGGCGTATGCGTTTTTTCCTGAATATATTCAGGAAAAAACGCATACGCCCTTTTTGGTCAACCAGGCAAGCCGGAAAGGCAAATCAGCGCTACAAAGAAGTCTCGCTTGCCATCGGTCAAAAGGGCCATGCTGAAAAAAGTGTAAAAACCAGAAATGCAGGACAGGCCATGGAGACATGGGAGCCTTGCTACGCTGATGGGCGGGCTGTAAATTGCCAGCAGCCACTCTGGAGAAGTGTACGGTGTGTCCTGAAACATGTAATAAGCACAGCTTAGAGAGCATAGGGCACTTCCACTCATGGGCGTATAAATCGGGAAACCTAAAAATCAACAAGACACAGGCACCCCAAAGTTTAGGGCTGCTCTGTTTCCAAGAACCTCCACTTCGGTACACCTTCAATATCCCAGGAAAGCGAAAAATGGATAAAGAAGTTGTGGTACTTAGGCACAATGGAATATCACTCAGCCATGAAATCAATGTCATAAGGCTAGTAGCAGCAGGATGAGTGGATTTAGGTACGATGACTCTCAGTGAAATAAGTCACAGAGAAAAAGACACTTATCCTAAGATATCACTTATAGAGGGAATGTCAAAATCGCTACACTTGAACTGAATTACAAAACAGAACAGAGTCACACATTTAGAAAACACACTATGGCTGCTTAACGGGAAAGGTGAGGTGGGGTGATGCATAAAACAAGGGTTTGAAATTAGCTCAGATACCGTTCCACAAGCCAAATATGTAATAGACAAGACCTACTCCCTGCTCAGTGAACTGGACTCAACAGCTCCTATTCACCGCCCAAGAATATATCTGACTAGTAAGAGTCTTAAAACCTATGTATTGATCTCTCTCTGGAAGTGCATCAAGAGGGTGTAAAGCGGCATAAACACAGCAGTGAAAAGCAGCTAAACCCCATTATAAAAATAGATTACTTAAAAAAAAAACCCATAAAACAAAGACAGTGAAAGAGAGAGAAATTCTTACAAAATCCGTTCAGGGGCTCTGATGCAACCTGGATTGACCATATCTAGACCCACAGCTGGATGAGACATAAGGCTGGACACTCTTGGGGCTGAGAGGATTGGTGAGCTTGGGTGAGCAAACGCAGACCCTTTAAAGTCATACTGCGTGGTACCCATGCCGTGGGTCCCAAATCTCCAGGTTCAAGGGCATCTTCCTACATCGAAAACATGCGTGGGAAACCCAGAAGATGGTACACCGTGTGATCGGGAAAGGGTTCTCAAACGCACCTCATTTCTCCTCTCCTTGTTCTCGGGTTCGCCATTCCAGCCGCTCTACTAAAAATCTCCCTACTTGGAGAATCAGCACCTTTAACCTCCTGTTTCGGACAGGTCGCAATTTGGCCTGAGGATGAACGGGAAGAGGGGGAACCAATGAGAGACTAGCTCTAGGTGTTGGGACAGGCACAGGTCACTCTATTTTCCCATCAGGAAGAAGAATGAACCACAGGCTCAGCCTGCCCCCGGAACCAGAATACGGCCTGAAGCAATCCTGCGCTTTGGCGGCCAGCTCCCAAAAAAGCGAGTTGACAAATGGAGCTCAGGGGCACTGCAACTCACAAACCTGCAGAATAATAAATGATAACCGTCGTCCACAAATATATTGAGGGAAGGCAACGAAGAGGATTTGAAAGCAAGGCAGAATTGCAGGAAACAGGTTTCAGGAGGCAGACTCGACTCGCCTTGAAAGCACATGAAAAGTGGCAAAGCGTTGACAATGATGCCCTTGGCCAAAAAGGGCGTATGCGTTTTTTCCTGAATATATTCAGGAAAAAACGCATACGCCCTTTTTGGTCAACCAGGCAAGCCGGAAAGGCAAATCAGCGCTACAAAGAAGTCTCGCTTGCCATCGGTCAAAAGGGCCATGCTGAAAAAAGTGTAAAAACCAGAAATGCAGGACAGGCCATGGAGACATGGGAGCCTTGCTACGCTGATGGGCGGGCTGTAAATTGCCAGCAGCCACTCTGGAGAAGTGTACGGTGTGTCCTGAAACATGTAATAAGCACAGCTTAGAGAGCATAGGGCACTTCCACTCATGGGCGTATAAATCGGGAAACCTAAAAATCAACAAGACACAGGCACCCCAAAGTTTAGGGCTGCTCTGTTTCCAAGAACCTCCACTTCGGTACACCTTCAATATCCCAGGAAAGCGAAAAATGGATAAAGAAGTTGTGGTACTTAGGCACAATGGAATATCACTCAGCCATGAAATCAATGTCATAAGGCTAGTAGCAGCAGGATGAGTGGATTTAGGTACGATGACTCTCAGTGAAATAAGTCACAGAGAAAAAGACACTTATCCTAAGATATCACTTATAGAGGGAATGTCAAAATCGCTACACTTGAACTGAATTACAAAACAGAACAGAGTCACACATTTAGAAAACACACTATGGCTGCTTAACGGGAAAGGTGAGGTGGGGTGATGCATAAAACAAGGGTTTGAAATTAGCTCAGATACCGTTCCACAAGCCAAATATGTAATAGACAAGACCTACTCCCTGCTCAGTGAACTGGACTCAACAGCTCCTATTCACCGCCCAAGAATATATCTGACTAGTAAGAGTCTTAAAACCTATGTATTGATCTCTCTCTGGAAGTGCATCAAGAGGGTGTAAAGCGGCATAAACACAGCAGTGAAAAGCAGCTAAACCCCATTATAAAAATAGATTACTTAAAAAAAAAACCCATAAAACAAAGACAGTGAAAGAGAGAGAAATTCTTACAAAATCCGTTCAGGGGCTCTGATGCAACCTGGATTGACCATATCTAGACCCACAGCTGGATGAGACATAAGGCTGGACACTCTTGGGGCTGAGAGGATTGGTGAGCTTGGGTGAGCAAACGCAGACCCTTTAAAGTCATACTGCGTGGTACCCATGCCGTGGGTCCCAAATCTCCAGGTTCAAGGGCATCTTCCTACATCGAAAACATGCGTGGGAAACCCAGAAGATGGTACACCGTGTGATCGGGAAAGGGTTCTCAAACGCACCTCATTTCTCCTCTCCTTGTGCTCGGGTTCGCCATTCCAGCCGCTCTACTAACAATCTCCCTACTTGGAGAATCTGCACCTTTAACCTCCTGTTTCGGACAGGTGGCAATTTGGCCTGAGGATGAACGCGAAGACGGGGAACCAATGAGAGACTAGCTCTAGGTGTTGGGACAGGCACAGGTCACTCTATTTTCCCATCAGGAAGAAGAATGAACCACAGGCTCAGCCTGCCCCCCGGAACCAGAATACGGCCTGAAGCAATCCTGCGCTTTGGTGGCCAGCTCCCAAAAAAGCGAGTTGACAAATGGAGCTCAGGGGCACTGCAACTCACAAACCTGCAGAGTTATAAATGATAACTCTCGTCCACAAATATATTGAGGGAAGGCAACGAAGAGGATTTGAAAGCAAGGCAGAATTGCAGGAAACAGGTTTCAGAAGGCAGAGTCGACTCGCCTTGAAAGCACATGAAAAGCGGCAAAGCGTTGACAATGATGCCCTTGGCCAAAAAGGGCGTATGCGTTTTTTCCTGAATATATTCAGGAAAAAACGCATACGCCCTTTTTGGTCAACCAGGCAAGCCAGAAAGGCAAATCAGCGCTACAAAGAAGTCTCGCTTGCCATCGGTCAAAAGGGCCATGCTGAAAAAAGTGTAAAAACCAGAAATGCAGGACAGGCCATGGAGACATGGGAGCCTTGCTACGCTGATGGGCGGGCTGTAAATTGCCAGCAGCCACTCTGGAGAAGTGTACGGTGTGTCCTGAAACATGTAATAAGCACAGCTTAGAGACCATAGGGCACTTCCACTCATGGGCGTATAAATCGGGAAACCTAAAAATCAACAAGACACAGGCACCCCAAAGTTTAGGGCTGCTCTGTTTCCAAGAACCTCCACTTCGGTACACCTTCAATATCCCAGGAAAGCGAAAAATGGATAAAGAAATTGTGGTACTTAGGCACAATGGAATATCACTCAGCCATGAAATCAATGTCATAAGGCTAGTAGCAGCAGGATGAGTGGATTTAGGTACGATGACTCTCAGTGAAATAAGTCACAGAGAAAAAGACACTTATCCTAAGATATCACTTATAGAGGGAATGTCAAAATCGCTACACTTGAACTGAATTACAAAACAGAACAGAGTCACACATTTAGAAAACACACTATGGCTGCTTAACGGGAAAGGTGAGGTGGGGTGATGCATAAAACAAGGGTTTGAAATTAGCTCAGATACCGTTCCACAAGCCAAATATGTAATAGACAAGACCTACTCCCTGCTCAGTGAACTGGACTCAACAGCTCCTATTCACCGCCCAAGAATATATCTGACTAGTAAGAGTCTTAAAACCTATGTATTGATCTCTCTCTGGAAGTGCATCAAGAGGGTGTAAAGCGGCATAAACACAGCAGTGAAAAGCAGCTAAACCCCATTATAAAAATAGATTACTTAAAAAAAAACCCATAAAACAAAGACAGTGAAAGAGAGAGAAATTCTTACAAAATCCGTTCAGGGGCTCTGATGCAACCTGGATTGACCATATCTAGACCCACAGCTGGATGAGACATAAGGCTGGACACTCTTGGGGCTGAGAGGATTGGTGAGCTTGGGTGAGCAAACGCAGACCCTTTAAAGTCCTACTGCGTGGTACCCATGCCGTGGGTCCCAAATCTCCAGGTTCAAGGGCATCTTCCTACATCGAAAACATGCGTGGGAAACCCAGAAGATGGTACACCGTGTGATCGGGAAAGGGTTCTCAAACGCACCTCATTTCTCCTCTCCTTGTGCTCGGGTTCGCCATTCCAGCCGCTCTACTAACAATCTCCCTACTTGGAGAATCTGCACCTTTAACCTCCTGTTTCGGACAGGTGGCAATTTGGCCTGAGGATGAACGCGAAGACGGGGAACCAATGAGAGACTAGCTCTAGGTGTTGGGACAGGCACAGGTCACTCTATTTTCCCATCAGGAAGAAGAATGAACCACAGGCTCAGCCTGCCCCCGGAACCAGAATACGGCCTGAAGCAATCCTGCGCTTTGGCGGCCAGCTCCCAAAAAAGCGAGTTGACAAATGGAGCTCAGGGGCACTGCAACTCACAAACCTGCAGAATAATAAATGATAACTCTCGTCCACAAATATATTGAGGGAAGGCAACGAAGAGGATTTGAAAGCAAGGCAGAATTGCAGGAAACAGGTTTCAGGAGGCAGACTTGACTCGCCTTGAAAGCACATGAAAAGTGGCAAAGCGTTGACAATGATGCCCTTGGCCAAAAAGGGCGTATGCGTTTTTTCCTGAATATATTCAGGAAAAAACGCATACGCCCTTTTTGGCCAACCAGGCAAGCCGGAAAGGCAAATCAGCGCTACAAAGAAGTCTCGCTTGCCATCGGTCAAAAGGGCCATGCTGAAAAAAGTGTAAAAACCAGAAATGCAGGACAGGCCATGGAGACATGGGAGCCTTGCTACGCTGATGGGCGGGCTGTAAATTGCCAACAGCCACTCTGGAGAAGTGTACGGTGTGTCCTGAAACATGTAATAAGCACAGCTTAGAGAGCATAGGGCACTTCCACTCATGGGCGTATAAATCGGGAAACCTAAAAATCAACAAGACACAGGCACCCCAAAGTTTAGGGCTGCTCTGTTTCCAAGAACCTCCACTTCGGTACACCTTCAATATCCCAGGAAAGCGAAAAATGGATAAAGAAGTTGTGGTACTTAGGCACAATGGAATATCACTCAGCCATGAAATCAATGTCATAAGGCTAGTAGCAGCAGGATGAGTGGATTTAGGTACGATGACTCTCAGTGAAATAAGTCACAGAGAAAAAGACACTTATCCTAAGATATCACTTATAGAGGGAATGTCAAAATCGCTACACTTGAACTGAATTACAAAACAGAACAGAGTCACACATTTAGAAAACACACTATGGCTGCTTAACGGGAAAGGTGAGGTGGGGTGATGCATAAAACAAGGGTTTGAAATTAGCTCAGATACCGTTCCACAAGCCAAATATGTAATAGACAAGACCTACTCCCTGCTCAGTGAACTGGACTCAACAGCTCCTATTCACCGCCCAAGAATATATCTGACTAGTAAGAGTCTTAAAACCTATGTATTGATCTCTCTCTGGAAGTGCATCAAGAGGGTGTAAAGCGGCATAAACACAGCAGTGAAAAGCAGCTAAACCCCATTATAAAAATAGATTACTTAAAAAAAAACCCATAAAACAAAGACAGTGAAAGAGAGAGAAATTCTTACAAAATCCGTTCAGGGGCTCTGATGCAACCTGGATTGACCATATCTAGACCCACAGCTGGATGAGACATAAGGCTGGACACTCTTGGGGCTGAGAGGATTGGTGAGCTTGGGTGAGCAAACGCAGACCCTTTAAAGTCATACTGCGTGGTACCCATGCCGTGGGTCCCAAATCTCCAGGTTCAAGGGCATCTTCCTACATCGAAAACATGCGTGGGAAACCCAGAAGATGGTACACCGTGTGATCGGGAAAGGGTTCTCAAACGCACCTCATTTCTCCTCTCCTTGTGCTCGGGTTCGCCATTCCAGCCGCTGTACTAACAATCTCCCTACTTGGAGAATCTGCACCTTTAACCTCCTGTTTCGGACAGGTGGCAATTTGGCTTGAGGATGAACGCGAAGACGGGGAACCAATGAGAGACTAGCTCTAGGTGTTGGGACAGGCACAGGTCACTCTATTTTCCCATCAGGAAGAAGAATGAACCACAGGCTCAGCCTGCCCCCCGGAACCAGAATACGGCCTGAAGCAATCCTGCGCTTTGGCGGCCAGCTCCCAAAAAAGCGAGTTGACAAATGGAGCTCAAGGGCACTGCAACTCACAAACCTGCAGAGTTATAAATGATAACTCTCGTCCACAAATATATTGAGGGAAGGCAACGAAGAGGATTTGAAAGCAAGGCAGAATTGCAGGAAACAGGTTTCAGAAGGCAGACTCGACTCGCCTTGAAAGCACATGAAAAGCGGCAAAGCGTTGACAATGATGCCCTTGGCCAAAAAGGGCGTATGCGTTTTTTCCTGAATATATTCAGGAAAAAACGCATACGCCCTTTTTGGCCAACCAGGCAAGCCGGAAAGGCAAATCAGCGCTACAAAGAAGTCTCGCTTGCCATCGGTCAAAAGGGCCATGCTGAAAAAAGTGTAAAAACCAGAAATGCAGGACAGGCCATGGAGACATGGGAGCCTTGCTACGCTGATGGGCGGGCTGTAAATTGCCAACAGCCACTCTGGAGAAGTGTACGGTGTGTCCTGAAACATGTAATAAGCACAGCTTAGAGAGCATAGGGCACTTCCACTCATGGGCGTATAAATCGGGAAACCTAAAAATCAACAAGACACAGGCACCCCAAAGTTTAGGGCTGCTCTGTTTCCAAGAACCTCCACTTCGGTACACCTTCAATATCCCAGGAAAGCGAAAAATGGATAAAGAAGTTGTGGTACTTAGGCACAATGGAATATCACTCAGCCATGAAATCAATGTCATAAGGCTAGTAGCAGCAGGATGAGTGGATTTAGGTACGATGACTCTCAGTGAAATAAGTCACAGAGAAAAGGACACTTATCCTAAGATATCACTTATAGAGGGAATGTCAAAATCGCTACACTTGAACTGAATTACAAAACAGAACAGAGTCACACATTTAGAAAACACACTATGGCTGCTTAACGGGAAAGGTGAGGTGGGGTGATGCATAAAACAAGGGTTTGAAATTAGCTCAGATACCGTTCCACAAGCCAAATATGTAATAGACAAGACCTACTCCCTGCTCAGTGAACTGGACTCAACAGCCCCTATTCACCGCCCAAGAATATATCTGACTAGTAAGAGTCTTAAAACCTATGTATTGATCTCTCTCTGGAAGTGCATCAAGAGGGTGTAAAGCGGCATAAACACAGCAGTGAAAAGCAGCTAAACCCCATTATAAAAATAGATTACTTAAAAAAAACCCCATAAAACAAAGACAGTGAAAGAGAGAGAAATTCTTACAAAATCCGTTCAGGGGCTCTGATGCAACCTGGATTGAACATATCTAGACCCACAGCTGGATGAGACATGAGGCTGGACACTCTTGGGGCTGAGAGGATTGGTGAGCTTGGGTGAGCAAACGCAGACCCTTTAAAGTCCTACTGCGTGGTACCCATGCCGTGGGTCCCAAATCTCCAGGTTCAAGGGCATCTTCCTACATCGAAAACATGTGTGGGAAACCCAGAAGATGGTACACCGTGTGATCGGGAAAGGGTTCTCAAACGCACCTCATTTCTCCTCTCCTTGTGCTCGGGTTCGCCATTCCAGCCGCTCTACTAACAATCTCCCTACTTGGAGAATCTGCACCTTTAACCTCCTGTTTCGGACAGGTCGCAATTTGGCCTGAGGATGAACGGGAAGACGGGGAACCAATGAGAGACTAGCTCTAGGTGTTGGGACAGGCACAGGTCACTCTATTTTCCCATCAGGAAGAAGAATGAACCACAGGCTCAGCCTGCCCCCCGGAACCAGAATACGGCCTGAAGCAATCCTGCGCTTTGGCGGCCAGCTCCCAAAAAAGCGAGTTGACAAATGGAGCTCAAGGGCACTGCAATTCACAAACCTGCAGAGTTATAAATGATAACTCTCGTCCACAAATATATTGAGGGAAGGCAACGAAGAGGATTTGAAAGTAAGGCAGAATTGCAGGAAACAGGTTTCAGGAGGCAGAGTCGACTCGCCTTGAAAGCACATGAAAAGCGGCAAAGCGTTGACAATGATGCCCTTGGCCAAAAAGGGCGTATGCGTTTTTTCCTGAATATATTCAGGAAAAAACGCATACGCCCTTTTTGGCCAACCAGGCAAGCCGGAAAGGCAAATCAGCGCTACAAAGAAGTCTCGCTTGCCATCGGTCAAAAGGGCCATGCTGAAAAAAGTGTAAAAACCAGAAATGCAGGACAGGCCATGGAGACATGGGAGCCTTGCTACGCTGATGGGCGGGCTGTAAATTGCCAGCAGCCACTCTGGAGAAGTGTACGGTGTGTCCTGAAACATGTAATAAGCACAGCTTAGAGAGCATAGGGCACTTCCACTCATGGGCGTATAAATCGGGAAACCTAAAAATCAACAAGACACAGGCACCCCAAAGTTTAGGGCTGCTCTGTTTCCAAGAACCTCCACTTCGGTACACCTTCAATATCCCAGGAAAGCGAAAAATGGATAAAGAAGTTGTGGTACTTAGGCACAATGGAATATCACTCAGCCATGAAATCAATGTCATAAGGCTAGTAGCAGCAGGATGAGTGGATTTAGGTACGATGACTCTCAGTGAAATAAGTCACAGAGAAAAGGACACTTATCCTAAGATATCACTTATAGAGGGAATGTCAAAATCGCTACACTTGAACTGAATTACAAAACAGAACAGAGTCACACATTTAGAAAACACACTATGGCTGCTTAACGGGAAAGGTGAGGTGGGGTGATGCATAAAACAAGGGTTTGAAATTAGCTCAGATACCGTTCCACAAGCCAAATATGTAATAGACAAGACCTACTCCCTGCTCAGTGAACTGGACTCAACAGCCCCTATTCACCGCCCAAGAATATATCTGACTAGTAAGAGTCTTAAAACCTATGTATTGATCTCTCTCTGGAAGTGCATCAAGAGGGTGTAAAGCGGCATAAACACAGCAGTGAAAAGCAGCTAAACCCCATTATAAAAATAGATTACTTAAAAAAAACCCCATAAAACAAAGACAGTGAAAGAGAGAGAAATGCTTACAAAATCCGTTCAGGGGCTCTGATGCAACCTGGATTGACCATATCTAGACCCACAGCTGGATGAGACATGAGGCTGGACACTCTTGGGGCTGAGAGGATTGGTGAGCTTGGGTGAGCAAACGCAGACCCTTTAAAGTCCTACTGCGTGGTACCCATGCCGTGGGTCCCAAATCTCCAGGTTCAAGGGCATCTTCCTACATCGAAAACATGCGTGCGAAACCCAGAAGATGGTACACCGTGTGATCGGGAAAGGTTTCTCAAACGCACCTCATTTCTCCTCTCCTTGTGCTCGGGTTCGCCATTCCAGCCGCTCGACTAACAATCTCCCTACTTGGAGAATCTGCACCTTTAACCTCCTGTTTCGGACAGGTCGCAATTTGGCCTGAGGATGAACGGGAAGACGGGGAACCAATGAGAGAGTAGCTCTAGGTGTTGGGACAGGCACAGGTCACTCTATTTTCCCATCAGGAAGAAGAATGAACCACAGGCTCAGCCTGCCCCCCGGAACCAGAATACGGCCTGAAGCAATCCTGCGCTTTGGCGGCCAGCTCCCAAAAAAGCGAGTTGACAAATGGAGCTCAAGGGCACTGCAACTCACAAACCTGCAGAGTTATAAATGATAACTCTCGTCCACAAATATATTGAGGGAAGGCAACGAAGAGGATTTGAAAGCAAGGCAGAATTGCAGGAAACAGGTTTCAGGAGGCAGACTCGACTCGCCTTGAAAGCACATGAAAAGTGGCAAAGCGTTGACAATGATGCCCTTGGCCAAAAAGGGCGTATGCGTTTTTTCCTGAATATATTCAGGAAAAAACGCATACGCCCTTTTTGGCCAACCAGGCAAGCCGGAAAGGCAAATCAGCGCTACAAAGAAGTCTCGCTTGCCATCGGTCAAAAGGGCCATGCTGAAAAAAGTGTAAAAACCAGAAATGCAGGACAGGCCATGGAGACATGGGAGCCTTGCTACGCTGATGGGCGGGCTGTAAATTGCCAGCAGCCACTCTGGAGAAGTGTACGGTGTGTCCTGAAACATGTAATAAGCACAGCTTAGAGACCATAGGGCACTTCCACTCATGGGCGTATAAATCGGGAAACCTAAAAATCAACAAGACACAGGCACCCCAAAGTTTAGGGCTGCTCTGTTTCCAAGAACCTCCACTTCGGTACACCTTCAATATCCCAGGAAAGCGAAAAATGGATAAAGAAGTTGTGGTACTTAGGCACAATGGAATATCACTCAGCCATGAAATCAATGTCATAAGGCTAGTAGCAGCAGGATGAGTGGATTTAGGTACGATGACTCTCAGTGAAATAAGTCACAGAGAAAAAGACACTTATCCTAAGATATCACTTATAGAGGGAATGTCAAAATCGCTACACTTGAACTGAATTACAAAACAGAACAGAGTCACACATTTAGAAAACACACTATGGCTGCTTAACGGGAAAGGTGAGGTGGGGTGATGCATAAAACAAGGGTTTGAAATTAGCTCAGATACCGTTCCACAAGCCAAATATGTAATAGACAAGACCTACTCCCTGCTCAGTGAACTGGACTCAACAGCTCCTATTCACCGCCCAAGAATATATCTGACTAGTAAGAGTCTTAAAACCTATGTATTGATCTCTCTCTGGAAGTGCATCAAGAGGGTGTAAAGCGGCATAAACACAGCAGTGAAAAGCAGCTAAACCCCATTATAAAAATAGATTACTTAAAAAAAAACCCATAAAACAAAGACAGTGAAAGAGAGAGAAATTCTTACAAAATCCGTTCAGGGGCTCTGATGCAACCTGGATTGACCATATCTAGACCCACAGCTGGATGAGACATAAGGCTGGACACTCTTGGGGCTGAGAGGATTGGTGAGCTTGGGTGAGCAAACGCAGACCCTTTAAAGTCCTACTGCGTGGTACCCATGCCGTGGGTCCCAAATCTCCAGGTTCAAGGGCATCTTCCTACATCGAAAACATGCGTGGGAAACCCAGAAGATGGTACACCGTGTGATCGGGAAAGGGTTCTCAAACGCACCTCATTTCTCCTCTCCTTGTGCTCGGGTTCGCCATTCCAGCCGCTCTACTAACAATCTCCCTACTTGGAGAATCTGCACCTTTAACCTCCTGTTTCGGACAGGTGGCAATTTGGCCTGAGGATGAACGCGAAGACGGGGAACCAATGAGAGACTAGCTCTAGGTGTTGGGACAGGCACAGGTCACTCTATTTTCCCATCAGGAAGAAGAATGAACCACAGGCTCAGCCTGCCCCCGGAACCAGAATACGGCCTGAAGCAATCCTGCGCTTTGGCGGCCAGCTCCCAAAAAAGCGAGTTGACAAATGGAGCTCAGGGGCACTGCAACTCACAAACCTGCAGAATAATAAATGATAACTCTCGTCCACAAATATATTGAGGGAAGGCAACGAAGAGGATTTGAAAGCAAGGCAGAATTGCAGGAAACAGGTTTCAGGAGGCAGACTTGACTCGCCTTGAAAGCACATGAAAAGTGGCAAAGCGTTGACAATGATGCCCTTGGCCAAAAAGGGCGTATGCGTTTTTTCCTGAATATATTCAGGAAAAAACGCATACGCCCTTTTTGGCCAACCAGGCAAGCCGGAAAGGCAAATCAGCGCTACAAAGAAGTCTCGCTTGCCATCGGTCAAAAGGGCCATGCTGAAAAAAGTGTAAAAACCAGAAATGCAGGACAGGCCATGGAGACATGGGAGCCTTGCTACGCTGATGGGCGGGCTGTAAATTGCCAACAGCCACTCTGGAGAAGTGTACGGTGTGTCCTGAAACATGTAATAAGCACAGCTTAGAGAGCATAGGGCACTTCCACTCATGGGCGTATAAATCGGGAAACCTAAAAATCAACAAGACACAGGCACCCCAAAGTTTAGGGCTGCTCTGTTTCCAAGAACCTCCACTTCGGTACACCTTCAATATCCCAGGAAAGCGAAAAATGGATAAAGAAGTTGTGGTACTTAGGCACAATGGAATATCACTCAGCCATGAAATCAATGTCATAAGGCTAGTAGCAGCAGGATGAGTGGATTTAGGTACGATGACTCTCAGTGAAATAAGTCACAGAGAAAAAGACACTTATCCTAAGATATCACTTATAGAGGGAATGTCAAAATCGCTACACTTGAACTGAATTACAAAACAGAACAGAGTCACACATTTAGAAAACACACTATGGCTGCTTAACGGGAAAGGTGAGGTGGGGTGATGCATAAAACAAGGGTTTGAAATTAGCTCAGATACCGTTCCACAAGCCAAATATGTAATAGACAAGACCTACTCCCTGCTCAGTGAACTGGACTCAACAGCCCCTATTCACCGCCCAAGAATATATCTGACTAGTAAGAGTCTTAAAACCTATGTATTGATCTCTCTCTGGAAGTGCATCAAGAGGGTGTAAAGCGGCATAAACACAGCAGTGAAAAGCAGCTAAACCCCATTATAAAAATAGATTACTTAAAAAAAACCCCATAAAACAAAGACAGTGAAAGAGAGAGAAATTCTTACAAAATCCGTTCAGGGGCTCTGATGCAACCTGGATTGACCATATCTAGACCCACAGCTGGATGAGACATGAGGCTGGACACTCTTGGGGCTGAGAGGATTGGTGAGCTTGGGTGAGCAAACGCAGACCCTTTAAAGTCCTACTGCGTGGTACCCATGCCGTGGGTCCCAAATCTCCAGGTTCAAGGGCATCTTCCTACATCGAAAACATGTGTGGGAAACCCAGAAGATGGTACACCGTGTGATCGGGAAAGGGTTCTCAAACGCACCTCATTTCTCCTCTCCTTGTGCTCGGGTTCGCCATTCCAGCCGCTCTACTAACAATCTCCCTACTTGGAGAATCTGCACCTTTAACCTCCTGTTTCGGACAGGTCGCAATTTGGCCTGAGGATGAACGGGAAGACGGGGAACCAATGAGAGACTAGCTCTAGGTGTTGGGACAGGCACAGGTCACTCTATTTTCCCATCAGGAAGAAGAATGAACCACAGGCTCAGCCTGCCCCCCGGAACCAGAATACGGCCTGAAGCAATCCTGCGCTTTGGCGGCCAGCTCCCAAAAAAGCGAGTTGACAAATGGAGCTCAAGGGCACTGCAATTCACAAACCTGCAGAGTTATAAATGATAACTCTCGTCCACAAATATATTGAGGGAAGGCAACGAAGAGGATTTGAAAGTAAGGCAGAATTGCAGGAAACAGGTTTCAGGAGGCAGAGTCGACTCGCCTTGAAAGCACATGAAAAGCGGCAAAGCGTTGACAATGATGCCCTTGGCCAAAAAGGGCGTATGCGTTTTTTCCTGAATATATTCAGGAAAAAACGCATACGCCCTTTTTGGCCAACCAGGCAAGCCGGAAAGGCAAATCAGCGCTACAAAGAAGTCTCGCTTGCCATCGGTCAAAAGGGCCATGCTGAAAAAAGTGTAAAAACCAGAAATGCAGGACAGGCCATGGAGACATGGGAGCCTTGCTACGCTGATGGGCGGGCTGTAAATTGCCAGCAGCCACTCTGGAGAAGTGTACGGTGTGTCCTGAAACATGTAATAAGCACAGCTTAGAGAGCATAGGGCACTTCCACTCATGGGCGTATAAATCGGGAAACCTAAAAATCAACAAGACACAGGCACCCCAAAGTTTAGGGCTGCTCTGTTTCCAAGAACCTCCACTTCGGTACACCTTCAATATCCCAGGAAAGCGAAAAATGGATAAAGAAGTTGTGGTACTTAGGCACAATGGAATATCACTCAGCCATGAAATCAATGTCATAAGGCTAGTAGCAGCAGGATGAGTGGATTTAGGTACGATGACTCTCAGTGAAATAAGTCACAGAGAAAAGGACACTTATCCTAAGATATCACTTATAGAGGGAATGTCAAAATCGCTACACTTGAACTGAATTACAAAACAGAACAGAGTCACACATTTAGAAAACACACTATGGCTGCTTAACGGGAAAGGTGAGGTGGGGTGATGCATAAAACAAGGGTTTGAAATTAGCTCAGATACCGTTCCACAAGCCAAATATGTAATAGACAAGACCTACTCCCTGCTCAGTGAACTGGACTCAACAGCCCCTATTCACCGCCCAAGAATATATCTGACTAGTAAGAGTCTTAAAACCTATGTATTGATCTCTCTCTGGAAGTGCATCAAGAGGGTGTAAAGCGGCATAAACACAGCAGTGAAAAGCAGCTAAACCCCATTATAAAAATAGATTACTTAAAAAAAACCCCATAAAACAAAGACAGTGAAAGAGAGAGAAATTCTTACAAAATCCGTTCAGGGACTCTGATGCAACCTGGATTGACCATATCTAGACCCACAGCTGGATGAGACATGAGGCTGGACACTCTTGGGGCTGAGAGGATTGGTGAGCTTGGGTGAGCAAACGCAGACCCTTTAAAGTCCTACTGCGTGGTACCCATGCCGTGGGTCCCAAATCTCCAGGTTCAAGGGCATCTTCCTACATCGAAAACATGCGTGGGAAACCCAGAAGATGGTACACCGTGTGATCGGGAAAGGGTTCTCAAACGCACCTCATTTCTCCTCTCCTTGTGCTCGGGTTCGCCATTCCAGCCGCTCTACTAACAATCTCCCTACTTGGAGAATCTGCACCTTTAACCTCCTGTTTCGGACAGGTGGCAATTTGGCCTGAGGATGAACGGGAAGACGGGGAACCAATGAGAGACTAGCTCTAGGTGTTGGGACAGGCACAGGTCACTCTATTTTCCCATCAGGAAGAAGAATGAACCACAGGCTCAGCCTGCCCCCCGGAACCAGAATACGGCCTGAAGCAATCCTGCGCTTTGGCGGCCAGCTCCCAAAAAAGCGAGTTGACAAATGGAGCTCAAGGGCACTGCAACTCACAAACCTGCAGAGTTATAAATGATAACTCTCGTCCACAAATATATTGAGGGAAGGCAACGAAGAGGATTTGAAAGCAAGGCAGAATTGCAGGAAACAGGTTTCAGGAGGCAGACTCGACTCGCCTTGAAAGCACATGAAAAGCGGCAAAGCGTTGACAATGATGCCCTTGGCCAAAAAGGGCGTATGCGTTTTTTCCTGAATATATTCAGGAAAAAACGCATACGCCCTTTTTGGCCAACCAGGCAAGCCAGAAAGGCAAATCAGCGCTACAAAGAAGTCTCGCTTGCCATCGGTCAAAAAGGCCATGCTGAAAAAAGTGTAAAAACCAGAAATGCAGGACAGGCCATGGAGACATGGGAGCCTTGCTACGCTGATGGGCGGGCTGTAAATTGCCAACAGCCACTCTGGAGAAGTGTACGGTGTGTCCTGAAACATGTAATAAGCACAGCTTAGAGAGCATAGGGCACTTCCACTCATGGGCGTATAAATCGGGAAACCTAAAAATCAACAAGACACAGGCACCCCAAAGTTTAGGGCTGCTCTGTTTCCAAGAACCTCCACTTCGGTACACCTTCAATATCCCAGGAAAGCGAAAAATGGATAAAGAAGTTGTGGTACTTAGGCACAATGGAATATCACTCAGCCATGAAATCAATGTCATAAGGCTAGTAGCAGCAGGATGAGTGGATTTAGGTACGATGACTCTCAGTGAAATAAGTCACAGAGAAAAGGACACTTATCCTAAGATATCACTTATAGAGGGAATGTCAAAATCGCTACACTTGAACTGAATTACAAAACAGAACAGAGTCACACATTTAGAAAACACACTATGGCTGCTTAACGGGAAAGGTGAGGTGGGGTGATGCATAAAACAAGGGTTTGAAATTAGCTCAGATACCGTTCCACAAGCCAAATATGTAATAGACAAGACCTACTCCCTGCTCAGTGAACTGGACTCAACAGCCCCTATTCACCGCCCAAGAATATATCTGACTAGTAAGAGTCTTAAAACCTATGTATTGATCTCTCTCTGGAAGTGCATCAAGAGGGTGTAAAGCGGCATAAACACAGCAGTGAAAAGCAGCTAAACCCCATTATAAAAATAGATTACTTAAAAAAAACCCCATAAAACAAAGACAGTGAAAGAGAGAGAAATTCTTACAAAATCCGTTCAGGGGCTCTGATGCAACCTGGATTGACCATATCTAGACCCACAGCTGGATGAGACATGAGGCTGGACACTCTTGGGGCTGAGAGGATTGGTGAGCTTGGGTGAGCAAACGCAGACCCTTTAAAGTCCTACTGCGTGGTACCCATGCCGTGGGTCCCAAATCTCCAGGTTCAAGGGCATCTTCCTACATCGAAAACATGTGTGGGAAACCCAGAAGATGGTACACCGTGTGATCGGGAAAGGGTTCTCAAACGCACCTCATTTCTCCTCTCCTTGTGCTCGGGTTCGCCATTCCAGCCGCTCTACTAACAATCTCCCTACTTGGAGAATCTGCACCTTTAACCTCCTGTTTCGGACAGGTCGCAATTTGGCCTGAGGATGAACGGGAAGACGGGGAACCAATGAGAGACTAGCTCTAGGTGTTGGGACAGGCACAGGTCACTCTATTTTCCCATCAGGAAGAAGAATGAACCACAGGCTCAGCCTGCCCCCCGGAACCAGAATACGGCCTGAAGCAATCCTGCGCTTTGGCGGCCAGCTCCCAAAAAAGCGAGTTGACAAATGGAGCTCAAGGGCACTGCAATTCACAAACCTGCAGAGTTATAAATGATAACTCTCGTCCACAAATATATTGAGGGAAGGCAACGAAGAGGATTTGAAAGTAAGGCAGAATTGCAGGAAACAGGTTTCAGGAGGCAGAGTCGACTCGCCTTGAAAGCACATGAAAAGCGGCAAAGCGTTGACAATGATGCCCTTGGCCAAAAAGGGCGTATGCGTTTTTTCCTGAATATATTCAGGAAAAAACGCATACGCCCTTTTTGGCCAACCAGGCAAGCCGGAAAGGCAAATCAGCGCTACAAAGAAGTCTCGCTTGCCATCGGTCAAAAGGGCCATGCTGAAAAAAAGTGTAAAAACCAGAAATGCAGGACAGGCCATGGAGACATGGGAGCCTTGCTACGCTGATGGGCGGGCTGTAAATTGCCAGCAGCCACTCTGGAGAAGTGTACGGTGTGTCCTGAAACATGTAATAAGCACAGCTTAGAGAGCATAGGGCACTTCCACTCATGGGCGTATAAATCGGGAAACCTAAAAATCAACAAGACACAGGCACCCCAAAGTTTAGGGCTGCTCTGTTTCCAAGAACCTCCACTTCGGTACACCTTCAATATCCCAGGAAAGCGAAAAATGGATAAAGAAGTTGTGGTACTTAGGCACAATGGAATATCACTCAGCCATGAAATCAATGTCATAAGGCTAGTAGCAGCAGGATGAGTGGATTTAGGTACGATGACTCTCAGTGAAATAAGTCACAGAGAAAAGGACACTTATCCTAAGATATCACTTATAGAGGGAATGTCAAAATCGCTACACTTGAACTGAATTACAAAACAGAACAGAGTCACACATTTAGAAAACACACTATGGCTGCTTAACGGGAAAGGTGAGGTGGGGTGATGCATAAAACAAGGGTTTGAAATTAGCTCAGATACCGTTCCACAAGCCAAATATGTAATAGACAAGACCTACTCCCTGCTCAGTGAACTGGACTCAACAGCCCCTATTCACCGCCCAAGAATATATCTGACTAGTAAGAGTCTTAAAACCTATGTATTGATCTCTCTCTGGAAGTGCATCAAGAGGGTGTAAAGCGGCATAAACACAGCAGTGAAAAGCAGCTAAACCCCATTATAAAAATAGATTACTTAAAAAAAACCCCATAAAACAAAGACAGTGAAAGAGAGAGAAATTCTTACAAAATCCGTTCAGGGGCTCTGATGCAACCTGGATTGACCATATCTAGACCCACAGCTGGATGAGACATGAGGCTGGACACTCTTGGGGCTGAGAGGATTGGTGAGCTTGGGTGAGCAAACGCAGACCCTTTAAAGTCCTACTGCGTGGTACCCATGCCGTGGGTCCCAAATCTCCAGGTTCAAGGGCATCTTCCTACATCGAAAACATGCGTGGGAAACCCAGAAGATGGTACACCGTGTGATCGGGAAAGGGTTCTCAAACGCACCTCATTTCTCCTCTCCTTGTGCTCGGGTTCGCCATTCCAGCCGCTCTACTAACAATCTCCCTACTTGGAGAATCTGCACCTTTAACCTCCTGTTTCGGACAGGTGGCAATTTGGCCTGAGGATGAACGGGAAGACGGGGAACCAATGAGAGACTAGCTCTAGGTGTTGGGACAGGCACAGGTCACTCTATTTTCCCATCAGGAAGAAGAATGAACCACAGGCTCAGCCTGCCCCCCGGAACCAGAATACGGCCTGAAGCAATCCTGCGCTTTGGCGGCCAGCTCCCAAAAAAGCGAGTTGACAAATGGAGCTCAAGGGCACTGCAATTCACAAACCTGCAGAGTTATAAATGATAACTCTCGTCCACAAATATATTGAGGGAAGGCAACGAAGAGGATTTGAAAGCAAGGCAGAATTGCAGGAAACAGGTTTCAGGAGGCAGAGTCGACTCGCCTTGAAAGCACATGAAAAGCGGCAAAGCGTTGACAATGATGCCCTTGGCCAAAAAGGGCGTATGCGTTTTTTCCTGAATATATTCAGGAAAAAACGCATACGCCCTTTTTGGCCAACCAGGCAAGCCGGAAAGGCAAATCAGCGCTACAAAGAAGTCTCGCTTGCCATCGGTCAAAAGGGCCATGCTGAAAAAAGTGTAAAAACCAGAAATGCAGGACAGGCCATGGAGACATGGGAGCCTTGCTACGCTGATGGGCGGGCTGTAAATTGCCAGCAGCCACTCTGGAGAAGTGTACGGTGTGTCCTGAAACATGTAATAAGCACAGCTTAGAGAGCATAGGGCACTTCCACTCATGGGCGTATAAATCGGGAAACCTAAAAATCAACAAGACACAGGCACCCCAAAGTTTAGGGCTGCTCTGTTTCCAAGAACCTCCACTTCGGTACACCTTCAATATCCCAGGAAAGCGAAAAATGGATAAAGAAGTTGTGGTACTTAGGCACAATGGAATATCACTCAGCCATGAAATCAATGTCATAAGGCTAGTAGCAGCAGGATGAGTGGATTTAGGTACGATGACTCTCAGTGAAATAAGTCACAGAGAAAAAGACACTTATCCTAAGATATCACTTATAGAGGGAATGTCAAAATCGCTACACTTGAACTGAATTACAAAACAGAACAGAGTCACACATTTAGAAAACACACTATGGCTGCTTAACGGGAAAGGTGAGGTGGGGTGATGCATAAAACAAGGGTTTGAAATTAGCTCAGATACCGTTCCACAAGCCAAATATGTAATAGACAAGACCTACTCCCTGCTCAGTGAACTGGACTCAACAGCCCCTATTCACCGCCCAAGAATATATCTGACTAGTAAGAGTCTTAAAACCTATGTATTGATCTCTCTCTGGAAGTGCATCAAGAGGGTGTAAAGCGGCATAAACACAGCAGTGAAAAGCAGCTAAACCCCATTATAAAAATAGATTACTTAAAAAAAACCCCATAAAACAAAGACAGTGAAAGAGAGAGAAATTCTTACAAAATCCGTTCAGGGGCTCTGATGCAACCTGGATTGACCATATCTAGACCCACAGCTGGATGAGACATGAGGCTGGACACTCTTGGGGCTGAGAGGATTGGTGAGCTTGGGTGAGCAAACGCAGACCCTTTAAAGTCCTACTGCGTGGTACCCATGCCGTGGGTCCCAAATCTCCAGGTTCAAGGGCATCTTCCTACATCGAAAACATGCGTGGGAAACCCAGAAGATGGTACACCGTGTGATCGGGAAAGGGTTCTCAAACGCACCTCATTTCTCCTCTCCTTGTGCTCGGGTTCGCCATTCCAGCCGCTCTACTAACAATCTCCCTACTTGGAGAATCTGCACCTTTAACCTCCTGTTTCGGACAGGTGGCAATTTGGCCTGAGGATGAACGGGAAGAGGGGGAACCAATGAGAGACTAGCTCTAGGTGTTGGGACAGGCACAGGTCACTCTATTTTCCCATCAGGAAGAAGAATGAACCACAGGCTCAGCCTGCCCCCCGGAACCAGAATACGGCCTGAAGCAATCCTGCGCTTTGGCGGCCAGCTCCCAAAAAAGCGAGTTGACAAATGGAGCTCAGGGGCACTGCAACTCACAAACCTGCAGAGTTATAAATGATAACTCTCGTCCACAAATATATTGAGGGAAGGCAACGAAGAGGATTTGAAAGCAAGGCAGAATTGCAGGAAACAGGTTTCAGGAGGCAGAGTCGACTCGCCTTGAAAGCACATGAAAAGCGGCAAAGCGTTGACAATGATGCCCTTGGCCAAAAAGGGCGTATGCGTTTTTTCCTGAATATATTCAGGAAAAAACGCATACGCCCTTTTTGGCCAACCAGGCAAGCCGGAAAGGCAAATCAGCGCTACAAAGAAGTCTCGCTTGCCATCGGTCAAAAGGGCCATGCTGAAAAAAGTGTAAAAACCAGAAATGCAGGACAGGCCATGGAGACATGGGAGCCTTGCTACGCTGATGGGCGGGCTGTAAATTGCCAGCAGCCACTCTGGAGAAGTGTACGGTGTGTCCTGAAACATGTAATAAGCACAGCTTAGAGAGCATAGGGCACTTCCACTCATGGGCGTATAAATCGGGAAACCTAAAAATCAACAAGACACAGGCACCCCAAAGTTTAGGGCTGCTCTGTTTCCAAGAACCTCCACTTCGGTACACCTTCAATATCCCAGGAAAGCGAAAAATGGATAAAGAAGTTGTGGTACTTAGGCACAATGGAATATCACTCAGCCATGAAATCAATGTCATAAGGCTAGTAGCAGCAGGATGAGTGGATTTAGGTACGATGACTCTCAGTGAAATAAGTCACAGAGAAAAGGACACTTATCCTAAGATATCACTTATAGAGGGAATGTCAAAATCGCTACACTTGAACTGAATTACAAAACAGAACAGAGTCACACATTTAGAAAACACACTATGGCTGCTTAACGGGAAAGGTGAGGTGGGGTGATGCATAAAACAAGGGTTTGAAATTAGCTCAGATACCGTTCCACAAGCCAAATATGTAATAGACAAGACCTACTCCCTGCTCAGTGAACTGGACTCAACAGCCCCTATTCACCGCCCAAGAATATATCTGACTAGTAAGAGTCTTAAAACCTATGTATTGATCTCTCTCTGGAAGTGCATCAAGAGGGTGTAAAGCGGCATAAACACAGCAGTGAAAAGCAGCTAAACCCCATTATAAAAATAGATTACTTAAAAAAAACCCCATAAAACAAAGACAGTGAAAGAGAGAGAAATTCTTACAAAATCCGTTCAGGGGCTCTGATGCAACCTGGATTGACCATATCTAGACCCACAGCTGGATGAGACATGAGGCTGGACACTCTTGGGGCTGAGAGGATTGGTGAGCTTGGGTGAGCAAACGCAGACCCTTTAAAGTCCTACTGCGTGGTACCCATGCCGTGGGTCCCAAATCTCCAGGTTCAAGGGCATCTTCCTACATCGAAAACATGCGTGGGAAACCCAGAAGATGGTACACCGTGTGATCGGGAAAGGGTTCTCAAACGCACCTCATTTCTCCTCTCCTTGTGCTCGGGTTCGCCATTCCAGCCGCTCTACTAACAATCTCCCTACTTGGAGAATCTGCACCTTTAACCTCCTGTTTCGGACAGGTCGCAATTTGGCCTGAGGATGAACGGGAAGACGGGGAACCAATGAGAGACTAGCTCTAGGTGTTGGGACAGGCACAGGTCACTCTATTTTCCCATCAGGAAGAAGAATGAACCACAGGCTCAGCCTGCCCCCCGGAACCAGAATACGGCCTGAAGCAATCCTGCGCTTTGGCGGCCAGCTCCCAAAAAAGCGAGTTGACAAATGGAGCTCAAGGGCACTGCAATTCACAAACCTGCAGAGTTATAAATGATAACTCTCGTCCACAAATATATTGAGGGAAGGCAACGAAGAGGATTTGAAAGCAAGGCAGAATTGCAGGAAACAGGTTTCAGGAGGCAGAGTCGACTCGCCTTGAAAGCACATGAAAAGCGGCAAAGCGTTGACAATGATGCCCTTGGCCAAAAAGGGCGTATGCGTTTTTTCCTGAATATATTCAGGAAAAAACGCATACGCCCTTTTTGGCCAACCAGGCAAGCCGGAAAGGCAAATCAGCGCTACAAAGAAGTCTCGCTTGCCATCGGTCAAAAGGGCCATGCTGAAAAAAGTGTAAAAACCAGAAATGCAGGACAGGCCATGGAGACATGGGAGCCTTGCTACGCTGATGGGCGGGCTGTAAATTGCCAGCAGCCACTCTGGAGAAGTGTACGGTGTGTCCTGAAACATGTAATAAGCACAGCTTAGAGAGCATAGGGCACTTCCACTCATGGGCGTATAAATCGGGAAACCTAAAAATCAACAAGACACACGCACCCCAAAGTTTAGGGCTGCTCTGTTTCCAAGAACCTCCACTTCGGTACACCTTCAATATCCCAGGAAAGCGAAAAATGGATAAAGAAGTTGTGGTACTTAGGCACAATGGAATATCACTCAGCCATGAAATCAATGTCATAAGGCTAGTAGCAGCAGGATGAGTGGATTTAGGTACGATGACTCTCAGTGAAATAAGTCACAGAGAAAAAGACACTTATCCTAAGATATCACTTATAGAGGGAATGTCAAAATCGCTACACTTGAACTGAATTACAAAACAGAACAGAGTCACACATTTAGAAAACACACTATGGCTGCTTAACGGGAAAGGTGAGGTGGGGTGATGCATAAAACAAGGGTTTGAAATTAGCTCAGATACCGTTCCACAAGCCAAATATGTAATAGACAAGACCTACTCCCTGCTCAGTGAACTGGACTCAACAGCCCCTATTCACCGCCCAAGAATATATCTGACTAGTAAGAGTCTTAAAACCTATGTATTGATCTCTCTCTGGAAGTGCATCAAGAGGGTGTAAAGCGGCATAAACACAGCAGTGAAAAGCAGCTAAACCCCATTATAAAAATAGATTACTTAAAAAAAACCCCATAAAACAAAGACAGTGAAAGAGAGAGAAATTCTTACAAAATCCGTTCAGGGGCTCTGATGCAACCTGGATTGACCATATCTAGACCCACAGCTGGATGAGACATGAGGCTGGACACTCTTGGGGCTGAGAGGATTGGTGAGCTTGGGTGAGCAAACGCAGACCCTTTAAAGTCCTACTGCGTGGTACCCATGCCGTGGGTCCCAAATCTCCAGGTTCAAGGGCATCTTCCTACATCGAAAACATGCGTGGGAAACCCAGAAGATGGTACACCGTGTGATCGGGAAAGGGTTCTCAAACGCACCTCATTTCTCCTCTCCTTGTGCTCGGGTTCGCCATTCCAGCCGCTCTACTAACAATCTCCCTACTTGGAGAATCTGCACCTTTAACCTCCTGTTTCGGACAGGTGGCAATTTGGCCTGAGGATGAACGGGAAGACGGGGAACCAATGAGAGACTAGCTCTAGGTGTTGGGACAGGCACAGGTCACTCTATTTTCCCATCAGGAAGAAGAATGAACCACAGGCTCAGCCTGCCCCCCGGAACCAGAATACGGCCTGAAGCAATCCTGCGCTTTGGCGGCCAGCTCCCAAAAAAGCGAGTTGACAAATGGAGCTCAGGGGCACTGCAACTCACAAACCTGCAGAGTTATAAATGATAACTCTCGTCCACAAATATATTGAGGGAAGGCAACGAAGAGGATTTGAAAGCAAGGCAGAATTGCAGGAAACAGGTTTCAGGAGGCAGAGTCGACTCGCCTTGAAAGCACATGAAAAGCGGCAAAGCGTTGACAATGATGCCCTTGGCCAAAAAGGGCGTATGCGTTTTTTCCTGAATATATTCAGGAAAAAACGCATACGCCCTTTTTGGCCAACCAGGCAAGCCGGAAAGGCAAATCAGCGCTACAAAGAAGTCTCGCTTGCCATCGGTCAAAAGGGCCATGCTGAAAAAAGTGTAAAAACCAGAAATGCAGGACAGGCCATGGAGACATGGGAGCCTTGCTACGCTGATGGGCGGGCTGTAAATTGCCAGCAGCCACTCTGGAGAAGTGTACGGTGTGTCCTGAAACATGTAATAAGCACAGCTTAGAGAGCATAGGGCACTTCCACTCATGGGCGTATAAATCGGGAAACCTAAAAATCAACAAGACACAGGCACCCCAAAGTTTAGGGCTGCTCTGTTTCCAAGAACCTCCACTTCGGTACACCTTCAATATCCCAGGAAAGCGAAAAATGGATAAAGAAGTTGTGGTACTTAGGCACAATGGAATATCACTCAGCCATGAAATCAATGTCATAAGGCTAGTAGCAGCAGGATGAGTGGATTTAGGTACGATGACTCTCAGTGAAATAAGTCACAGAGAAAAGGACACTTATCCTAAGATATCACTTATAGAGGGAATGTCAAAATCGCTACACTTGAACTGAATTACAAAACAGAACAGAGTCACACATTTAGAAAACACACTATGGCTGCTTAACGGGAAAGGTGAGGTGGGGTGATGCATAAAACAAGGGTTTGAAATTAGCTCAGATACCGTTCCACAAGCCAAATATGTAATAGACAAGACCTACTCCCTGCTCAGTGAACTGGACTCAACAGCCCCTATTCACCGCCCAAGAATATATCTGACTAGTAAGAGTCTTAAAACCTATGTATTGATCTCTCTCTGGAAGTGCATCAAGAGGGTGTAAAGCGGCATAAACACAGCAGTGAAAAGCAGCTAAACTCCATTATAAAAATAGATTACTTAAAAAAAACCCCATAAAACAAAGACAGTGAAAGAGAGAGAAATTCTTACAAAATCCGTTCAGGGACTCTGATGCAACCTGGATTGACCATATCTAGACCCACAGCTGGATGAGACATAAGGCTGGACACTCTTGGGGCTGAGAGGATTGGTGAGCTTGGGTGAGCAAACGCAGACCCTTTAAAGTCCTACTGCGTGGTACCCATGCCGTGGGTCCCAAATCTCCAGGTTCAAGGGCATCTTCCTACATCGAAAACATGCGTGGGAAACCCAGAAGATGGTACACCGTGTGATCGGGAAAGGGTTCTCAAACGCACCTCATTTCTCCTCTCCTTGTGCTCGGGTTCGCCATTCCAGCCGCTCTACTAACAATCTCCCTACTTGGAGAATCTGCACCTATAATCTCCTGTTTCGGACAGGTGGCAATTTGGCCTGAGGATGAACGGGAAGACGGGGAACCAATGAGAGACTAGCTCTAGGTGTTGGGACAGGCACAGGTCACTCTATTTTCCCATCAGGAAGAAGAATGAACCACAGGCTCAGCCTGCCCCCCGGAACCAGAATACGGCCTGAAGCAATCCTGCGCTTTGGTGGCCAGCTCCCAAAAAAGCGAGTTGACAAATGGAGCTCAAGGGCACTGCAACTCACAAACCTGCAGAGTTATAAATGATAACTCTCGTCCACAAATATATTGAGGGAAGGCAACGAAGAGGATTTGAAAGCAAGGCAGAATTGCAGGAAACAGGTTTCAGGAGGCAGACTCGACTCGCCTTGAAAGCACATGAAAAGCGGCAAAGCGTTGACAATGATGCCCTTGGCCAAAAAGGGCGTATGCGTTTTTTCCTGAATATATTCAGGAAAAAACGCATACGCCCTTTTTGGCCAACCAGGCAAGCCCGAAAGGCAAATCAGCGCTACAAAGAAGTCTCGCTTGCCATCGGTCAAAAGGGCCATGCTGAAAAAAGTGTAAAAACCAGAAATGCAGGACAGGCCATGGAGACATGGGAGCCTTGCTACGCTGATGGGCGGGCTGTAAATTGCCAGCAGCCACTCTGGAGAAGTGTACGGTGTGTCCTGAAACATGTAATAAGCACAGCTTAGAGAGCATAGGGCACTTCCACTCATGGGCGTATAAATCGGGAAACCTAAAAATCAACAAGACACAGGCACCCCAAAGTTTAGGGCTGCTCTGTTTCCAAGAACCTCCACTTCGGTACACCTTCAATATCCCAGGAAAGCGAAAAATGGATAAAGAAGTTGTGGTACTTAGGCACAATGGAATATCACTCAGCCATGAAATCAATGTCATAAGGCTAGTAGCAGCAGGATGAGTGGATTTAGGTACGATGACTCTCAGTGAAATAAGTCACAGAGAAAAAGACACTTATCCTAAGATATCACTTATAGAGGGAATGTCAAAATCGCTACACTTGAACTGAATTACAAAACAGAACAGAGTCACACATTTAGAAAACACACTATGGCTGCTTAACGGGAAAGGTGAGGTGGGGTGATGCATAAAACAAGGGTTTGAAATTAGCTCAGATACCGTTCCACAAGCCAAATATGTAATAGACAAGACCTACTCCCTGCTCAGTGAACTGGACTCAACAGCCCCTATTCACCGCCCAAGAATATATCTGACTAGTAAGAGTCTTAAAACCTATGTATTGATCTCTCTCTGGAAGTGCATCAAGAGGGTGTAAAGCGGCATAAACACAGCAGTGAAAAGCAGCTAAACCCCATTATAAAAATAGATTACTTAAAAAAAAACCCATAAAACAAAGACAATGAAAGAGAGAGAAATTCTTACAAAATCCGTTCAGGGGCTCTGATGCAACCTGGATTGACCATATCTAGACCCACAGCTGGATGAGACATGAGGCTGGACACTCTTGGGGCTGAGAGGATTGGTGAGCTTGGGTGAGCAAACGCAGACCCTTTAAAGTCCTACTGCGTGGTACCCATGCCGTGGGTCCCAAATCTCCAGGTTCAAGGGCATCTTCCTACATCGAAAACATGCGTGGGAAACCCAGAAGATGGTACACCGTGTGATCGGGAAAGGGTTCTCAAACGCACCTCATTTCTCCTCTCCTTGTGCTCGGGTTCGCCATTCCAGCCGCTCTACTAACAATCTCCCTACTTGGAGAATCAGCACCTTTAACCTCCTGTTTCGGACAGGTCGCAATTTGGCCTGAGGATGAACGGGAAGAGGGGGAACCAATGAGAGACTAGCTCTAGGTGTTGGGACAGGCACAGGTCACTCTATTTTCCCATCAGGAAGAAGAATGAACCACAGGCTCAGCCTGCCCCCGGAACCAGAATAGGGCCTGAAGCAATCCTGCGCTTTGGCGGCCACCTCCCAAAAAAGCGAGTTGACAAATGGAGCTCAGGGGCACTGCAACTCACAAACCTGCAGAGTTATAAATGATAACTCTCGTCCACAAATATATTGAGGGAAGGCAACGAAGAGGATTTGAATGCAAGGCAGAATTGCAGGAAACAGGTTTCAGGAGGCAGAGTCGACTCGCCTTGAAAGCACATGAAAAGCGGCAAAGCGTTGACAATGATGCCCTTGGCCAAAAAGGGCGTATGCGTTTTTTCCTGAATATATTCAGGAAAAAACGCATACGCCCTTTTTGGCCAACCAGGCAAGCCGGAAAGGCAAATCAGCGCTACAAAGAAGTCTCGCTTGCCATCGGTCAAAAGGGCCATGCTGAAAAAAGTGTAAAAACCAGAAATGCAGGACAGGCCATGGAGACATGGGAGCCTTGCTACGCTGATGGGCGGGCTGTAAATTGCCAGCAGCCACTCTGGAGAAGTGTACGGTGTGTCCTGAAACATGTAATAAGCACAGCTTAGAGAGCATAGGGCACTTCCACTCATGGGCGTATAAATCGGGAAACCTAAAAATCAACAAGACACACGCACCCCAAAGTTTAGGGCTGCTCTGTTTCCAAGAACCTCCACTTCGGTACACCTTCAATATCCCAGGAAAGCGAAAAATGGATAAAGAAGTTGTGGTACTTAGGCACAATGGAATATCACTCAGCCATGAAATCAATGTCATAAGGCTAGTAGCAGCAGGATGAGTGGATTTAGGTACGATGACTCTCAGTGAAATAAGTCACAGAGAAAAAGACACTTATCCTAAGATATCACTTATAGAGGGAATGTCAAAATCGCTACACTTGAACTGAATTACAAAACAGAACAGAGTCACACATTTAGAAAACACACTATGGCTGCTTAACGGGAAAGGTGAGGTGGGGTGATGCATAAAACAAGGGTTTGAAATTAGCTCAGATACCGTTCCACAAGCCAAATATGTAATAGACAAGACCTACTCCCTGCTCAGTGAACTGGACTCAACAGCCCCTATTCACCGCCCAAGAATATATCTGACTAGTAAGAGTCTTAAAACCTATGTATTGATCTCTCTCTGGAAGTGCATCAAGAGGGTGTAAAGCGGCATAAACACAGCAGTGAAAAGCAGCTAAACCCCATTATAAAAATAGATTACTTAAAAAAAACCCCATAAAACAAAGACAGTGAAAGAGAGAGAAATTCTTACAAAATCCGTTCAGGGGCTCTGATGCAACCTGGATTGACCATATCTAGACCCACAGCTGGATGAGACATGAGGCTGGACACTCTTGGGGCTGAGAGGATTGGTGAGCTTGGGTGAGCAAACGCAGACCCTTTAAAGTCCTACTGCGTGGTACCCATGCCGTGGGTCCCAAATCTCCAGGTTCAAGGGCATCTTCCTACATCGAAAACATGCGTGGGAAACCCAGAAGATGGTACACCGTGTGATCGGGAAAGGGTTCTCAAACGCACCTCATTTCTCCTCTCCTTGTGCTCGGGTTCGCCATTCCAGCCGCTCTACTAACAATCTCCCTACTTGGAGAATCTGCACCTTTAACCTCCTGTTTCGGACAGGTGGCAATTTGGCCTGAGGATGAACGGGAAGACGGGGAACCAATGAGAGACTAGCTCTAGGTGTTGGGACAGGCACAGGTCACTCTATTTTCCCATCAGGAAGAAGAATGAACCACAGGCTCAGCCTGCCCCCCGGAACCAGAATACGGCCTGAAGCAATCCTGCGCTTTGGCGGCCAGCTCCCAAAAAAGCGAGTTGACAAATGGAGCTCAGGGGCACTGCAACTCACAAACCTGCAGAGTTATAAATGATAACTCTCGTCCACAAATATATTGAGGGAAGGCAACGAAGAGGATTTGAAAGCAAGGCAGAATTGCAGGAAACAGGTTTCAGGAGGCAGAGTCGACTCGCCTTGAAAGCACATGAAAAGCGGCAAAGCGTTGACAATGATGCCCTTGGCCAAAAAGGGCGTATGCGTTTTTTCCTGAATATATTCAGGAAAAAACGCATACGCCCTTTTTGGCCAACCAGGCAAGCCGGAAAGGCAAATCAGCGCTACAAAGAAGTCTCGCTTGCCATCGGTCAAAAGGGCCATGCTGAAAAAAGTGTAAAAACCAGAAATGCAGGACAGGCCATGGAGACATGGGAGCCTTGCTACGCTGATGGGCGGGCTGTAAATTGCCAGCAGCCACTCTGGAGAAGTGTACGGTGTGTCCTGAAACATGTAATAAGCACAGCTTAGAGAGCATAGGGCACTTCCACTCATGGGCGTATAAATCGGGAAACCTAAAAATCAACAAGACACAGGCACCCCAAAGTTTAGGGCTGCTCTGTTTCCAAGAACCTCCACTTCGGTACACCTTCAATATCCCAGGAAAGCGAAAAATGGATAAAGAAGTTGTGGTACTTAGGCACAATGGAATATCACTCAGCCATGAAATCAATGTCATAAGGCTAGTAGCAGCAGGATGAGTGGATTTAGGTACGATGACTCTCAGTGAAATAAGTCACAGAGAAAAGGACACTTATCCTAAGATATCACTTATAGAGGGAATGTCAAAATCGCTACACTTGAACTGAATTACAAAACAGAACAGAGTCACACATTTAGAAAACACACTATGGCTGCTTAACGGGAAAGGTGAGGTGGGGTGATGCATAAAACAAGGGTTTGAAATTAGCTCAGATACCGTTCCACAAGCCAAATATGTAATAGACAAGACCTACTCCCTGCTCAGTGAACTGGACTCAACAGCCCCTATTCACCGCCCAAGAATATATCTGACTAGTAAGAGTCTTAAAACCTATGTATTGATCTCTCTCTGGAAGTGCATCAAGAGGGTGTAAAGCGGCATAAACACAGCAGTGAAAAGCAGCTAAACTCCATTATAAAAATAGATTACTTAAAAAAAACCCCATAAAACAAAGACAGTGAAAGAGAGAGAAATTCTTACAAAATCCGTTCAGGGACTCTGATGCAACCTGGATTGACCATATCTAGACCCACAGCTGGATGAGACATGAGGCTGGACACTCTTGGGGCTGAGAGGATTGGTGAGCTTGGGTGAGCAAACGCAGACCCTTTAAAGTCCTACTGCGTGGTACCCATGCCGTGGGTCCCAAATCTCCAGGTTTAAGGGCATCTTCCTACATCGAAAACATGCGTGGGAAACCCAGAAGATGGTACACCGTGTGATCGGGAAAGGGTTCTCAAACGCACCTCATTTCTCCTCTCCTTGTGCTCGGGTTCGCCATTCCAGCCGCTCTACTAACAATCTCCCTACTTGGAGAATCTGCACCTTTAACCTCCTGTTTCGGACAGGTCGCAATTTGGCCTGAGGATGAACGGGAAGACGGGGAACCAATGAGAGACTAGCTCTAGGTGTTGGGACAGGCACAGGTCACTCTATTTTCCCATCAGGAAGAAGAATGAACCACAGGCTCAGCCTGCCCCCGGAACCAGAATACGGCCTGAAGCAATCCTGCGCTTTGGCGGCCAGCTCCCAAAAAAGCGAGTTGACAAATGGAGCTCAAGGGCACTGCAATTCACAAACCTGCAGAGTTATAAATGATAACTCTCGTCCACAAATATATTGAGGGAAGGCAACGAAGAGGATTTGAAAGCAAGGCAGAATTGCAGGAAACAGGTTTCAGGAGGCAGAGTCGACTCGCCTTGAAAGCACATGAAAAGCGGCAAAGCGTTGACAATGATGCCCTTGGCCAAAAAGGGCGTATGCGTTTCTTCCTGAATATATTCAGGAAAAAACGCATACGCCCTTTTTGGCCAACCAGGCAAGCCGGAAAGGCAAATCAGCGCTACAAAGAAGTCTCGCTTGCCATCGGTCAAAAGGGCCATGCTGAAAAAAGTGTAAAAACCAGAAATGCAGGACAGGCCATGGAGACATGGGAGCCTTGCTACGCTGATGGGCGGGCTGTAAATTGCCAGCAGCCACTCTGGAGAAGTGTACGGTGTGTCCTGAAACATGTAATAAGCACAGCTTCGAGAGCATAGGGCACTTCCACTCATGGGCGTATAAATCGGGAAACCTAAAAATCAACAAGACACAGGCACCCCAAAGTTTAGGGCTGCTCTGTTTCCAAGAACCTCCACTTCGGTACACCTTCAATATCCCAGGAAAGCGAAAAATGGATAAAGAAGTTGTGGTACTTAGGCACAAT
The DNA here is from genome assembly GCF_028564815.1 of Eubalaena glacialis. Classification (NCBI taxonomy): domain Eukaryota; kingdom Metazoa; phylum Chordata; class Mammalia; order Artiodactyla; family Balaenidae; genus Eubalaena; species Eubalaena glacialis. Next base: position 115,278,692 of record NC_083722.1, read on the forward strand.
GGAATATCACTCAGCCATGAAATCAATGTCATAAGGCTAGTAGCAGCAGGATGAGTGGATTTAGGTACGATGACTCTCAGTGAAATAAGTCACAGAGAAAAAGACACTTATCCTAAGATATCACTTATAGAGGGAATGTCAAAATCGCTACACTTGAACTGAATTACAAAACAGAACAGAGTCACACATTTAGAAAACACACTATGGCTGCTTAACGGGAAAGGTGAGGTGGGGTGATGCATAAAACAAGGGTTTGAAATTAGCTCAGATACCGTTCCACAAGCCAAATATGTAATAGACAAGACCTACTCCCTGCTCAGTGAACTGGACTCAACAGCCCCTATTCACCGCCCAAGAATATATCTGACTAGTAAGAGTCTTAAAACCTATGTATTGATCTCTCTCTGGAAGTGCATCAAGAGGGTGTAAAGCGGCATAAACACAGCAGTGAAAAGCAGCTAAACCCCATTATAAAAATAGATTACTTAAAAAAAAACCCATAAAACAAAGACAGTGAAAGAGAGAGAAATTCTTACAAAATCCGTTCAGGGGCTCTGATGCAACCTGGATTGACCATATCTAGACCCACAGCTGGATGAGACATGAGGCTGGACACTCTTGGGGCTGAGAGGATTGGTGAGCTTGGGTGAGCAAACGCAGACCCTTTAAAGTCCTACTGCGTGGTACCCATGCCGTGGGTCCCAAATCTCCAGGTTCAAGGGCATCTTCCTACATCGAAAACATGCGTGGGAAACCCAGAAGATGGTACACCGTGTGATCGGGAAAGGGTTCTCAAACGCACCTCATTTCTCCTCTCCTTGTGCTCGGGTTCGCCATTCCAGCCGCTCTACTAACAATCTCCCTACTTGGAGAATCTGCACCTTTAACCTCCTGTTTCGGACAGGTCGCAATTTGGCCTGAGGATGAACGGGAAGACGGGGAACCAATGAGAGACTAGCTCTAGGTGTTGGGACAGGCACAGGTCACTCTATTTTCCCATCAGGAAGAAGAATGAACCACAGGCTCAGCCTGCCCCCCGGAACCAGAATACGGCCTGAAGCAATCCTGCGCTTTGGCGGCCAGCTCCCAAAAAAGCGAGTTGACAAATGGAGCTCAAGGGCACTGCAATTCACAAACCTGCAGAGTTATAAATGATAACTCTCGTCCACAAATATATTGAGGGAAGGCAACGAAGAGGATTTGAAAGCAAGGCAGAATTGCAGGAAACAGGTTTCAGGAGGCAGAGTCGACTCGCCTTGAAAGCACATGAAAAGCGGCAAAGCGTTGACAATGATGCCCTTGGCCAAAAAGGGCGTATGCGGTTTTTCCTGAATATATTCAGGAAAAAACGCATACGCCCTTTTTGGCCAACCAGGCAAGCCGGAAAGGCAAATCAACGCTACAAAGAAGTCTCGCTTGCCATCGGTCAAAAGGGCCATGCTGAAAAAAGTGTAAAAACCAGAAATGCAGGACAGGCCATGGAGACATGGGAGCCTTGCTACGCTGATGGGCGGGCTGTAAATTGCCAGCAGCCACTCTGGAGAAGTGTACGGTGTGTCCTGAAACATGTAATAAGCACAGCTTCGAGAGCATAGGGCACTTCCACTCATGGGCGTATAAATCGGGAAACCTAAAAATCAACAAGACACAGGCACCCCAAAGTTTAGGGCTGCTCTGTTTCCAAGAACCTCCACTTCGGTACACCTTCAATATCCCAGGAAAGCGAAAAATGGATAAAGAAGTTGTGGTACTTAGGCACAATGGAATATCACTCAGCCATGAAATCAATGTCATAAGGCTAGTAGCAGCAGGATGAGTGGATTTAGGTACGATGACTCTCAGTGAAATAAGTCACAGAGAAAAAGACACTTATCCTAAGATATCACTTATAGAGGGAATGTCAAAATCGCTACACTTGAACTGAATTACAAAACAGAACAGAGTCACACATTTAGAAAACACACTATGGCTGCTTAACGGGAAAGGTGAGGTGGGGTGATGCATAAAACAAGGGTTTGAAATTAGCTCAGATACCGTTCCACAAGCCAAATATGTAATACACAAGACCTACTCCCTGCTCAGTGAACTGGACTCAACAGCCCCTATTCACCGCCCAAGAATATATCTGACTAGTAAGAGTCTTAAAACCTAGGTATTGATCTCTCTCTGGAAGTGCATCAAGAGGGTGTAAAGCGGCATAAACACAGCAGTGAAAAGCAGCTAAACCCCATTATAAAAATAGATTACTTAAAAAAAACCCATAAAACAAAGACAGTGAAAGAGAGAGAAATTCTTACAAAATCCGTTCAGGGGCTCTGATGCAACCTGGATTGACCATATCTAGACCCACAGCTGGATGAGACATGAGGCTGGACACTCTTGGGGCTGAGAGGATTGGTGAGCTTGGGTGAGCAAACGCAGACCCTTTAAAGTCCTACTGCGTGGTACCCATGCCGTGGGTCCCAAATCTCCAGGTTCAAGGGCATCTTCCTACATCGAAAACATGCGTGGGAAACCCAGAAGATGGTACACCGTGTGATCGGGAAAGGGTTCTCAAACGCACCTCATTTCTCCTCTCCTTGTGCTCGGGTTCGCCATTCCAGCCGCTCTACTAACAATCTCCCTACTTGGAGAATCAGCACCTTTAACCTCCTGTTTCGGACAGGTCGCAATTTGGCCTGAGGATGAACGGGAAGACGGGGAACCAATGAGAGACTAGCTCTAGGTGTTGGGACAGGCACAGGTCACTCTATTTTCCCATCAGGAAGAAGAATGAACCACAGGCTCAGCCTGCCCCCCGGAACCAGAATACGGCCTGAAGCAATCCTGCGCTTTGGCGGCCAGCTCCCAAAAAAGCGAGTTGACAAATGGAGCTCAGGGGCACTGCAATTCACAAACCTGCAGAGTTATAAATGATAACTCTCGTCCACAAATATATTGAGGGAAGGCAACGAAGAGGATTTGAAAGCAAGGCAGAATTGCAGGAAACAGGTTTCAGGAGGCAGAGTCGACTCGCCTTGAAAGCACATGAAAAGCGGCAAAGCGTTGACAATGATGCCCTTGGCCAAAAAGGGCGTATGCGTTTTTTCCTGAACATATTCAGGAAAAAACGCATACGCCCTTTTTGGCCAACCAGGCAAGCCGGAAAGGCAAATCAGCGCTACAAAGAAGTCTCGCTTGCCATCGGTCAAAAGGGCCATGCTGAAAAAAGTGTAAAAACCAGAAATGCAGGACAGGCCATGGAGACATGGGAGCCTTGCTACGCTGATGGGCGGGCTGTAAATTGCCAGCAGCCACTCTGGAGAAGTGTACGGTGTGTCCTGAAACATGTAATAAGCACAGCTTAGAGAGCATAGGGCACTTCCACTCATGGGCGTATAAATAGGGAAACCTAAAAATCAACAAGACACAGGCACCCCAAAGTTTAGGGCTGCTCTGTTTCCAAGAACCTCCACTTCGGTACACCTTCAATATCCCAGGAAAGCGAAAAATGGATAAAGAAGTTGTGGTACTTAGGCACAATGGAATATCACTCAGCCATGAAATCAATGTCATAAGGCTAGTAGCAGCAGGATGAGTGGATTTAGGTACGATGACTCTCAGTGAAATAAGTCACAGAGAAAAAGACACTTATCCTAAGATATCACTTATAGAGGGAATGTCAAAGTCGCTACACTTGAACTGAATTACAAAACAGAACAGAGTCACACATTTAGAAAACACACTATGGCTGCTTAACGGGAAAGGTGAGGTGGGGTGATGCATAAAACAAGGGTTTGAAATTAGCTCAGATACCGTTCCACAAGCCAAATATGTAATACACAAGACCTACTCCCTGCTCAGTGAACTGGACTCAACAGCCCCTATTCACCGCCCAAGAATATATCTGACTAGTAAGAGTCTTAAAACGTATGTATTGATCTCTCTCTGGAAGTGCATCAAGAGGGTGTAAAGCGGCATAAACACAGCAGTGAAAAGCAGCTAAACCCCATTATAAAAATAGATTACTTAAAAAAAACCCCATAAAACAAAGACAGTGAAAGAGAGAGAAATTCATACAAAATCCGTTCAGGGGCTCTGATGCAACCTGGATTGACCATATCTAGACCCACAGCTGGATGAGACATGAGGCTGGACACTCTTGGGGCTGAGAGGATTGGTGAGCTTGGGTGAGCAAACGCAGACCCTTTAAAGTCCTACTGCGTGGTACCCATGCCGTGGGTCCCAAGTCTCCAGGTTCAAGGGCATCTTCCTACATCGAAAACATGCGTGGGAAACCCAGAAGATGGTACACCGTGTGATCGGGAAAGGGTTCTCAAACGCACCTCATTTCTCCTCTCCTTGTGCTCGGGTTCGCCATTCCAGCCGCTCTACTAACAATCTCCCTACTTGGAGAATCTGCACCTTTAACCTCCTGTTTCGGACAGGTCGCAATTTGGCCTGAGGATGAACGGGAAGACGGGGAACCAATGAGAGAGTAGCTCTAGGTGTTGGGACAGGCACAGGTCACTCTATTTTCCCATCAGGAAGAAGAATGAACCACAGGCTCAGCCTGCCCCCCGGAACCAGAATACGGCCTGAAGCAATCCTGCGCTTTGGCGGCCAGCTCCCAAAAAAGCGAGTTGACAAATGGAGCTCAAGGGCACTGCAATTCACAAACCTGCAGAGTTATAAATGATAACTCTCGTCCACAAATATATTGAGGGAAGGCAACGAAGAGGATTTGAAAGCAAGGCAGAATTGCAGGAAACAGGTTTCAGGAGGCAGAGTCGACTCGCCTTGAAAGCACATGAAAAGCGGCAAAGCGTTGACAATGATGCCCTTGGCCAAAAAGGGCGTATGCGTTTCTTCCTGAATATATTCAGGAAAAAACGCATACGCCCTTTTTGGCCAACCAGGCAAGCCGGAAAGGCAAATCAGCGCTACAAAGAAGTCTCGCTTGCCATCGGTCAAAAGGGCCATGCTGAAAAAAGTGTAAAAACCAGAAATGCAGGACAGGCCATGGAGACATGGGAGCCTTGCTACGCTGATGGGCGGGCTGTAAATTGCCAGCAGCCACTCTGGAGAAGTGTACGGTGTGTCCTGAAACATGTAATAAGCACAGCTTCGAGAGCATAGGGCACTTCCACTCATGGGCGTATAAATCGGGAAACCTAAAAATCAACAAGACACAGGCACCCCAAAGTTTAGGGCTGCTCTGTTTCCAAGAACCTCCACTTCGGTACACCTTCAATATCCCAGGAAAGCGAAAAATGGATAAAGAAGTTGTGGTACTTAGGCACAATGGAATATCACTCAGCCATGAAATCAATGTCATAAGGCTAGTAGCAGCAGGATGAGTGGATTTAGGTACGATGACTCTCAGTGAAATAAGTCACAGAGAAAAAGACACTTATCCTAAGATATCACTTATAGAGGGAATGTCAAAATCGCTACACTTGAACTGAATTACAAAACAGAACAGAGTCACACATTTAGAAAACACACTATGGCTGCTTAACGGGAAAGGTGAGGTGGGGTGATGCATAAAACAAGGGTTTGAAATTAGCTCAGATACCGTTCCACAAGCCAAATATGTAATACACAAGACCTACTCCCTGCTCAGTGAACTGGACTCAACAGCCCCTATTCACCGCCCAAGAATATATCTGACTAGTAAGAGTCTTAAAACCTAGGTATTGATCTCTCTCTGGAAGTGCATCAAGAGGGTGTAAAGCGGCATAAACACAGCAGTGAAAAGCAGCTAAACCCCATTATAAAAATAGATTACTTAAAAAAAAACCCATAAAACAAAGACAGTGAAAGAGAGAGAAATTCTTACAAAATCCGTTCAGGGGCTCTGATGCAACCTGGATTGACCATATCTAGACCCACAGCTGGATGAGACATGAGGCTGGACACTCTTGGGGCTGAGAGGATTGGTGAGCTTGGGTGAGCAAACGCAGACCCTTTAAAGTCCTACTGCGTGGTACCCATGCCGTGGGTCCCAAATCTCCAGGTTCAAGGGCATCTTCCTACATCGAAAACATGCGTGGGAAACCCAGAAGATGGTACACCGTGTGATCGGGAAAGGGTTCTCAAACGCACCTCATTTCTCCTCTCCTTGTGCTCGGGTTCGCCATTCCAGCCGCTCTACTAACAATCTCCCTACTTGGAGAATCAGCACCTTTAACCTCCTGTTTCGGACAGGTCGCAATTTGGCCTGAGGATGAACGGGAAGACGGGGAACCAATGAGAGACTAGCTCTAGGTGTTGGGACAGGCACAGGTCACTCTATTTTCCCATCAGGAAGAAGAATGAACCACAGGCTCAGCCTGCCCCCCGGAACCAGAATACGGCCTGAAGCAATCCTGCGCTTTGGCGGCCAGCTCCCAAAAAAGCGAGTTGACAAATGGAGCTCAGGGGCACTGCAATTCACAAACCTGCAGAGTTATAAATGATAACTCTCGTCCACAAATATATTGAGGGAAGGCAACGAAGAGGATTTGAAAGCAAGGCAGAATTGCAGGAAACAGGTTTCAGGAGGCAGAGTCGACTCGCCTTGAAAGCACATGAAAAGCGGCAAAGCGTTGACAATGATGCCCTTGGCCAAAAAGGGCGTATGCGTTTTTTCCTGAACATATTCAGGAAAAAACGCATACGCCCTTTTTGGCCAACCAGGCAAGCCGGAAAGGCAAATCAGCGCTACAAAGAAGTCTCGCTTGCCATCGGTCAAAAGGGCCATGCTGAAAAAAGTGTAAAAACCAGAAATGCAGGACAGGCCATGGAGACATGGGAGCCTTGCTACGCTGATGGGCGGGCTGTAAATTGCCAGCAGCCACTCTGGAGAAGTGTACGGTGTGTCCTGAAACATGTAATAAGCACAGCTTAGAGAGCATAGGGCACTTCCACTCATGGGCGTATAAATAGGGAAACCTAAAAATCAACAAGACACAGGCACCCCAAAGTTTAGGGCTGCTCTGTTTCCAAGAACCTCCACTTCGGTACACCTTCAATATCCCAGGAAAGCGAAAAATGGATAAAGAAGTTGTGGTACTTAGGCACAATGGAATATCACTCAGCCATGAAATCAATGTCATAAGGCTAGTAGCAGCAGGATGAGTGGATTTAGGTACGATGACTCTCAGTGAAATAAGTCACAGAGAAAAAGACACTTATCCTAAGATATCACTTATAGAGGGAATGTCAAAGTCGCTACACTTGAACTGAATTACAAAACAGAACAGAGTCACACATTTAGAAAACACACTATGGCTGCTTAACGGGAAAGGTGAGGTGGGGTGATGCATAAAACAAGGGTTTGAAATTAGCTCAGATACCGTTCCACAAGCCAAATATGTAATACACAAGACCTACTCCCTGCTCAGTGAACTGGACTCAACAGCCCCTATTCACCGCCCAAGAATATATCTGACTAGTAAGAGTCTTAAAACGTATGTATTGATCTCTCTCTGGAAGTGCATCAAGAGGGTGTAAAGCGGCATAAACACAGCAGTGAAAAGCAGCTAAACCCCATTATAAAAATAGATTACTTAAAAAAAACCCCATAAAACAAAGACAGTGAAAGAGAGAGAAATTCATACAAAATCCGTTCAGGGGCTCTGATGCAACCTGGATTGACCATATCTAGACCCACAGCTGGATGAGACATGAGGCTGGACACTCTTGGGGCTGAGAGGATTGGTGAGCTTGGGTGAGCAAACGCAGACCCTTTAAAGTCCTACTGCGTGGTACCCATGCCGTGGGTCCCAAGTCTCCAGGTTCAAGGGCATCTTCCTACATCGAAAACATGCGTGGGAAACCCAGAAGATGGTACACCGTGTGATCGGGAAAGGGTTCTCAAACGCACCTCATTTCTCCTCTCCTTGTGCTCGGGTTCGCCATTCCAGCCGCTCTACTAACAATCTCCCTACTTGGAGAATCTGCACCTTTAACCTCCTGTTTCGGACAGGTCGCAATTTGGCCTGAGGATGAACGGGAAGACGGGGAACCAATGAGAGAGTAGCTCTAGGTGTTGGGACAGGCACAGGTCACTCTATTTTCCCATCAGGAAGAAGAATGAACCACAGGCTCAGCCTGCCCCCCGGAACCAGAATACGGCCTGAAGCAATCCTGCGCTTTGGCGGCCAGCTCCCAAAAAAGCGAGTTGACAAATGGAGCTCAAGGGCACTGCAATTCACAAACCTGCAGAGTTATAAATGATAACTCTCGTCCACAAATATATTGAGGGAAGGCAACGAAGAGGATTTGAAAGCAAGGCAGAATTGCAGGAAACAGGTTTCAGGAGGCAGAGTCGACTCGCCTTGAAAGCACATGAAAAGCGGCAAAGCGTTGACAATGATGCCCTTGGCCAAAAAGGGCGTATGCGTTTCTTCCTGAATATATTCAGGAAAAAACGCATACGCCCTTTTTGGCCAACCAGGCAAGCCGGAAAGGCAAATCAGCGCTACAAAGAAGTCTCGCTTGCCATCGGTCAAAAGGGCCATGCTGAAAAAAGTGTAAAAACCAGAAATGCAGGACAGGCCATGGAGACATGGGAGCCTTGCTACGCTGATGGGCGGGCTGTAAATTGCCAGCAGCCACTCTGGAGAAGTGTACGGTGTGTCCTGAAACATGTAATAAGCACAGCTTAGAGAGCATAGGGCACTTCCACTCATGGGCGTATAAATCGGGAAACCTAAAAATCAACAAGACACAGGCACCCCAAAGTTTAGGGCTGCTCTGTTTCCAAGAACCTCCACTTCGCTACACCTTCAATATCCCAGGAAAGCGAAAAATGGATAAAGAAGTTGTGGTACTTAGGCACAATGGAATATCACTCAGCCATGAAATCAATGTCATAAGGCTAGTAGCAGCAGGATGAGTGGATTTAGGTACGATGACTCTCAGTGAAATAAGTCACAGAGAAAAAGACACTTATCCTAAGATATCACTTATAGAGGGAATGTCAAAATCGCTACACTTGAACTGAATTACAAAACAGAACAGAGTCACACATTTAGAAAACACACTATGGCTGCTTAACGGGAAAGGTGAGGTGGGGTGATGCATAAAACAAGGGTTTGAAATTAGCTCAGATACCGTTCCACAAGCCAAATATGTAATAGACAAGACCTACTCCCTGCTCAGTGAACTGCACTCAACAGCCCCTATTCACCGCCCAAGAATATATCTGACTAGTAAGAGTCTTAAAACCTATGTATTGATCTCTCTCTGGAAGTGCATCAAGAGGGTGTAAAGCGGCATAAACACAGCAGTGAAAAGCAGCTAAACCCCATTATAAAAATAGATTACTTAAAAAAAACCCCATAAAACAAAGACAGTGAAAGAGAGAGAAATTCTTACAAAATCCGTTCAGGGGCTCTGATGCAACCTGGATTGACCATATCTAGACCCACAGCTGGATGAGACATGAGGCTGGACACTCTTGGGGCTGAGAGGATTGGTGAGCTTGGGTGAGCAAACGCAGACCCTTTAAAGTCCTACTGCGTGGTACCCATGCCGTGGGTCCCAAATCTCCAGGTTCAAGGGCATCTTCCTACATCGAAAACATGCGTGGGAAACCCAGAAGATGGTACACCGTGTGATCGGGAAAGGGTTCTCAAACGCACCTCATTTCTCCTCTCCTTGTGCTCGGGTTCGCCATTCCAGCCGCTCTACTAACAATCTCCCTACTTGGAGAATCTGCACCTTTAACCTCCTGTTTCGGACAGGTCGCAATTTGGCCTGAGGATGAACGGGAAGACGGGGAACCAATGAGAGACTAGCTCTAGGTGTTGGGACAGGCACAGGTCACTCTATTTTCCCATCAGGAAGAAGAATGAACCACAGGCTCAGCCTGCCCCCCGGAACCAGAATACGGCCTGAAGCAATCCTGCGCTTTGGCGGCCAGCTCCCAAAAAAGCGAGTTGACAAATGGAGCTCAGGGGCACTGCAATTCACAAACCTGCAGAGTTATAAATGATAACTCTCGTCCACAAATATATTGAGGGAAGGCAACGAAGAGGATTTGAAAGCAAGGCAGAATTGCAGGAAACAGGTTTCAGGAGGCAGAGTCGACTCGCCTTGAAAGCACATGAAAAGCGGCAAAGCGTTGACAATGATGCCCTTGGCCAAAAAGGGCGTATGCGTTTTTTCCTGAACATATTCAGGAAAAAACGCATACGCCCTTTTTGGCCAACCAGGCAAGCCGGAAAGGCAAATCAGCGCTACAAAGAAGTCTCGCTTGCCATCGGTCAAAAGGGCCATGCTGAAAAAAGTGTAAAAACCAGAAATGCAGGACAGGCCATGGAGACATGGGAGCCTTGCTACGCTGATGGGCGGGCTGTAAATTGCCAGCAGCCACTCTGGAGAAGTGTACGGTGTGTCCTGAAACATGTAATAAGCACAGCTTAGAGAGCATAGGGCACTTCCACTCATGGGCGTATAAATAGGGAAACCTAAAAATCAACAAGACACAGGCACCCCAAAGTTTAGGGCTGCTCTGTTTCCAAGAACCTCCACTTCGGTACACCTTCAATATCCCAGGAAAGCGAAAAATGGATAAAGAAGTTGTGGTACTTAGGCACAATGGAATATCACTCAGCCATGAAATCAATGTCATAAGGCTAGTAGCAGCAGGATGAGTGGATTTAGGTACGATGACTCTCAGTGAAATAAGTCACAGAGAAAAAGACACTTATCCTAAGATATCACTTATAGAGGGAATGTCAAAGTCGCTACACTTGAACTGAATTACAAAACAGAACAGAGTCACACATTTAGAAAACACACTATGGCTGCTTAACGGGAAAGGTGAGGTGGGGTGATGCATAAAACAAGGGTTTGAAATTAGCTCAGATACCGTTCCACAAGCCAAATATGTAATAGACAAGACCTACTCCCTGCTCAGTGAACTGGACTCAACAGCCCCTATTCACCGCCCAAGAATATATCTGACTAGTAAGAGTCTTAAAACCTATGTATTGATCTCTCTCTGGAAGTGCATCAAGAGGGTGTAAAGCGGCATAAACACAGCAGTGAAAAGCAGCTAAACCCCATTATAAAAATAGATTACTTAAAAAAAAACCCATAAAACAAAGACAGTGAAAGAGAGAGAAATTCATACAAAATCCGTTCAGGGGCTCTGATGCAACCTAGATTGACCATATCTAGACCCACAGCTGGATGAGACATGAGGCTGGACACTCTTGGGGCTGAGAGGATTGGTGAGCTTGGGTGAGCAAACGCAGACCCTTTAAAGTCCTACTGCGTGGTACCCATGCCGTGGGTCCCAAGTCTCCAGGTTCAAGGGCATCTTCCTACATCGAAAACATGTGTGGGAAACCCAGAAGATGGTACACCGTGTGATCGGGAAAGGGTTCTCAAACGCACCTCATTTCTCCTCTCCTTGTGCTCGGGTTCGCCATTCCAGCCGCTCTACTAACAATCTCCCTACTTGGAGAATCTGCACCTTTAACCTCCTGTTTCGGACAGGTGGCAATTTGGCCTGAGGATGAACGGGAAGAGGGGGAACCAATGAGAGACTAGCTCTAGGTGTTGGGACAGGCACAGGTCACTCTATTTTCCCATCAGGAAGAAGAATGAACCACAGGCTCAGCCTGCCCCCGGAACCAGAATACGGCCTGAAGCAATCCTGCGCTTTGGCGGCCAGCTCCCAAAAAAGCGAGTTGACAAATGGAGCTCAAGGGCACTGCAATTCACAAACCTGCAGAGTTATAAATGATAACTCTCGTCCACAAATATATTGAGGGAAGGCAACGAAGAGGATTTGAAAGCAAGGCAGAATTGCAGGAAACAGGTTTCAGGAGGCAGAGTCGACTCGCCTTGAAAGCACATGAAAAGCGGCAAAGCGTTGACAATGATGCCCTTGGCCAAAAAGGGCGTATGCGTTTCTTCCTGAATATATTCAGGAAAAAACGCATACGCCCTTTTTGGCCAACCAGGCAAGCCGGAAAGGCAAATCAGCGCTACAAAGAAGTCTCGCTTGCCATCGGTCAAAAGGGCCATGCTGAAAAAAGTGTAAAAACCAGAAATGCAGGACAGGCCATGGAGACATGGGAGCCTTGCTACGCTGATGGGCGGGCTGTAAATTGCCAGCAGCCACTCTGGAGAAGTGTACGGTGTGTCCTGAAACATGTAATAAGCACAGCTTCGAGAGCATAGGGCACTTCCACTCATGGGCGTATAAATCGGGAAACCTAAAAATCAACAAGACACAGGCACCCCAAAGTTTAGGGCTGCTCTGTTTCCAAGAACCTCCACTTCGCTACACCTTCAATATCCCAGGAAAGCGAAAAATGGATAAAGAAGTTGTGGTACTTAGGCACAATGGAATATCACTCAGCCATGAAATCAATGTCATAAGGCTAGTAGCAGCAGGATGAGTGGATTTAGGTACGATGACTCTCAGTGAAATAAGTCACAGAGAAAAAGACACTTATCCTAAGATATCACTTATAGAGGGAATGTCAAAATCGCTACACTTGAACTGAATTACAAAACAGAACAGAGTCACACATTTAGAAAACACACTATGGCTGCTTAACGGGAAAGGTGAGGTGGGGTGATGCATAAAACAAGGGTTTGAAATTAGCTCAGATACCGTTCCACAAGCCAAATATGTAATACACAAGACCTACTCCCTGCTCAGTGAACTGGACTCAACAGCCCCTATTCACCGCCCAAGAATATATCTGACTAGTAAGAGTCTTAAAACCTAGGTATTGATCTCTCTCTGGAAGTGCATCAAGAGGGTGTAAAGCGGCATAAACACAGCAGTGAAAAGCAGCTAAACCCCATTATAAAAATAGATTACTTAAAAAAAAACCCATAAAACAAAGACAGTGAAAGAGAGAGAAATTCTTACAAAATCCGTTCAGGGGCTCTGATGCAACCTGGATTGACCATATCTAGACCCACAGCTGGATGAGACATGAGGCTGGACACTCTTGGGGCTGAGAGGATTGGTGAGCTTGGGTGAGCAAACGCAGACCCTTTAAAGTCCTACTGCGTGGTACCCATGCCGTGGGTCCCAAATCTCCAGGTTCAAGGGCATCTTCCTACATCGAAAACATGCGTGGGAAACCCAGAAGATGGTACACCGTGTGATCGGGAAAGGGTTCTCAAACGCACCTCATTTCTCCTCTCCTTGTGCTCGGGTTCGCCATTCCAGCCGCTCTACTAACAATCTCCCTACTTGGAGAATCAGCACCTTTAACCTCCTGTTTCGGACAGGTCGCAATTTGGCCTGAGGATGAACGGGAAGACGGGGAACCAATGAGAGACTAGCTCTAGGTGTTGGGACAGGCACAGGTCACTCTATTTTCCCATCAGGAAGAAGAATGAACCACAGGCTCAGCCTGCCCCCCGGAACCAGAATACGGCCTGAAGCAATCCTGCGCTTTGGCGGCCAGCTCCCAAAAAAGCGAGTTGACAAATGGAGCTCAGGGGCACTGCAATTCACAAACCTGCAGAGTTATAAATGATAACTCTCGTCCACAAATATATTGAGGGAAGGCAACGAAGAGGATTTGAAAGCAAGGCAGAATTGCAGGAAACAGGTTTCAGGAGGCAGAGTCGACTCGCCTTGAAAGCACATGAAAAGCGGCAAAGCGTTGACAATGATGCCCTTGGCCAAAAAGGGCGTATGCGTTTTTTCCTGAACATATTCAGGAAAAAACGCATACGCCCTTTTTGGCCAACCAGGCAAGCCGGAAAGGCAAATCAGCGCTACAAAGAAGTCTCGCTTGCCATCGGTCAAAAGGGCCATGCTGAAAAAAGTGTAAAAACCAGAAATGCAGGACAGGCCATGGAGACATGGGAGCCTTGCTACGCTGATGGGCGGGCTGTAAATTGCCAGCAGCCACTCTGGAGAAGTGTACGGTGTGTCCTGAAACATGTAATAAGCACAGCTTAGAGAGCATAGGGCACTTCCACTCATGGGCGTATAAATCGGGAAACCTAAAAATCAACAAGACACAGGCACCCCAAAGTTTAGGGCTGCTCTGTTTCCAAGAACCTCCACTTCGGTACACCTTCAATATCCCAGGAAAGCGAAAAATGGATAAAGAAGTTGTGGTACTTAGGCACAATGGAATATCACTCAGCCATGAAATCAATGTCATAAGGCTAGTAGCAGCAGGATGAGTGGATTTAGGTACGATGACTCTCAGTGAAATAAGTCACAGAGAAAAAGACACTTATCCTAAGATATCACTTATAGAGGGAATGTCAAAGTCGCTACACTTGAACTGAATTACAAAACAGAACAGAGTCACACATTTAGAAAACACACTATGGCTGCTTAACGGGAAAGGTGAGGTGGGGTGATGCATAAAACAAGGGTTTGAAATTAGCTCAGATACCGTTCCACAAGCCAAATATGTAATAGACAAGACCTACTCCCTGCTCAGTGAACTGCACTCAACAGCCCCTATTCACCGCCCAAGAATATATCTGACTAGTAAGAGTCTTAAAACCTATGTATTGATCTCTCTCTGGAAGTGCATCAAGAGGGTGTAAAGCGGCATAAACACAGCAGTGAAAAGCAGCTAAACCCCATTATAAAAATAGATTACTTAAAAAAAAACCCATAAAACAAAGACAGTGAAAGAGAGAGAAATTCTTACAAAATCCGTTCAGGGGCTCTGATGCAACCTGGATTGACCATATCTAGACCCACAGCTGGATGAGACATGAGGCTGGACACTCTTGGGGCTGAGAGGATTGGTGAGCTTGGGTGAGCAAACGCAGACCCTTTAAAGTCCTACTGCGTGGTACCCATGCCGTGGGTCCCAAATCTCCAGGTTCAAGGGCATCTTCCTACATCGAAAACATGCGTGGGAAACCCAGAAGATGGTACACCGTGTGATCGGGAAAGGGTTCTCAAACGCACCTCATTTCTCCTCTCCTTGTGCTCGGGTTCGCCATTCCAGCCGCTCTACTAACAATCTCCCTACTTGGAGAATCTGCACCTTTAACCTCCTGTTTCGGACAGGTCGCAATTTGGCCTGAGGATGAACGGGAAGACGGGGAACCAATGAGAGACTAGCTCTAGGTATTGGGACAGGCACAGGTCACTCTATTTTCCCATCAGGAAGAAGAATGAACCACAGGCTCAGCCTGCCCCCCGGAACCAGAATACGGCCTGAAGCAATCCTGCGCTTTGGCGGCCAGCTCCCAAAAAAGCGAGTTGACAAATGGAGCTCAGGGGCACTGCAATTCACAAACCTGCAGAGTTATAAATGATAACTCTCGTCCACAAATATATTGAGGGAAGGCAACGAAGAGGATTTGAAAGCAAGGCAGAATTGCAGGAAACAGGTTTCAGGAGGCAGAGTCGACTCGCCTTGAAAGCACATGAAAAGCGGCAAAGCGTTGACAATGATGCCCTTGGCCAAAAAGGGCGTATGCGTTTTTTCCTGAACATATTCAGGAAAAAACGCATACGCCCTTTTTGGCCAACCAGGCAAGCCGGAAAGGCAAATCAGCGCTACAAAGAAGTCTCGCTTGCCATCGGTCAAAAGGGCCATGCTGAAAAAAGTGTAAAAACCAGAAATGCAGGACAGGCCATGGAGACATGGGAGCCTTGCTACGCTGATGGGCGGGCTGTAAATTGCCAGCAGCCACTCTGGAGAAGTGTACGGTGTGTCCTGAAACATGTAATAAGCACAGCTTAGAGAGCATAGGGCACTTCCACTCATGGGCGTATAAATAGGGAAACCTAAAAATCAACAAGACACAGGCACCCCAAAGTTTAGGGCTGCTCTGTTTCCAAGAACCTCCACTTCGGTACACCTTCAATATCCCAGGAAAGCGAAAAATGGATAAAGAAGTTGTGGTACTTAGGCACAATGGAATATCACTCAGCCATGAAATCAATGTCATAAGGCTAGTAGCAGCAGGATGAGTGGATTTAGGTACGATGACTCTCAGTGAAATAAGTCACAGAGAAAAAGACACTTATCCTAAGATATCACTTATAGAGGGAATGTCAAAGTCGCTACACTTGAACTGAATTACAAAACAGAACAGAGTCACACATTTAGAAAACACACTATGGCTGCTTAACGGGAAAGGTGAGGTGGGGTGATGCATAAAACAAGGGTTTGAAATTAGCTCAGATACCGTTCCACAAGCCAAATATGTAATAGACAAGACCTACTCCCTGCTCAGTGAACTGGACTCAACAGCCCCTATTCACCGCCCAAGAATATATCTGACTAGTAAGAGTCTTAAAACCTATGTATTGATCTCTCTCTGGAAGTGCATCAAGAGGGTGTAAAGCGGCATAAACACAGCAGTGAAAAGCAGCTAAACCCCATTATAAAAATAGATTACTTAAAAAAAACCCCATAAAACAAAGACAGTGAAAGAGAGAGAAATTCATACAAAATCCGTTCAGGGGCTCTGATGCAACCTGGATTGACCATATCTAGACCCACAGCTGGATGAGACATGAGGCTGGACACTCTTGGGGCTGAGAGGATTGGTGAGCTTGGGTGAGCAAACGCAGACCCTTTAAAGTCCTACTGCGTGGTACCCATGCCGTGGGTCCCAAGTCTCCAGGTTCAAGGGCATCTTCCTACATCGAAAACATGTGTGGGAAACCCAGAAGATGGTACACCGTGTGATCGGGAAAGGGTTCTCAAACGCACCTCATTTCTCCTCTCCTTGTGCTCGGGTTCGCCATTCCAGCCGCTCTACTAACAATCTCCCTACTTGGAGAATCTGCACCTTTAACCTCCTGTTTCGGACAGGTCGCAATTTGGCCTGAGGATGAACGGGAAGAGGGGGAACCAATGAGAGACTAGCTCTAGGTGTTGGGACAGGCACAGGTCACTCTATTTTCCCATCAGGAAGAAGAATGAACCACAGGCTCAGCCTGCCCCCGGAACCAGAATACGGCCTGAAGCAATCCTGCGCTTTGGCGGCCAGCTCCCAAAAAAGCGAGTTGACAAATGGAGCTGAAGGGCACTGCAATTCACAAACCTGCAGAGTTATAAATGATAACTCTCGTCCACAAATATATTGAGGGAAGGCAACGAAGAGGATTTGAAAGCAAGGCAGAATTGCAGGAAACAGGTTTCAGGAGGCAGAGTCGACTCGCCTTGAAAGCACATGAAAAGCGGCAAAGCGTTGACAATGATGCCCTTGGCCAAAAAGGGCGTATGCGTTTCTTCCTGAATATATTCAGGAAAAAACGCAT
This sequence comes from Eubalaena glacialis, assembly GCF_028564815.1. Lineage (NCBI taxonomy): Eukaryota > Metazoa > Chordata > Mammalia > Artiodactyla > Balaenidae > Eubalaena > Eubalaena glacialis. Next base: position 115,295,901 of record NC_083722.1, read on the forward strand.
ACGCCCTTTTTGGCCAACCAGGCAAGCCGGAAAGGCAAATCAGCGCTACAAAGAAGTCTCGCTTGCCATCGGTCAAAAGGGCCATGCTGAAAAAAGTGTAAAAACCAGAAATGCAGGACAGGCCATGGAGACATGGGAGCCTTGCTACGCTGATGGGCGGGCTGTAAATTGCCAGCAGCCACTCTGGAGAAGTGTACGGTGTGTCCTGAAACATGTAATAAGCACAGCTTCGAGAGCATAGGGCACTTCCACTCATGGGCGTATAAATCGGGAAACCTAAAAATCAACAAGACACAGGCACCCCAAAGTTTAGGGCTGCTCTGTTTCCAAGAACCTCCACTTCGGTACACCTTCAATATCCCAGGAAAGCGAAAAATGGATAAAGAAGTTGTGGTACTTAGGCACAATGGAATATCACTCAGCCATGAAATCAATGTCATAAGGCTAGTAGCAGCAGGATGAGTGGATTTAGGTACGATGACTCTCAGTGAAATAAGTCACAGAGAAAAAGACACTTATCCTAAGATATCACTTATAGAGGGAATGTCAAAATCGCTACACTTGAACTGAATTACAAAACAGAACAGAGTCACACATTTAGAAAACACACTATGGCTGCTTAACGGGAAAGGTGAGGTGGGGTGATGCATAAAACAAGGGTTTGAAATTAGCTCAGATACCGTTCCACAAGCCAAATATGTAATACACAAGACCTACTCCCTGCTCAGTGAACTGGACTCAACAGCCCCTATTCACCGCCCAAGAATATATCTGACTAGTAAGAGTCTTAAAACCTAGGTATTGATCTCTCTCTGGAAGTGCATCAAGAGGGTGTAAAGCGGCATAAACACAGCAGTGAAAAGCAGCTAAACCCCATTATAAAAATAGATTACTTAAAAAAAAACCCATAAAACAAAGACAGTGAAAGAGAGAGAAATTCTTACAAAATCCGTTCAGGGGCTCTGATGCAACCTGGATTGACCATATCTAGACCCACAGCTGGATGAGACATGAGGCTGGACACTCTTGGGGCTGAGAGGATTGGTGAGCTTGGGTGAGCAAACGCAGACCCTTTAAAGTCCTACTGCGTGGTACCCATGCCGTGGGTCCCAAATCTCCAGGTTCAAGGGCATCTTCCTACATCGAAAACATGCGTGGGAAACCCAGAAGATGGTACACCGTGTGATCGGGAAAGGGTTCTCAAACGCACCTCATTTCTCCTCTCCTTGTGCTCGGGTTCGCCATTCCAGCCGCTCTACTAACAATCTCCCTACTTGGAGAATCAGCACCTTTAACCTCCTGTTTCGGACAGGTCGCAATTTGGCCTGAGGATGAACGGGAAGACGGGGAACCAATGAGAGACTAGCTCTAGGTGTTGGGACAGGCACAGGTCACTCTATTTTCCCATCAGGAAGAAGAATGAACCACAGGCTCAGCCTGCCCCCCGGAACCAGAATACGGCCTGAAGCAATCCTGCGCTTTGGCGGCCAGCTCCCAAAAAAGCGAGTTGACAAATGGAGCTCAGGGGCACTGCAATTCACAAACCTGCAGAGTTATAAATGATAACTCTCGTCCACAAATATATTGAGGGAAGGCAACGAAGAGGATTTGAAAGCAAGGCAGAATTGCAGGAAACAGGTTTCAGGAGGCAGAGTCGACTCGCCTTGAAAGCACATGAAAAGCGGCAAAGCGTTGACAATGATGCCCTTGGCCAAAAAGGGCGTATGCGTTTTTTCCTGAACATATTCAGGAAAAAACGCATACGCCCTTTTTGGCCAACCAGGCAAGCCGGAAAGGCAAATCAGCGCTACAAAGAAGTCTCGCTTGCCATCGGTCAAAAGGGCCATGCTGAAAAAAGTGTAAAAACCAGAAATGCAGGACAGGCCATGGAGACATGGGAGCCTTGCTACGCTGATGGGCGGGCTGTAAATTGCCAGCAGCCACTCTGGAGAAGTGTACGGTGTGTCCTGAAACATGTAATAAGCACAGCTTAGAGAGCATAGGGCACTTCCACTCATGGGCGTATAAATCGGGAAACCTAAAAATCAACAAGACACAGGCACCCCAAAGTTTAGGGCTGCTCTGTTTCCAAGAACCTCCACTTCGGTACACCTTCAATATCCCAGGAAAGCGAAAAATGGATAAAGAAGTTGTGGTACTTAGGCACAATGGAATATCACTCAGCCATGAAATCAATGTCATAAGGCTAGTAGCAGCAGGATGAGTGGATTTAGGTACGATGACTCTCAGTGAAATAAGTCACAGAGAAAAAGACACTTATCCTAAGATATCACTTATAGAGGGAATGTCAAAGTCGCTACACTTGAACTGAATTACAAAACAGAACAGAGTCACACATTTAGAAAACACACTATGGCTGCTTAACGGGAAAGGTGAGGTGGGGTGATGCATAAAACAAGGGTTTGAAATTAGCTCAGATACCGTTCCACAAGCCAAATATGTAATAGACAAGACCTACTCCCTGCTCAGTGAACTGCACTCAACAGCCCCTATTCACCGCCCAAGAATATATCTGACTAGTAAGAGTCTTAAAACCTATGTATTGATCTCTCTCTGGAAGTGCATCAAGAGGGTGTAAAGCGGCATAAACACAGCAGTGAAAAGCAGCTAAACCCCATTATAAAAATAGATTACTTAAAAAAAAACCCATAAAACAAAGACAGTGAAAGAGAGAGAAATTCTTACAAAATCCGTTCAGGGGCTCTGATGCAACCTGGATTGACCATATCTAGACCCACAGCTGGATGAGACATGAGGCTGGACACTCTTGGGGCTGAGAGGATTGGTGAGCTTGGGTGAGCAAACGCAGACCCTTTAAAGTCCTACTGCGTGGTACCCATGCCGTGGGTCCCAAATCTCCAGGTTCAAGGGCATCTTCCTACATCGAAAACATGCGTGGGAAACCCAGAAGATGGTACACCGTGTGATCGGGAAAGGGTTCTCAAACGCACCTCATTTCTCCTCTCCTTGTGCTCGGGTTCGCCATTCCAGCCGCTCTACTAACAATCTCCCTACTTGGAGAATCTGCACCTTTAACCTCCTGTTTCGGACAGGTCGCAATTTGGCCTGAGGATGAACGGGAAGACGGGGAACCAATGAGAGACTAGCTCTAGGTATTGGGACAGGCACAGGTCACTCTATTTTCCCATCAGGAAGAAGAATGAACCACAGGCTCAGCCTGCCCCCCGGAACCAGAATACGGCCTGAAGCAATCCTGCGCTTTGGCGGCCAGCTCCCAAAAAAGCGAGTTGACAAATGGAGCTCAGGGGCACTGCAATTCACAAACCTGCAGAGTTATAAATGATAACTCTCGTCCACAAATATATTGAGGGAAGGCAACGAAGAGGATTTGAAAGCAAGGCAGAATTGCAGGAAACAGGTTTCAGGAGGCAGAGTCGACTCGCCTTGAAAGCACATGAAAAGCGGCAAAGCGTTGACAATGATGCCCTTGGCCAAAAAGGGCGTATGCGTTTTTTCCTGAACATATTCAGGAAAAAACGCATACGCCCTTTTTGGCCAACCAGGCAAGCCGGAAAGGCAAATCAGCGCTACAAAGAAGTCTCGCTTGCCATCGGTCAAAAGGGCCATGCTGAAAAAAGTGTAAAAACCAGAAATGCAGGACAGGCCATGGAGACATGGGAGCCTTGCTACGCTGATGGGCGGGCTGTAAATTGCCAGCAGCCACTCTGGAGAAGTGTACGGTGTGTCCTGAAACATGTAATAAGCACAGCTTAGAGAGCATAGGGCACTTCCACTCATGGGCGTATAAATAGGGAAACCTAAAAATCAACAAGACACAGGCACCCCAAAGTTTAGGGCTGCTCTGTTTCCAAGAACCTCCACTTCGGTACACCTTCAATATCCCAGGAAAGCGAAAAATGGATAAAGAAGTTGTGGTACTTAGGCACAATGGAATATCACTCAGCCATGAAATCAATGTCATAAGGCTAGTAGCAGCAGGATGAGTGGATTTAGGTACGATGACTCTCAGTGAAATAAGTCACAGAGAAAAAGACACTTATCCTAAGATATCACTTATAGAGGGAATGTCAAAGTCGCTACACTTGAACTGAATTACAAAACAGAACAGAGTCACACATTTAGAAAACACACTATGGCTGCTTAACGGGAAAGGTGAGGTGGGGTGATGCATAAAACAAGGGTTTGAAATTAGCTCAGATACCGTTCCACAAGCCAAATATGTAATAGACAAGACCTACTCCCTGCTCAGTGAACTGGACTCAACAGCCCCTATTCACCGCCCAAGAATATATCTGACTAGTAAGAGTCTTAAAACCTATGTATTGATCTCTCTCTGGAAGTGCATCAAGAGGGTGTAAAGCGGCATAAACACAGCAGTGAAAAGCAGCTAAACCCCATTATAAAAATAGATTACTTAAAAAAAACCCCATAAAACAAAGACAGTGAAAGAGAGAGAAATTCATACAAAATCCGTTCAGGGGCTCTGATGCAACCTGGATTGACCATATCTAGACCCACAGCTGGATGAGACATGAGGCTGGACACTCTTGGGGCTGAGAGGATTGGTGAGCTTGGGTGAGCAAACGCAGACCCTTTAAAGTCCTACTGCGTGGTACCCATGCCGTGGGTCCCAAGTCTCCAGGTTCAAGGGCATCTTCCTACATCGAAAACATGTGTGGGAAACCCAGAAGATGGTACACCGTGTGATCGGGAAAGGGTTCTCAAACGCACCTCATTTCTCCTCTCCTTGTGCTCGGGTTCGCCATTCCAGCCGCTCTACTAACAATCTCCCTACTTGGAGAATCTGCACCTTTAACCTCCTGTTTCGGACAGGTCGCAATTTGGCCTGAGGATGAACGGGAAGACGGGGAACCAATGAGAGAGTAGCTCTAGGTGTTGGGACAGGCACAGGTCACTCTATTTTCCCATCAGGAAGAAGAATGAACCACAGGCTCAGCCTGCCCCCCGGAACCAGAATACGGCCTGAAGCAATCCTGCGCTTTGGCGGCCAGCTCCCAAAAAAGCGAGTTGACAAATGGAGCTCAAGGGCACTGCAATTCACAAACCTGCAGAGTTATAAATGATAACTCTCGTCCACAAATATATTGAGGGAAGGCAACGAAGAGGATTTGAAAGCAAGGCAGAATTGCAGGAAACAGGTTTCAGGAGGCAGAGTCGACTCGCCTTGAAAGCACATGAAAAGCGGCAAAGCGTTGACAATGATGCCCTTGGCCAAAAAGGGCGTATGTGTTTCTTCCTGAATATATTCAGGAAAAAACGCATACGCCCTTTTTGGCCAACCAGGCAAGCCGGAAAGGCAAATCAGCGCTACAAAGAAGTCTCGCTTGCCATCGGTCAAAAGGGCCATGCTGAAAAAAGTGTAAAAACCAGAAATGCAGGACAGGCCATGGAGACATGGGAGCCTTGCTACGCTGATGGGCGGGCTGTAAATTGCCAGCAGCCACTCTGGAGAAGTGTACGGTGTGTCCTGAAACATGTAATAAGCACAGCTTCGAGAGCATAGGGCACTTCCACTCATGGGCGTATAAATCGGGAAACCTAAAAATCAACAAGACACAGGCACCCCAAAGTTTAGGGCTGCTCTGTTTCCAAGAACCTCCACTTCGGTACACCTTCAATATCCCAGGAAAGCGAAAAATGGATAAAGAAGTTGTGGTACTTAGGCACAATGGAATATCACTCAGCCATGAAATCAATGTCATAAGGCTAGTAGCAGCAGGATGAGTGGATTTAGGTACGATGACTCTCAGTGAAATAAGTCACAGAGAAAAAGACACTTATCCTAAGATATCACTTATAGAGGGAATGTCAAAGTCGCTACACTTGAACTGAATTACAAAACAGAACAGAGTCACACATTTAGAAAACACACTATGGCTGCTTAACGGGAAAGGTGAGGTAGGGTGATGCATAAAACAAGGGTTTGAAATTAGCTCAGATACCGTTCCACAAGCCAAATATGTAATAGACAAGACCTACTCCCTGCTCAGTGAACTGGACTCAACAGCCCCTATTCACCGCCCAAGAATATATCTGACTAGTAAGAGTCTTAAAACCTATGTATTGATCTCTCTCTGGAAGTGCATCAAGAGGGTGTAAAGCGGCATAAACACAGCAGTGAAAAGCAGCTAAACCCCATTATAAAAATAGATTACTTAAAAAAAAACCCATAAAACAAAGACAGTGAAAGAGAGAGAAATTCTTACAAAATCCGTTCAGGGGCTCTGATGCAACCTGGATTGACCATATCTAGACCCACAGCTGGATGAGACATGAGGCTGGACACTCTTGGGGCTGAGAGGATTGGTGAGCTTGGGTGAGCAAACGCAGACCCTTTAAAGTCCTACTGCGTGGTACCCATGCCGTGGGTCCCAAATCTCCAGGTTCAAGGGCATCTTCCTACATCGAAAACATGCGTGGGAAACCCAGAAGATGGTACACCGTGTGATCGGGAAAGGGTTCTCAAACGCACCTCATTTCTCCTCTCCTTGTGCTCGGGTTCGCCATTCCAGCCGCTCTACTAACAATCTCCCTACTTGGAGAATCTGCACCTTTAACCTCCTGTTTCGGACAGGTCGCAATTTGGCCTGAGGATGAACGGGAAGACGGGGAACCAATGAGAGACTAGCTCTAGGTGTTGGGACAGGCACAGGTCACTCTATTTTCCCATCAGGAAGAAGAATGAACCACAGGCTCAGCCTGCCCCCCGGAACCAGAATACGGCCTGAAGCAATCCTGCGCTTTGGCGGCCAGCTCCCAAAAAAGCGAGTTGACAAATGGAGCTCAAGGGCACTGCAATTCACAAACCTGCAGAGTTATAAATGATAACTCTCGTCCACAAATATATTGAGGGAAGGCAACGAAGAGGATTTGAAAGCAAGGCAGAATTGCAGGAAACAGGTTTCAGGAGGCAGAGTCGACTCGCCTTGAAAGCACATGAAAAGCGGCAAAGCGTTGACAATGATGCCCTTGGCCAAAAAGGGCGTATGCGTTTCTTCCTGAATATATTCAGGAAAAAACGCATACGCCCTTTTTGGCCAACCAGGCAAGCCGGAAAGGCAAATCAGCGCTACAAAGAAGTCTCGCTTGCCATCGGTCAAAAGGGCCATGCTGAAAAAAGTGTAAAAACCAGAAATGCAGGACAGGCCATGGAGACATGGGAGCCTTGCTATGCTCATGGGCGGGCTGTAAATTGCCAACAGCCACTCTGGAGAAGTGTACGGTGTGTCCTGAAACATGTAATAAGCACAGCTTAGAGAGCATAGGGCACTTCCACTCATGGGCGTATAAATCGGGAAACCTAAAAATCAACAAGACACAGGCACCCCAAAGTTTAGGGCTGCTCTGTTTCCAAGAACCTCCACTTCGGTACACCTTCAATATCCCAGGAAAGCGAAAAATGGATAAAGAAGTTGTGGTACTTAGGCACAATGGAATATCACTCAGCCATGAAATCAATGTCATAAGGCTAGTAGCAGCAGGATGAGTGGATTTAGGTACGATGACTCTCAGTGAAATAAGTCACAGAGAAAAAGACACTTATCCTAAGATATCACTTATAGAGGGAATGTCAAAATCGCTACACTTGAACTGAATTACAAAACAGAACAGAGTCACACATTTAGAAAACACACTATGGCTGCTTAACGGGAAAGGTGAGGTGGGGTGATGCATAAAACAAGGGTTTGAAATTAGCTCAGATACCGTTCCACAAGCCAAATATGTAATAGACAAGACCTACTCCCTGCTCAGTGAACTGGACTCAACAGCCCCTATTCACCGCCCAAGAATATATCTGACTAGTAAGAGTCTTAAAACCTATGTATTGATCTCTCTCTGGAAGTGCATCAAGAGGGTGTAAAGCGGCATAAACACAGCAGTGAAAAGCAGCTAAACCCCATTATAAAAATAGATTACTTAAAAAAAACCCCATAAAACAAAGACAGTGAAAGAGAGAGAAATTCATACAAAATCCGTTCAGGGGCTCTGATGCAACCTGGATTGACCATATCTAGACCCACAGCTGGATGAGACATGAGGCTGGACACTCTTGGGGCTGAGAGGATTGGTGAGCTTGGGTGAGCAAACGCAGACCCTTTAAAGTCCTACTGCGTGGTACCCATGCCGTGGGTCCCAAGTCTCCAGGTTCAAGGGCATCTTCCTACATCGAAAACATGTGTGGGAAACCCAGAAGATGGTACACCGTGTGATCGGGAAAGGGTTCTCAAACGCACCTCATTTCTCCTCTCCTTGTGCTCGGGTTCGCCATTCCAGCCGCTCTACTAACAATCTCCCTACTTGGAGAATCTGCACCTTTAACCTCCTGTTTCGGACAGGTCGCAATTTGGCCTGAGGATGAACGGGAAGACGGGGAACCAATGAGAGAGTAGCTCTAGGTGTTGGGACAGGCACAGGTCACTCTATTTTCCCATCAGGAAGAAGAATGAACCACAGGCTCAGCCTGCCCCCCGGAACCAGAATACGGCCTGAAGCAATCCTGCGCTTTGGCGGCCAGCTCCCAAAAAAGCGAGTTGACAAATGGAGCTCAGGGGCACTGCAATTCACAAACCTGCAGAGTTATAAATGATAACTCTCGTCCACAAATATATTGAGGGAAGGCAACGAAGAGGATTTGAAAGCAAGGCAGAATTGCAGGAAACAGGTTTCAGGAGGCAGAGTCGACTCGCCTTGAAAGCACATGAAAAGCGGCAAAGCGTTGACAATGATGCCCTTGGCCAAAAAGGGCGTATGCGGTTTTTCCTGAATATATTCAGGAAAAAACGCATACGCCCTTTTTGGCCAACCAGGCAAGCCGGAAAGGCAAATCAGCGCTACAAAGAAGTCTCGCTTGCCATCGGTCAAAAGGGCCATGCTGAAAAAAGTGTAAAAACCAGAAATGCAGGACAGGCCATGGAGACATGGGAGCCTTGCTACGCTGATGGGCGGGCTGTAAATTGCCAGCAGCCACTCTGGAGAAGTGTACGGTGTGTCCTGAAACATGTAATAAGCACAGCTTCGAGAGCATAGGGCACTTCCACTCATGGGCGTATAAATCGGGAAACCTAAAAATCAACAAGACACAGGCACCCCAAAGTTTAGGGCTGCTCTGTTTCCAAGAACCTCCACTTCGGTACACCTTCAATATCCCAGGAAAGCGAAAAATGGATAAAGAAGTTGTGGTACTTAGGCACAATGGAATATCACTCAGCCATGAAATCAATGTCATAAGGCTAGTAGCAGCAGGATGAGTGGATTTAGGTACGATGACTCTCAGTGAAATAAGTCACAGAGAAAAAGACACTTATCCTAAGATATCACTTATAGAGGGAATGTCAAAATCGCTACACTTGAACTGAATTACAAAACAGAACAGAGTCACACATTTAGAAAACACACTATGGCTGCTTAACGGGAAAGGTGAGGTGGGGTGATGCATAAAACAAGGGTTTGAAATTAGCTCAGATACCGTTCCACAAGCCAAATATGTAATAGACAAGACCTACTCCCTGCTCAGTGAACTGGACTCAACAGCCCCTATTCACCGCCCAAGAATATATCTGACTAGTAAGAGTCTTAAAACCTATGTATTGATCTCTCTCTGGAAGTGCATCAAGAGGGTGTAAAGCGGCATAAACACAGCAGTGAAAAGCAGCTAAACCCCATTATAAAAATAGATTACTTAAAAAAAAACCCATAAAACAAAGACAGTGAAAGAGAGAGAAATTCTTACAAAATCCGTTCAGGGGCTCTGATGCAACCTGGATTGACCATATCTAGACCCACAGCTGGATGAGACATGAGGCTGGACACTCTTGGGGCTGAGAGGATTGGTGAGCTTGGGTGAGCAAACGCAGACCCTTTAAAGTCCTACTGCGTGGTACCCATGCCGTGGGTCCCAAATCTCCAGGTTCAAGGGCATCTTCCTACATCGAAAACATGCGTGGGAAACCCAGAAGATGGTACACCGTGTGATCGGGAAAGGGTTCTCAAACGCACCTCATTTCTCCTCTCCTTGTGCTCGGGTTCGCCATTCCAGCCGCTCTACTAACAATCTCCCTACTTGGAGAATCTGCACCTTTAACCTCCTGTTTCGGACAGGTCGCAATTTGGCCTGAGGATGAACGGGAAGACGGGGAACCAATGAGAGACTAGCTCTAGGTGTTGGGACAGGCACAGGTCACTCTATTTTCCCATCAGGAAGAAGAATGAACCACAGGCTCAGCCTGCCCCCCGGAACCAGAATACGGCCTGAAGCAATCCTGCGCTTTGGCGGCCAGCTCCCAAAAAAGCGAGTTGACAAATGGAGCTCAAGGGCACTGCAATTCACAAACCTGCAGAGTTATAAATGATAACTCTCGTCCACAAATATATTGAGGGAAGGCAACGAAGAGGATTTGAAAGCAAGGCAGAATTGCAGGAAACAGGTTTCAGGAGGCAGAGTCGACTCGCCTTGAAAGCACATGAAAAGCGGCAAAGCGTTGACAATGATGCCCTTGGCCAAAAAGGGCGTATGCGTTTTTTCCTGAATATATTCAGGAAAAAACGCATACGCCCTTTTTGGCCAACCAGGCAAGCCGGAAAGGCAAATCAGCGCTACAAAGAAGTCTCGCTTGCCATCGGTCAAAAGGGCCATGCTGAAAAAAGTGTAAAAACCAGAAATGCAGGACAGGCCATGGAGACATGGGAGCCTTGCTATGCTCATGGGCGGGCTGTAAATTGCCAACAGCCACTCTGGAGAAGTGTACGGTGTGTCCTGAAACATGTAATAAGCACAGCTTAGAGAGCATAGGGCACTTCCACTCATGGGCGTATAAATCGGGAAACCTAAAAATCAACAAGACACAGGCACCCCAAAGTTTAGGGCTGCTCTGTTTCCAAGAACCTCCACTTCGGTACACCTTCAATATCCCAGGAAAGCGAAAAATGGATAAAGAAGTTGTGGTACTTAGGCACAATGGAATATCACTCAGCCATGAAATCAATGTCATAAGGCTAGTAGCAGCAGGATGAGTGGATTTAGGTACGATGACTCTCAGTGAAATAAGTCACAGAGAAAAAGACACTTATCCTAAGATATCACTTATAGAGGGAATGTCAAAATCGCTACACTTGAACTGAATTACAAAACAGAACAGAGTCACACATTTAGAAAACACACTATGGCTGCTTAACGGGAAAGGTGAGGTGGGGTGATGCATAAAACAAGGGTTTGAAATTAGCTCAGATACCGTTCCACAAGCCAAATATGTAATAGACAAGACCTACTCCCTGCTCAGTGAACTGGACTCAACAGCCCCTATTCACCGCCCAAGAATATATCTGACTAGTAAGAGTCTTAAAACCTATGTATTGATCTCTCTCTGGAAGTGCATCAAGAGGGTGTAAAGCGGCATAAACACAGCAGTGAAAAGCAGCTAAACCCCATTATAAAAATAGATTACTTAAAAAAAAACCCATAAAACAAAGACAGTGAAAGAGAGAGAAATTCTTACAAAATCCGTTCAGGGGCTCTGATGCAACCTGGATTGACCATATCTAGACCCACAGCTGGATGAGACATGAGGCTGGACACTCTTGGGGCTGAGAGGATTGGTGAGCTTGGGTGAGCAAACGCAGACCCTTTAAAGTCCTACTGCGTGGTACCCATGCCGTGGGTCCCAAATCTCCAGGTTCAAGGGCATCTTCCTACATCGAAAACATGCGTGGGAAACCCAGAAGATGGTACACCGTGTGATCGGGAAAGGGTTCTCAAACGCACCTCATTTCTCCTCTCCTTGTGCTCGGGTTCGCCATTCCAGCCGCTCTACTAACAATCTCCCTACTTGGAGAATCTGCACCTTTAACCTCCTGTTTCGGACAGGTCGCAATTTGGCCTGAGGATGAACGGGAAGACGGGGAACCAATGAGAGACTAGCTCTAGGTGTTGGGACAGGCACAGGTCACTCTATTTTCCCATCAGGAAGAAGAATGAACCACAGGCTCAGCCTGCCCCCCGGAACCAGAATACGGCCTGAAGCAATCCTGCGCTTTGGCGGCCAGCTCCCAAAAAAGCGAGTTGACAAATGGAGCTCAAGGGCACTGCAATTCACAAACCTGCAGAGTTATAAATGATAACTCTCGTCCACAAATATATTGAGGGAAGGCAACGAAGAGGATTTGAAAGCAAGGCAGAATTGCAGGAAACAGGTTTCAGGAGGCAGAGTCGACTCGCCTTGAAAGCACATGAAAAGCGGCAAAGCGTTGACAATGATGCCCTTGGCCAAAAAGGGCGTATGCGTTTTTTCCTGAATATATTCAGGAAAAAACGCATACGCCCTTTTTGGCCAACCAGGCAAGCCGGAAAGGCAAATCAGCGCTACAAAGAAGTCTCGCTTGCCATCGGTCAAAAGGGCCATGCTGAAAAAAGTGTAAAAACCAGAAATGCAGGACAGGCCATGGAGACATGGGAGCCTTGCTATGCTCATGGGCGGGCTGTAAATTGCCAACAGCCACTCTGGAGAAGTGTACGGTGTGTCCTGAAACATGTAATAAGCACAGCTTAGAGAGCATAGGGCACTTCCACTCATGGGCGTATAAATCGGGAAACCTAAAAATCAACAAGACACAGGCACCCCAAAGTTTAGGGCTGCTCTGTTTCCAAGAACCTCCACTTCGGTACACCTTCAATATCCCAGGAAAGCGAAAAATGGATAAAGAAGTTGTGGTACTTAGGCACAATGGAATATCACTCAGCCATGAAATCAATGTCATAAGGCTAGTAGCAGCAGGATGAGTGGATTTAGGTACGATGACTCTCAGTGAAATAAGTCACAGAGAAAAAGACACTTATCCTAAGATATCACTTATAGAGGGAATGTCAAAATCGCTACACTTGAACTGAATTACAAAACAGAACAGAGTCACACATTTAGAAAACACACTATGGCTGCTTAACGGGAAAGGTGAGGTGGGGTGATGCATAAAACAAGGGTTTGAAATTAGCTCAGATACCGTTCCACAAGCCAAATATGTAATAGACAAGACCTACTCCCTGCTCAGTGAACTGGACTCAACAGCCCCTATTCACCGCCCAAGAATATATCTGACTAGTAAGAGTCTTAAAACCTATGTATTGATCTCTCTCTGGAAGTGCATCAAGAGGGTGTAAAGCGGCATAAACACAGCAGTGAAAAGCAGCTAAACCCCATTATAAAAATAGATTACTTAAAAAAAACCCCATAAAACAAAGACAGTGAAAGAGAGAGAAATTCTTACAAAATCCGTTCAGGGGCTCTGATGCAACCTGGATTGACCATATCTAGACCCACAGCTGGATGAGACATGAGGCTGGACACTCTTGGGGCTGAGAGGATTGGTGAGCTTGGGTGAGCAAACGCAGACCCTTTAAAGTCCTACTGCGTGGTACCCATGCCGTGGGTCCCAAATCTCCAGGTTCAAGGGCATCTTCCTACATCGAAAACATGTGTGGGAAACCCAGAAGATGGTACACCGTGTGATCGGGAAAGGGTTCTCAAACGCACCTCATTTCTCCTCTCCTTGTGCTCGGGTTCGCCATTCCAGCCGCTCTACTAACAATCTCCCTACTTGGAGAATCTGCACCTTTAACCTCCTGTTTCGGACAGGTCGCAATTTGGCCTGAGGATGAACGGGAAGACGGGGAACCAATGAGAGACTAGCTCTAGGTGTTGGGACAGGCACAGGTCACTCTATTTTCCCATCAGGAAGAAGAATGAACCACAGGCTCAGCCTGCCCCCCGGAACCAGAATACGGCCTGAAGCAATCCTGCGCTTTGGCGGCCAGCTCCCAAAAAAGCGAGTTGACAAATGGAGCTCAGGGGCACTGCAATTCACAAACCTGCAGAGTTATAAATGATAACTCTCGTCCACAAATATATTGAGGGAAGGCAACGAAGAGGATTTGAAAGCAAGGCAGAATTGCAGGAAACAGGTTTCAGGAGGCAGAGTCGACTCGCCTTGAAAGCACATGAAAAGCGGCAAAGCGTTGACAATGATGCCCTTGGCCAAAAAGGGCGTATGCGTTTTTTCCTGAACATATTCAGGAAAAAACGCATACGCCCTTTTTGGCCAACCAGGCAAGCCCGAAAGGCAAATCAGCGTTACAAAGAAGTCTCGCTTGCCATCGGTCAAAAGGGCCATGCTGAAAAAAGTATAAAAACCAGAAATGCAGGACAGGCCATGGAGACATGGGAGCCTTGCTACGCTGATGGGCGGGCTGTAAATTGCCAGCAGCCACTCTGGAGAAGTGTACGGTGTGTCCTGAAACATGTAATAAGCACAGCTTCGAGAGCATAGGGCACTTCCACTCATGGGCGTATAAATCGGGAAACCTAAAAATCAACAAGACACAGGCACCCCAAAGTTTAGGGCTGCTCTGTTTCCAAGAACCTCCACTTCGGTACACCTTCAATATCCCAGGAAAGCGAAAAATGGATAAAGAAGTTGTGGTACTTAGGCACAATGGAATATCACTCAGCCATGAAATCAATGTCATAAGGCTAGTAGCAGCAGGATGAGTGGATTTAGGTACGATGACTCTCAGTGAAATAAGTCACAGAGAAAAAGACACTTATCCTAAGATATCACTTATAGAGGGAATGTCAAAATCGCTACACTTGAACTGAATTACAAAACAGAACAGAGTCACACATTTAGAAAACACACTATGGCTGCTTAACGGGAAAGGTGAGGTGGGGTGATGCATAAAACAAGGGTTTGAAATTAGCTCAGATACCGTTCCACAAGCCAAATATGTAATAGACAAGACCTACTCCCTGCTCAGTGAACTGGACTCAACAGCCCCTATTCACCGCCCAAGAATATATCTGACTAGTAAGAGTCTTAAAACCTATGTATTGATCTCTCTCTGGAAGTGCATCAAGAGGGTGTAAAGCGGCATAAACACAGCAGTGAAAAGCAGCTAAACCCCATTATAAAAATAGATTACTTAAAAAAAACCCCATAAAACAAAGACAGTGAAAGAGAGAGAAATTCTTACAAAATCCGTTCAGGGGCTCTGATGCAACCTGGATTGACCATATCTAGACCCACAGCTGGATGAGACATGAGGCTGGACACTCTTGGGGCTGAGAGGATTGGTGAGCTTGGGTGAGCAAACGCAGACCCTTTAAAGTCCTACTGCGTGGTACCCATGCCGTGGGTCCCAAATCTCCAGGTTCAAGGGCATCTTCCTACATCGAAAACATGCGTGGGAAACCCAGAAGATGGTACACCGTGTGATCGGGAAAGGGTTCTCAAACGCACCTCATTTCTCCTCTCCTTGTGCTCGGGTTCGCCATTCCAGCCGCTCTACTAACAATCTCCCTACTTGGAGAATCTGCACCTTTAACCTCCTGTTTCGGACAGGTCGCAATTTGGCCTGAGGATGAACGGGAAGACGGGGAACCAATGAGAGACTAGCTCTAGGTGTTGGGACAGGCACAGGTCACTCTATTTTCCCATCAGGAAGAAGAATGAACCACAGGCTCAGCCTGCCCCCCGGAACCAGAATACGGCCTGAAGCAATCCTGCGCTTTGGCGGCCAGCTCCCAAAAAAGCGAGTTGACAAATGGAGCTCAAGGGCACTGCAATTCACAAACCTGCAGAGTTATAAATGATAACTCTCGTCCACAAATATATTGAGGGAAGGCAACGAAGAGGATTTGAAAGCAAGGCAGAATTGCAGGAAACAGGTTTCAGGAGGCAGAGTCGACTCGCCTTGAAAGCACATGAAAAGCGGCAAAGCGTTGACAATGATGCCCTTGGCCAAAAAGGGCGTATGCGTTTTTTCCTGAATATATTCAGGAAAAAACGCATACGCCCTTTTTGGCCAACCAGGCAAGCCGGAAAGGCAAATCAGCGCTACAAAGAAGTCTCGCTTGCCATCGGTCAAAAGGGCCATGCTGAAAAAAGTGTAAAAACCAGAAATGCAGGACAGGCCATGGAGACATGGGAGCCTTGCTATGCTCATGGGCGGGCTGTAAATTGCCAACAGCCACTCTGGAGAAGTGTACGGTGTGTCCTGAAACATGTAATAAGCACAGCTTAGAGAGCATAGGGCACTTCCACTCATGGGCGTATAAATCGGGAAACCTAAAAATCAACAAGACACAGGCACCCCAAAGTTTAGGGCTGCTCTGTTTCCAAGAACCTCCACTTCGGTACACCTTCAATATCCCAGGAAAGCGAAAAATGGATAAAGAAGTTGTGGTACTTAGGCACAATGGAATATCACTCAGCCATGAAATCAATGTCATAAGGCTAGTAGCAGCAGGATGAGTGGATTTAGGTACGATGACTCTCAGTGAAATAAGTCACAGAGAAAAAGACACTTATCCTAAGATATCACTTATAGAGGGAATGTCAAAATCGCTACACTTGAACTGAATTACAAAACAGAACAGAGTCACACATTTAGAAAACACACTATGGCTGCTTAACGGGAAAGGTGAGGTGGGGTGATGCATAAAACAAGGGTTTGAAATTAGCTCAGATACCGTTCCACAAGCCAAATATGTAATAGACAAGACCTACTCCCTGCTCAGTGAACTGGACTCAACAGCCCCTATTCACCGCCCAAGAATATATCTGACTAGTAAGAGTCTTAAAACCTATGTATTGATCTCTCTCTGGAAGTGCATCAAGAGGGTGTAAAGCGGCATAAACACAGCAGTGAAAAGCAGCTAAACCCCATTATAAAAATAGATTACTTAAAAAAAACCCCATAAAACAAAGACAGTGAAAGAGAGAGAAATTCATACAAAATCCGTTCAGGGGCTCTGATGCAACCTGGATTGACCATATCTAGACCCACAGCTGGATGAGACATGAGGCTGGACACTCTTGGGGCTGAGAGGATTGGTGAGCTTGGGTGAGCAAACGCAGACCCTTTAAAGTCCTACTGCGTGGTACCCATGCCGTGGGTCCCAAGTCTCCAGGTTCAAGGGCATCTTCCTACATCGAAAACATGTGTGGGAAACCCAGAAGATGGTACACCGTGTGATCGGGAAAGGGTTCTCAAACGCACCTCATTTCTCCTCTCCTTGTGCTCGGGTTCGCCATTCCAGCCGCTCTACTAACAATCTCCCTACTTGGAGAATCTGCACCTTTAACCTCCTGTTTCGGACAGGTCGCAATTTGGCCTGAGGATGAACGGGAAGACGGGGAACCAATGAGAGAGTAGCTCTAGGTGTTGGGACAGGCACAGGTCACTCTATTTTCCCATCAGGAAGAAGAATGAACCACAGGCTCAGCCTGCCCCCCGGAACCAGAATACGGCCTGAAGCAATCCTGCGCTTTGGCGGCCAGCTCCCAAAAAAGCGAGTTGACAAATGGAGCTCAGGGGCACTGCAATTCACAAACCTGCAGAGTTATAAATGATAACTCTCGTCCACAAATATATTGAGGGAAGGCAACGAAGAGGATTTGAAAGCAAGGCAGAATTGCAGGAAACAGGTTTCAGGAGGCAGAGTCGACTCGCCTTGAAAGCACATGAAAAGCGGCAAAGCGTTGACAATGATGCCCTTGGCCAAAAAGGGCGTATGCGGTTTTTCCTGAATATATTCAGGAAAAAACGCATACGCCCTTTTTGGCCAACCAGGCAAGCCGGAAAGGCAAATCAGCGCTACAAAGAAGTCTCGCTTGCCATCGGTCAAAAGGGCCATGCTGAAAAAAGTGTAAAAACCAGAAATGCAGGACAGGCCATGGAGACATGGGAGCCTTGCTACGCTGATGGGCGGGCTGTAAATTGCCAGCAGCCACTCTGGAGAAGTGTACGGTGTGTCCTGAAACATGTAATAAGCACAGCTTCGAGAGCATAGGGCACTTCCACTCATGGGCGTATAAATCGGGAAACCTAAAAATCAACAAGACACAGGCACCCCAAAGTTTAGGGCTGCTCTGTTTCCAAGAACCTCCACTTCGGTACACCTTCAATATCCCAGGAAAGCGAAAAATGGATAAAGAAGTTGTGGTACTTAGGCACAATGGAATATCACTCAGCCATGAAATCAATGTCATAAGGCTAGTAGCAGCAGGATGAGTGGATTTAGGTACGATGACTCTCAGTGAAATAAGTCACAGAGAAAAAGACACTTATCCTAAGATATCACTTATAGAGGGAATGTCAAAATCGCTACACTTGAACTGAATTACAAAACAGAACAGAGTCACACATTTAGAAAACACACTATGGCTGCTTAACGGGAAAGGTGAGGTGGGGTGATGCATAAAACAAGGGTTTGAAATTAGCTCAGATACCGTTCCACAAGCCAAATATGTAATAGACAAGACCTACTCCCTGCTCAGTGAACTGGACTCAACAGCCCCTATTCACCGCCCAAGAATATATCTGACTAGTAAGAGTCTTAAAACCTATGTATTGATCTCTCTCTGGAAGTGCATCAAGAGGGTGTAAAGCGGCATAAACACAGCAGTGAAAAGCAGCTAAACCCCATTATAAAAATAGATTACTTAAAAAAAAACCCATAAAACAAAGACAGTGAAAGAGAGAGAAATTCTTACAAAATCCGTTCAGGGGCTCTGATGCAACCTGGATTGACCATATCTAGACCCACAGCTGGATGAGACATGAGGCTGGACACTCTTGGGGCTGAGAGGATTGGTGAGCTTGGGTGAGCAAACGCAGACCCTTTAAAGTCCTACTGCGTGGTACCCATGCCGTGGGTCCCAAATCTCCAGGTTCAAGGGCATCTTCCTACATCGAAAACATGCGTGGGAAACCCAGAAGATGGTACACCGTGTGATCGGGAAAGGGTTCTCAAACGCACCTCATTTCTCCTCTCCTTGTGCTCGGGTTCGCCATTCCAGCCGCTCTACTAACAATCTCCCTACTTGGAGAATCTGCACCTTTAACCTCCTGTTTCGGACAGGTCGCAATTTGGCCTGAGGATGAACGGGAAGACGGGGAACCAATGAGAGACTAGCTCTAGGTGTTGGGACAGGCACAGGTCACTCTATTTTCCCATCAGGAAGAAGAATGAACCACAGGCTCAGCCTGCCCCCCGGAACCAGAATACGGCCTGAAGCAATCCTGCGCTTTGGCGGCCAGCTCCCAAAAAAGCGAGTTGACAAATGGAGCTCAAGGGCACTGCAATTCACAAACCTGCAGAGTTATAAATGATAACTCTCGTCCACAAATATATTGAGGGAAGGCAACGAAGAGGATTTGAAAGCAAGGCAGAATTGCAGGAAACAGGTTTCAGGAGGCAGAGTCGACTCGCCTTGAAAGCACATGAAAAGCGGCAAAGCGTTGACAATGATGCCCTTGGCCAAAAAGGGCGTATGCGTTTTTTCCTGAATATATTCAGGAAAAAACGCATACGCCCTTTTTGGCCAACCAGGCAAGCCGGAAAGGCAAATCAGCGCTACAAAGAAGTCTCGCTTGCCATCGGTCAAAAGGGCCATGCTGAAAAAAGTGTAAAAACCAGAAATGCAGGACAGGCCATGGAGACATGGGAGCCTTGCTATGCTCATGGGCGGGCTGTAAATTGCCAACAGCCACTCTGGAGAAGTGTACGGTGTGTCCTGAAACATGTAATAAGCACAGCTTAGAGAGCATAGGGCACTTCCACTCATGGGCGTATAAATCGGGAAACCTAAAAATCAACAAGACACAGGCACCCCAAAGTTTAGGGCTGCTCTGTTTCCAAGAACCTCCACTTCGGTACACCTTCAATATCCCAGGAAAGCGAAAAATGGATAAAGAAGTTGTGGTACTTAGGCACAATGGAATATCACTCAGCCATGAAATCAATGTCATAAGGCTAGTAGCAGCAGGATGAGTGGATTTAGGTACGATGACTCTCAGTGAAATAAGTCACAGAGAAAAAGACACTTATCCTAAGATATCACTTATAGAGGGAATGTCAAAATCGCTACACTTGAACTGAATTACAAAACAGAACAGAGTCACACATTTAGAAAACACACTATGGCTGCTTAACGGGAAAGGTGAGGTGGGGTGATGCATAAAACAAGGGTTTGAAATTAGCTCAGATACCGTTCCACAAGCCAAATATGTAATAGACAAGACCTACTCCCTGCTCAGTGAACTGGACTCAACAGCCCCTATTCACCGCCCAAGAATATATCTGACTAGTAAGAGTCTTAAAACCTATGTATTGATCTCTCTCTGGAAGTGCATCAAGAGGGTGTAAAGCGGCATAAACACAGCAGTGAAAAGCAGCTAAACCCCATTATAAAAATAGATTACTTAAAAAAAACCCCATAAAACAAAGACAGTGAAAGAGAGAGAAATTCTTACAAAATCCGTTCAGGGGCTCTGATGCAACCTGGATTGACCATATCTAGACCCACAGCTGGATGAGACATGAGGCTGGACACTCTTGGGGCTGAGAGGATTGGTGAGCTTGGGTGAGCAAACGCAGACCCTTTAAAGTCCTACTGCGTGGTACCCATGCCGTGGGTCCCAAATCTCCAGGTTCAAGGGCATCTTCCTACATCGAAAACATGCGTGGGAAACCCAGAAGATGGTACACCGTGTGATCGGGAAAGGGTTCTCAAACGCACCTCATTTCTCCTCTCCTTGTGCTCGGGTTCGCCATTCCAGCCGCTCTACTAACAATCTCCCTACTTGGAGAATCTGCACCTTTAACCTCCTGTTTCGGACAGGTCGCAATTTGGCCTGAGGATGAACGGGAAGACGGGGAACCAATGAGAGACTAGCTCTAGGTGTTGGGACAGGCACAGGTCACTCTATTTTCCCATCAGGAAGAAGAATGAACCACAGGCTCAGCCTGCCCCCCGGAACCAGAATACGGCCTGAAGCAATCCTGCGCTTTGGCGGCCAGCTCCCAAAAAAGCGAGTTGACAAATGGAGCTCAGGGGCACTGCAATTCACAAACCTGCAGAGTTATAAATGATAACTCTCGTCCACAAATATATTGAGGGAAGGCAACGAAGAGGATTTGAAAGCAAGGCAGAATTGCAGGAAACAGGTTTCAGGAGGCAGAGTCGACTCGCCTTGAAAGCACATGAAAAGCGGCAAAGCGTTGACAATGATGCCCTTGGCCAAAAAGGGCGTATGCGTTTTTTCCTGAACATATTCAGGAAAAAACGCATACGCCCTTTTTGGCCAACCAGGCAAGCCCGAAAGGCAAATCAGCGTTACAAAGAAGTCTCGCTTGCCATCGGTCAAAAGGGCCATGCTGAAAAAAGTATAAAAACCAGAAATGCAGGACAGGCCATGGAGACATGGGAGCCTTGCTACGCTGATGGGCGGGCTGTAAATTGCCAGCAGCCACTCTGGAGAAGTGTACGGTGTGTCCTGAAACATGTAATAAGCACAGCTTAGAGACCATAGGGCACTTCCACTCATGGGCGTATAAATCGGGAAACCTAAAAATCAACAAGACACAGGCACCCCAAAGTTTAGGGCTGCTCTGTTTCCAAGAACCTCCACTTCGGTACACCTTCAATATCCCAGGAAAGCGAAAAATGGATAAAGAAGTTGTGGTACTTAGGCACAATGGAATATCACTCAGCCATGAAATCAATGTCATAAGGCTAGTAGCAGCAGGATGAGTGGATTTAGGTACGATGACTCTCAGTGAAATAAGTCACAGAGAAAAAGACACTTATCCTAAGATATCACTTATAGAGGGAATGTCAAAATCGCTACACTTGAACTGAATTACAAAACAGAACAGAGTCACACATTTAGAAAACACACTATGGCTGCTTAACGGGAAAGGTGAGGTGGGGTGATGCATAAAACAAGGGTTTGAAATTAGCTCAGATACCGTTCCACAAGCCAAATATGTAATAGACAAGACCTACTCCCTGCTCAGTGAACTGGACTCAACAGCCCCTATTCACCGCCCAAGAATATATCTGACTAGTAAGAGTCTTAAAACCTATGTATTGATCTCTCTCTGGAAGTGCATCAAGAGGGTGTAAAGCGGCATAAACACAGCAGTGAAAAGCAGCTAAACCCCATTATAAAAATAGATTACTTAAAAAAAAACCCATAAAACAAAGACAGTGAAAGAGAGAGAAATTCTTACAAAATCCGTTCAGGGGCTCTGATGCAACCTGGATTGACCATATCTAGACCCACAGCTGGATGAGACATGAGGCTGGACACTCTTGGGGCTGAGAGGATTGGTGAGCTTGGGTGAGCAAACGCAGACCCTTTAAAGTCCTACTGCGTGGTACCCATGCCGTGGGTCCCAAATCTCCAGGTTCAAGGGCATCTTCCTACATCGAAAACATGCGTGGGAAACCCAGAAGATGGTACACCGTGTGATCGGGAAAGGGTTCTCAAACGCACCTCATTTCTCCTCTCCTTGTGCTCGGGTTCGCCATTCCAGCCGCTCTACTAACAATCTCCCTACTTGGAGAATCTGCACCTTTAACCTCCTGTTTCGGACAGGTCGCAATTTGGCCTGAGGATGAACGGGAAGACGGGGAACCAATGAGAGACTAGCTCTAGGTGTTGGGACAGGCACAGGTCACTCTATTTTCCCATCAGGAAGAAGAATGAACCACAGGCTCAGCCTGCCCCCCGGAACCAGAATACGGCCTGAAGCAATCCTGCGCTTTGGCGGCCAGCTCCCAAAAAAGCGAGTTGACAAATGGAGCTCAAGGGCACTGCAATTCACAAACCTGCAGAGTTATAAATGATAACTCTCGTCCACAAATATATTGAGGGAAGGCAACGAAGAGGATTTGAAAGCAAGGCAGAATTGCAGGAAACAGGTTTCAGGAGGCAGAGTCGACTCGCCTTGAAAGCACATGAAAAGCGGCAAAGCGTTGACAATGATGCCCTTGGCCAAAAAGGGCGTATGCGTTTTTTCCTGAATATATTCAGGAAAAAACGCATACGCCCTTTTTGGCCAACCAGGCAAGCCGGAAAGGCAAATCAGCGCTACAAAGAAGTCTCGCTTGCCATCGGTCAAAAGGGCCATGCTGAAAAAAGTGTAAAAACCAGAAATGCAGGACAGGCCATGGAGACATGGGAGCCTTGCTATGCTCATGGGCGGGCTGTAAATTGCCAACAGCCACTCTGGAGAAGTGTACGGTGTGTCCTGAAACATGTAATAAGCACAGCTTAGAGAGCATAGGGCACTTCCACTCATGGGCGTATAAATCGGGAAACCTAAAAATCAACAAGACACAGGCACCCCAAAGTTTAGGGCTGCTCTGTTTCCAAGAACCTCCACTTCGGTACACCTTCAATATCCCAGGAAAGCGAAAAATGGATAAAGAAGTTGTGGTACTTAGGCACAATGGAATATCACTCAGCCATGAAATCAATGTCATAAGGCTAGTAGCAGCAGGATGAGTGGATTTAGGTACGATGACTCTCAGTGAAATAAGTCACAGAGAAAAAGACACTTATCCTAAGATATCACTTATAGAGGGAATGTCAAAATCGCTACACTTGAACTGAATTA
Source organism: Eubalaena glacialis (assembly GCF_028564815.1). Classification (NCBI taxonomy): domain Eukaryota; kingdom Metazoa; phylum Chordata; class Mammalia; order Artiodactyla; family Balaenidae; genus Eubalaena; species Eubalaena glacialis. The sequence goes on from NC_083722.1 coordinate 115,319,381, forward strand.
CAAAACAGAACAGAGTCACACATTTAGAAAACACACTATGGCTGCTTAACGGGAAAGGTGAGGTGGGGTGATGCATAAAACAAGGGTTTGAAATTAGCTCAGATACCGTTCCACAAGCCAAATATGTAATAGACAAGACCTACTCCCTGCTCAGTGAACTGGACTCAACAGCCCCTATTCACCGCCCAAGAATATATCTGACTAGTAAGAGTCTTAAAACCTATGTATTGATCTCTCTCTGGAAGTGCATCAAGAGGGTGTAAAGCGGCATAAACACAGCAGTGAAAAGCAGCTAAACCCCATTATAAAAATAGATTACTTAAAAAAAACCCCATAAAACAAAGACAGTGAAAGAGAGAGAAATTCTTACAAAATCCGTTCAGGGGCTCTGATGCAACCTGGATTGACCATATCTAGACCCACAGCTGGATGAGACATGAGGCTGGACACTCTTGGGGCTGAGAGGATTGGTGAGCTTGGGTGAGCAAACGCAGACCCTTTAAAGTCCTACTGCGTGGTACCCATGCCGTGGGTCCCAAATCTCCAGGTTCAAGGGCATCTTCCTACATCGAAAACATGTGTGGGAAACCCAGAAGATGGTACACCGTGTGATCGGGAAAGGGTTCTCAAACGCACCTCATTTCTCCTCTCCTTGTGCTCGGGTTCGCCATTCCAGCCGCTCTACTAACAATCTCCCTACTTGGAGAATCTGCACCTTTAACCTCCTGTTTCGGACAGGTCGCAATTTGGCCTGAGGATGAACGGGAAGACGGGGAACCAATGAGAGACTAGCTCTAGGTGTTGGGACAGGCACAGGTCACTCTATTTTCCCATCAGGAAGAAGAATGAACCACAGGCTCAGCCTGCCCCCCGGAACCAGAATACGGCCTGAAGCAATCCTGCGCTTTGGCGGCCAGCTCCCAAAAAAGCGAGTTGACAAATGGAGCTCAGGGGCACTGCAATTCACAAACCTGCAGAGTTATAAATGATAACTCTCGTCCACAAATATATTGAGGGAAGGCAACGAAGAGGATTTGAAAGCAAGGCAGAATTGCAGGAAACAGGTTTCAGGAGGCAGAGTCGACTCGCCTTGAAAGCACATGAAAAGCGGCAAAGCGTTGACAATGATGCCCTTGGCCAAAAAGGGCGTATGCGTTTTTTCCTGAACATATTCAGGAAAAAACGCATACGCCCTTTTTGGCCAACCAGGCAAGCCCGAAAGGCAAATCAGCGTTACAAAGAAGTCTCGCTTGCCATCGGTCAAAAGGGCCATGCTGAAAAAAGTATAAAAACCAGAAATGCAGGACAGGCCATGGAGACATGGGAGCCTTGCTACGCTGATGGGCGGGCTGTAAATTGCCAGCAGCCACTCTGGAGAAGTGTACGGTGTGTCCTGAAACATGTAATAAGCACAGCTTCGAGAGCATAGGGCACTTCCACTCATGGGCGTATAAATCGGGAAACCTAAAAATCAACAAGACACAGGCACCCCAAAGTTTAGGGCTGCTCTGTTTCCAAGAACCTCCACTTCGGTACACCTTCAATATCCCAGGAAAGCGAAAAATGGATAAAGAAGTTGTGGTACTTAGGCACAATGGAATATCACTCAGCCATGAAATCAATGTCATAAGGCTAGTAGCAGCAGGATGAGTGGATTTAGGTACGATGACTCTCAGTGAAATAAGTCACAGAGAAAAAGACACTTATCCTAAGATATCACTTATAGAGGGAATGTCAAAATCGCTACACTTGAACTGAATTACAAAACAGAACAGAGTCACACATTTAGAAAACACACTATGGCTGCTTAACGGGAAAGGTGAGGTGGGGTGATGCATAAAACAAGGGTTTGAAATTAGCTCAGATACCGTTCCACAAGCCAAATATGTAATAGACAAGACCTACTCCCTGCTCAGTGAACTGGACTCAACAGCCCCTATTCACCGCCCAAGAATATATCTGACTAGTAAGAGTCTTAAAACCTATGTATTGATCTCTCTCTGGAAGTGCATCAAGAGGGTGTAAAGCGGCATAAACACAGCAGTGAAAAGCAGCTAAACCCCATTATAAAAATAGATTACTTAAAAAAAACCCCATAAAACAAAGACAGTGAAAGAGAGAGAAATTCTTACAAAATCCGTTCAGGGGCTCTGATGCAACCTGGATTGACCATATCTAGACCCACAGCTGGATGAGACATGAGGCTGGACACTCTTGGGGCTGAGAGGATTGGTGAGCTTGGGTGAGCAAACGCAGACCCTTTAAAGTCCTACTGCGTGGTACCCATGCCGTGGGTCCCAAATCTCCAGGTTCAAGGGCATCTTCCTACATCGAAAACATGCGTGGGAAACCCAGAAGATGGTACACCGTGTGATCGGGAAAGGGTTCTCAAACGCACCTCATTTCTCCTCTCCTTGTGCTCGGGTTCGCCATTCCAGCCGCTCTACTAACAATCTCCCTACTTGGAGAATCTGCACCTTTAACCTCCTGTTTCGGACAGGTCGCAATTTGGCCTGAGGATGAACGGGAAGACGGGGAACCAATGAGAGACTAGCTCTAGGTGTTGGGACAGGCACAGGTCACTCTATTTTCCCATCAGGAAGAAGAATGAACCACAGGCTCAGCCTGCCCCCCGGAACCAGAATACGGCCTGAAGCAATCCTGCGCTTTGGCGGCCAGCTCCCAAAAAAGCGAGTTGACAAATGGAGCTCAAGGGCACTGCAATTCACAAACCTGCAGAGTTATAAATGATAACTCTCGTCCACAAATATATTGAGGGAAGGCAACGAAGAGGATTTGAAAGCAAGGCAGAATTGCAGGAAACAGGTTTCAGGAGGCAGAGTCGACTCGCCTTGAAAGCACATGAAAAGCGGCAAAGCGTTGACAATGATGCCCTTGGCCAAAAAGGGCGTATGCGTTTTTTCCTGAATATATTCAGGAAAAAACGCATACGCCCTTTTTGGCCAACCAGGCAAGCCGGAAAGGCAAATCAGCGCTACAAAGAAGTCTCGCTTGCCATCGGTCAAAAGGGCCATGCTGAAAAAAGTGTAAAAACCAGAAATGCAGGACAGGCCATGGAGACATGGGAGCCTTGCTATGCTCATGGGCGGGCTGTAAATTGCCAACAGCCACTCTGGAGAAGTGTACGGTGTGTCCTGAAACATGTAATAAGCACAGCTTAGAGAGCATAGGGCACTTCCACTCATGGGCGTATAAATCGGGAAACCTAAAAATCAACAAGACACAGGCACCCCAAAGTTTAGGGCTGCTCTGTTTCCAAGAACCTCCACTTCGGTACACCTTCAATATCCCAGGAAAGCGAAAAATGGATAAAGAAGTTGTGGTACTTAGGCACAATGGAATATCACTCAGCCATGAAATCAATGTCATAAGGCTAGTAGCAGCAGGATGAGTGGATTTAGGTACGATGACTCTCAGTGAAATAAGTCACAGAGAAAAAGACACTTATCCTAAGATATCACTTATAGAGGGAATGTCAAAATCGCTACACTTGAACTGAATTACAAAACAGAACAGAGTCACACATTTAGAAAACACACTATGGCTGCTTAACGGGAAAGGTGAGGTGGGGTGATGCATAAAACAAGGGTTTGAAATTAGCTCAGATACCGTTCCACAAGCCAAATATGTAATAGACAAGACCTACTCCCTGCTCAGTGAACTGGACTCAACAGCCCCTATTCACCGCCCAAGAATATATCTGACTAGTAAGAGTCTTAAAACCTATGTATTGATCTCTCTCTGGAAGTGCATCAAGAGGGTGTAAAGCGGCATAAACACAGCAGTGAAAAGCAGCTAAACCCCATTATAAAAATAGATTACTTAAAAAAAACCCCATAAAACAAAGACAGTGAAAGAGAGAGAAATTCTTACAAAATCCGTTCAGGGGCTCTGATGCAACCTGGATTGACCATATCTAGACCCACAGCTGGATGAGACATGAGGCTGGACACTCTTGGGGCTGAGAGGATTGGTGAGCTTGGGTGAGCAAACGCAGACCCTTTAAAGTCCTACTGCGTGGTACCCATGCCGTGGGTCCCAAATCTCCAGGTTCAAGGGCATCTTCCTACATCGAAAACATGTGTGGGAAACCCAGAAGATGGTACACCGTGTGATCGGGAAAGGGTTCTCAAACGCACCTCATTTCTCCTCTCCTTGTGCTCGGGTTCGCCATTCCAGCCGCTCTACTAACAATCTCCCTACTTGGAGAATCTGCACCTTTAACCTCCTGTTTCGGACAGGTCGCAATTTGGCCTGAGGATGAACGGGAAGACGGGGAACCAATGAGAGACTAGCTCTAGGTGTTGGGACAGGCACAGGTCACTCTATTTTCCCATCAGGAAGAAGAATGAACCACAGGCTCAGCCTGCCCCCCGGAACCAGAATACGGCCTGAAGCAATCCTGCGCTTTGGCGGCCAGCTCCCAAAAAAGCGAGTTGACAAATGGAGCTCAGGGGCACTGCAATTCACAAACCTGCAGAGTTATAAATGATAACTCTCGTCCACAAATATATTGAGGGAAGGCAACGAAGAGGATTTGAAAGCAAGGCAGAATTGCAGGAAACAGGTTTCAGGAGGCAGAGTCGACTCGCCTTGAAAGCACATGAAAAGCGGCAAAGCGTTGACAATGATGCCCTTGGCCAAAAAGGGCGTATGCGTTTTTTCCTGAATATATTCAGGAAAAAACGCATACGCCCTTTTTGGCCAACCAGGCAAGCCGGAAAGGCAAATCAGCGCTACAAAGAAGTCTCGCTTGCCATCGGTCAAAAGGGCCATGCTGAAAAAAGTGTAAAAACCAGAAATGCAGGACAGGCCATGGAGACATGGGAGCCTTGCTATGCTCATGGGCGGGCTGTAAATTGCCAACAGCCACTCTGGAGAAGTGTACGGTGTGTCCTGAAACATGTAATAAGCACAGCTTAGAGAGCATAGGGCACTTCCACTCATGGGCGTATAAATCGGGAAACCTAAAAATCAACAAGACACAGGCACCCCAAAGTTTAGGGCTGCTCTGTTTCCAAGAACCTCCACTTCGGTACACCTTCAATATCCCAGGAAAGCGAAAAATGGATAAAGAAGTTGTGGTACTTAGGCACAATGGAATATCACTCAGCCATGAAATCAATGTCATAAGGCTAGTAGCAGCAGGATGAGTGGATTTAGGTACGATGACTCTCAGTGAAATAAGTCACAGAGAAAAAGACACTTATCCTAAGATATCACTTATAGAGGGAATGTCAAAATCGCTACACTTGAACTGAATTACAAAACAGAACAGAGTCACACATTTAGAAAACACACTATGGCTGCTTAACGGGAAAGGTGAGGTGGGGTGATGCATAAAACAAGGGTTTGAAATTAGCTCAGATACCGTTCCACAAGCCAAATATGTAATAGACAAGACCTACTCCCTGCTCAGTGAACTGGACTCAACAGCCCCTATTCACCGCCCAAGAATATATCTGACTAGTAAGAGTCTTAAAACCTATGTATTGATCTCTCTCTGGAAGTGCATCAAGAGGGTGTAAAGCGGCATAAACACAGCAGTGAAAAGCAGCTAAACCCCATTATAAAAATAGATTACTTAAAAAAAACCCCATAAAACAAAGACAGTGAAAGAGAGAGAAATTCTTACAAAATCCGTTCAGGGGCTCTGATGCAACCTGGATTGACCATATCTAGACCCACAGCTGGATGAGACATGAGGCTGGACACTCTTGGGGCTGAGAGGATTGGTGAGCTTGGGTGAGCAAACGCAGACCCTTTAAAGTCCTACTGCGTGGTACCCATGCCGTGGGTCCCAAATCTCCAGGTTCAAGGGCATCTTCCTACATCGAAAACATGTGTGGGAAACCCAGAAGATGGTACACCGTGTGATCGGGAAAGGGTTCTCAAACGCACCTCATTTCTCCTCTCCTTGTGCTCGGGTTCGCCATTCCAGCCGCTCTACTAACAATCTCCCTACTTGGAGAATCTGCACCTTTAACCTCCTGTTTCGGACAGGTCGCAATTTGGCCTGAGGATGAACGGGAAGACGGGGAACCAATGAGAGACTAGCTCTAGGTGTTGGGACAGGCACAGGTCACTCTATTTTCCCATCAGGAAGAAGAATGAACCACAGGCTCAGCCTGCCCCCCGGAACCAGAATACGGCCTGAAGCAATCCTGCGCTTTGGCGGCCAGCTCCCAAAAAAGCGAGTTGACAAATGGAGCTCAGGGGCACTGCAATTCACAAACCTGCAGAGTTATAAATGATAACTCTCGTCCACAAATATATTGAGGGAAGGCAACGAAGAGGATTTGAAAGCAAGGCAGAATTGCAGGAAACAGGTTTCAGGAGGCAGAGTCGACTCGCCTTGAAAGCACATGAAAAGCGGCAAAGCGTTGACAATGATGCCCTTGGCCAAAAAGGGCGTATGCGTTTTTTCCTGAACATATTCAGGAAAAAACGCATACGCCCTTTTTGGCCAACCAGGCAAGCCCGAAAGGCAAATCAGCGTTACAAAGAAGTCTCGCTTGCCATCGGTCAAAAGGGCCATGCTGAAAAAAGTATAAAAACCAGAAATGCAGGACAGGCCATGGAGACATGGGAGCCTTGCTACGCTGATGGGCGGGCTGTAAATTGCCAGCAGCCACTCTGGAGAAGTGTACGGTGTGTCCTGAAACATGTAATAAGCACAGCTTCGAGAGCATAGGGCACTTCCACTCATGGGCGTATAAATCGGGAAACCTAAAAATCAACAAGACACAGGCACCCCAAAGTTTAGGGCTGCTCTGTTTCCAAGAACCTCCACTTCGGTACACCTTCAATATCCCAGGAAAGCGAAAAATGGATAAAGAAGTTGTGGTACTTAGGCACAATGGAATATCACTCAGCCATGAAATCAATGTCATAAGGCTAGTAGCAGCAGGATGAGTGGATTTAGGTACGATGACTCTCAGTGAAATAAGTCACAGAGAAAAAGACACTTATCCTAAGATATCACTTATAGAGGGAATGTCAAAATCGCTACACTTGAACTGAATTACAAAACAGAACAGAGTCACACATTTAGAAAACACACTATGGCTGCTTAACGGGAAAGGTGAGGTGGGGTGATGCATAAAACAAGGGTTTGAAATTAGCTCAGATACCGTTCCACAAGCCAAATATGTAATAGACAAGACCTACTCCCTGCTCAGTGAACTGGACTCAACAGCCCCTATTCACCGCCCAAGAATATATCTGACTAGTAAGAGTCTTAAAACCTATGTATTGATCTCTCTCTGGAAGTGCATCAAGAGGGTGTAAAGCGGCATAAACACAGCAGTGAAAAGCAGCTAAACCCCATTATAAAAATAGATTACTTAAAAAAAACCCCATAAAACAAAGACAGTGAAAGAGAGAGAAATTCTTACAAAATCCGTTCAGGGGCTCTGATGCAACCTGGATTGACCATATCTAGACCCACAGCTGGATGAGACATGAGGCTGGACACTCTTGGGGCTGAGAGGATTGGTGAGCTTGGGTGAGCAAACGCAGACCCTTTAAAGTCTTACTGCGTGGTACCCATGCCGTGGGTCCCAAATCTCCAGGTTCAAGGGCATCTTCCTACATCGAAAACATGCGTGGGAAACCCAGAAGATGGTACACCGTGTGATCGGGAAAGGGTTCTCAAACGCACCTCATTTCTCCTCTCCTTGTGCTCGGGTTCGCCATTCCAGCCGCTCTACTAACAATCTCCCTACTTGGAGAATCTGCACCTTTAACCTCCTGTTTCGGACAGGTCGCAATTTGGCCTGAGGATGAACGGGAAGACGGGGAACCAATGAGAGACTAGCTCTAGGTGTTGGGACAGGCACAGGTCACTCTATTTTCCCATCAGGAAGAAGAATGAACCACAGGCTCAGCCTGCCCCCCGGAACCAGAATACGGCCTGAAGCAATCCTGCGCTTTGGCGGCCAGCTCCCAGAAAAGCGAGTTGACAAATGGAGCTCAGGGGCACTGCAATTCACAAACCTGCAGAGTTATAAATGATAACTCTCGTCCACAAATATATTGAGGGAAGGCAACGAAGAGGATTTGAAAGCAAGGCAGAATTGCAGGAAACAGGTTTCAGGAGGCAGAGTCGACTCGCCTTGAAAGCACATGAAAAGCGGCAAAGCGTTGACAATGATGCCCTTGGCCAAAAAGGGCGTATGCGTTTTTTCCTGAACATATTCAGGAAAAAACGCATACGCCCTTTTTGGCCAACCAGGCAAGCCGGAAAGGCAAATCAGCGTTACAAAGAAGTCTCGCTTGCCATCGGTCAAAAGGGCCATGCTGAAAAAAGTGTAAAAACCAGAAATGCAGGACAGGCCATGGAGACATGGGAGCCTTGCTACGCTGATGGGCGGGCTGTAAATTGCCAGCAGCCACTCTGGAGAAGTGTACGGTGTGTCCTGAAACATGTAATAAGCACAGCTTAGAGAGCATAGGGCACTTCCACTCATGGGCGTATAAATCGGGAAACCTAAAAATCAACAAGACACAGGCACCCCAAAGTTTAGGGCTGCTCTGTTTCCAAGAACCTCCACTTCGCTACACCTTCAATATCCCAGGAAAGCGAAAAATGGATAAAGAAGTTGTGGTACTTAGGCACAATGGAATATCACTCAGCCATGAAATCAATGTCATAAGGCTAGTAGCAGCAGGATGAGTGGATTTAGGTACGATGACTCTCAGTGAAATAAGTCACAGAGAAAAAGACACTTATCCTAAGATATCACTTATAGAGGGAATGTCAAAGTCGCTACACTTGAACTGAATTACAAAACAGAACAGAGTCACACATTTAGAAAACACACTATGGCTGCTTAACGGGAAAGGTGAGGTAGGGTGATGCATAAAACAAGGGTTTGAAATTAGCTCAGATACCGTTCCACAAGCCAAATATGTAATAGACAAGACCTACTCCCTGCTCAGTGAACTGGACTCAACAGCCCCTATTCACCGCCCAAGAATATATCTGACTAGTAAGAGTCTTAAAACCTATGTATTGATCTCTCTCTGGAAGTGCATCAAGAGGGTGTAAAGCGGCATAAACACAGCAGTGAAAAGCAGCTAAACCCCATTATAAAAATAGATTACTTAAAAAAAACCCCATAAAACAAAGACAGTGAAAGAGAGAGAAATTCTTACAAAATCCGTTCAGGGGCTCTGATGCAACCTGGATTGACCATATCTAGACCCACAGCTGGATGAGACATGAGGCTGGACACTCTTGGGGCTGAGAGGATTGGTGAGCTTGGGTGAGCAAACGCAGACCCTTTAAAGTCCTACTGCGTGGTACCCATGCCGTGGGTCCCAAATCTCCAGGTTCAAGGGCATCTTCCTACATCGAAAACATGCGTGGGAAACCCAGAAGATGGTACACCGTGTGATCGGGAAAGGGTTCTCAAACGCACCTCATTTCTCCTCTCCTTGTGCTCGGGTTCGCCATTCCAGCCGCTCTACTAACAATCTCCCTACTTGGAGAATCTGCACCTTTAACCTCCTGTTTCGGACAGGTCGCAATTTGGCCTGAGGATGAATGGGAAGACGGGGAACCAATGAGAGACTAGCTCTAGGTGTTGGGACAGGCACAGGTCACTCTATTTTCCCATCAGGAAGAAGAATGAACCACAGGCTCAGCCTGCCCCCCGGAACCAGAATACGGCCTGAAGCAATCCTGCGCTTTGGCGGCCAGCTCCCAAAAAAGCGAGTTGACAAATGGAGCTCAGGGGCACTGCAACTCACAAACCTGCAGAGTTATAAATGATAACTCTCGTCCACAAATATATTGAGGGAAGGCAACGAAGAGGATTTGAAAGCAAGGCAGAATTGCAGGAAACAGGTTTCAGGAGGCAGACTCGACTCGCCTTGAAAGCACATGAAAAGCGGCAAAGCGTTGACAATGATGCCCTTGGCCAAAAAGGGCGTATGCGTTTTTCCCTGAATATATTCAGGAAAAAACGCATACGCCCTTATTGGCCAACCAGGCAAGCCGGAAAGGCAAATCAGCGCTACAAAGAAGTCTCGCTTGCCATCGGTCAAAAGGGCCATGCTGAAAAAAGTGTAAAAACCAGAAATGCAGGACAGGCCATGGAGACATGGGAGCCTTGCTACGCTGATGGGCGGGCTGTAAATTGCCAACAGCCACTCTGGAGAAGTGTACGGTGTGTCCTGAAACATGTAATAAGCACAGCTTAGAGAGCATAGGGCACTTCCACTCATGGGCGTATAAATCGGGAAACCTAAAAATCAACAAGACACAGGCACCCCAAAGTTTAGGGCTGCTCTGTTTCCAAGAACCTCCACTTCGGTACACCTTCAATATCCCAGGAAAGCGAAAAATGGATAAAGAAGTTGTGGTACTTAGGCACAATGGAATATCACTCAGCCATGAAATCAATGTCATAAGGCTAGTAGCAGCAGGATGAGTGGATTTAGGTACGATGACTCTCAGTGAAATAAGTCACAGAGAAAAAGACACTTATCCTAAGATATCACTTATAGAGGGAATGTCAAAATCGCTACACTTGAACTGAATTACAAAACAGAACAGAGTCACACATTTAGAAAACACACTATGGCTGCTTAACGGGAAAGGTGAGGTGGGGTGATGCATAAAACAAGGGTTTGAAATTAGCTCAGATACCGTTCCACAAGCCAAATATGTAATAGACAAGACCTACTCCCTGCTCAGTGAACTGGACTCAACAGCCCCTATTCACCGCCCAAGAATATATCTGACTAGTAAGAGTCTTAAAACCTATATATCGATCTCTCTCTGGAAGTGCATCAAGAGGGTGTAAAGCGGCATAAACACAGCAGTGAAAAGCAGCTAAACCCCATTATAAAAATAGATTACTTAAAAAAAAAACCCAGAAAACCAAGACAGTGAAAGAGAGAGAAATTCTTACAAAATCCGTTCAGGGGCTCTGATGCAACCTGGATTGACCATATCTAGACCCACAGCTGGATGAGACATAAGGCTGGACACTCTTGGGGCTGAGAGGATTGGTGAGCTTGGGTGAGCAAACGCAGACCCTTTAAAGTCCTACTGCGTGGTACCCATGCCGTGGGTCCCAAATCTCCAGGTTCAAGGGCATCTTCCTACATCGAAAACATGCGTGGGAAACCCAGAAGATGGTACACCGTGTGATCGGGAAAGGGTTCTCAAATGCACCTCATTTCTCCTCTCCTTGTGCTCGGGTTCGCCATTCCAGCCGCTCTACTAACAATCTCCCTACTTGGAGAATCTGCACCTTTAACCTCCTGTTTCGGACAGGTCGCAATTTGGCCTGAGGATGAACGGGAAGACGGGGAACCAATGAGAGACTAGCTCTAGGTGTTGGGACAGGCACAGGTCACTCTATTTTCCCATCAGGAAGAAGAATGAACCACAGGCTCAGCCTGCCCCCCGGAACCAGAATACGGCCTGAAGCAATCCTGCGCTTTGGTGGCCAGCTCCGAAAAAAGCGAGTTGACAAATGGAGCTCAAGGGCACTGCAACTCACAAACCTGCAGAGTTATAAATGATAACTGTCGTCCACAAATATATTGAGGGAAGGCAACGAAGAGGATTTGAAAGCAAGGCAGAATTGCAGGAAACATGTTTCAGAAGGCAGACTCGACTCACCTTGAAAGCACATGAAAAGCGGCAAAGCGTTGACAATGATACCCTTGGCCAAAAAGGGCGTATCCTTTTTTTCCTGAATATATTCAGGAAAAAACGCATACGCCCTTTTTGGCCAACCAGGCAAGCCGGAAAGGCAAATCAGCGCTACAAAGAAGTCTCGCTTGCCATCGGTCAAAAGGGCCATGCTGAAAAAAGTGTAAAAACCAGAAATGCAGGACAGGCCATGGAGACATGGGAGCCTTGCTACGCTGATGGGCGGGCTGTAAATTGCCAACAGCCACTCTGGAGAAGTGTACGGTGTGTCCTGAAACATGTAATAAGCACAGCTTAGAGAGCATAGGGCACTTCCACTCATGGGCGTATAAATCGGGAAACCTAAAAATCAACAAGACACAGGCACCCCAAAGTTTAGGGCTGCTCTGTTTCCAAGAACCTCCACTTCGGTACACCTTCAATATCCCAGGAAAGCGAAAAATGGATAAAGAAGTTGTGGTACTTAGGCACAATGGAATATCACTCAGCCATGAAATCAATGTCATAAGGCTAGTAGCAGCAGGATGAGTGGATTTAGGTACGATGACTCTCAGTGAAATAAGTCACAGAGAAAAAGACACTTATCCTAAGATATCACTTATAGAGGGAATGTCAAAATCGCTACACTTGAACTGAATTACAAAACAGAACAGAGTCACACATTTAGAAAACACACTATGGCTGCTTAACGGGAAAGGTGAGGTGGGGTGATGCATAAAACAAGGGTTTGAAATTAGCTCAGATACCGTTCCACAAGCCAAATATGTAATAGACAAGACCTACTCCCTGCTCAGTGAACTGGACTCAACAGCCCCTATTCACCGCCCAAGAATATATCTGACTAGTAAGAGTCTTAAAACCTATGTATTGATCTCTCTCTGGAAGTGCATCAAGAGGGTGTAAAGCGGCATAAACACAGCAGTGAAAAGCAGCTAAACCCCATTATAAAAATAGATTACTTAAAAAAAACCCCATAAAACAAAGACAGTGAAAGAGAGAGAAATTCTTACAAAATCCGTTCAGGGGCTCTGATGCAACCTGGATTGACCATATCTAGACCCACAGCTGGATGAGACATAAGGCTGGACACTCTTGGGGCTGAGAGGATTGGTGAGCTTGGGTGAGCAAACGCAGACCCTTTAAAGTCATACTGCGTGGTACCCATGCCGTGGGTCCCAAATCTCCAGGTTCAAGGGCATCTTCCTACATCGAAAACATGCGTGGGAAACCCAGAAGATGGTACACCGTGTGATCGGGAAAGGGTTCTCAAACGCACCTCATTTCTCCTCTCCTTGTGCTCGGGTTCGCCATTCCAGCCGCTCTACTAACAATCTCCCTACTTGGAGAATCTGCACCTTTAACCTCCTGTTTCGGACAGGTGGCAATTTGGCCTGAGGATGAACGCGAAGACGGGGAACCAATGAGAGACTAGCTCTAGGTGTTGGGACAGGCACAGGTCACTCTATTTTCCCATCAGGAAGAAGAATGAACCACAGGCTCAGCCTGCCCCCGGAACCAGAATACGGCCTGAAGCAATCCTGCGCTTTGGCGGCCAGCTCCCAAAAAAGCGAGTTGACAAATGGAGCTCAGGGGCACTGCAACTCACAAACCTGCAGAATAATAAATGATAACTCTCGTCCACAAATATATTGAGGGAAGGCAACGAAGAGGATTTGAAAGCAAGGCAGAATTGCAGGAAACAGGTTTCAGGAGGCAGACTCGACTCGCCTTGAAAGCACATGAAAAGTGGCAAAGCGTTGACAATGATGCCCTTGGCCAAAAAGGGCGTATGCGTTTTTTCCTGAATATATTCAGGAAAAAACGCATACGCCCTTTTTGGCCAACCAGGCAAGCCGGAAAGGCAAATCAGCGCTACAAAGAAGTCTTGCTTGCCATCGGTCAAAAGGGCCATGCTGAAAAAAGTGTAAAAACCAGAAATGCAGGACAGGCCATGGAGACATGGGAGCCTTGCTACGCTGATGGGCGGGCTGTAAATTGCCAGCAGCCACTCTGGAGAAGTGTACGGTGTGTCCTGAAACATGTAATAAGCACAGCTTAGAGAGCATAGGGCACTTCCACTCATGGGCGTATAAATCGGGAAACCTAAAAATCAACAAGACACAGGCACCCCAAAGTTTAGGGCTGCTCTGTTTCCAAGAACCTCCACTTCGGTACACCTTCAATATCCCAGGAAAGCGAAAAATGGATAAAGAAGTTGTGGTACTTAGGCACAATGGAATATCACTCAGCCATGAAATCAATGTCATAAGGCTAGTAGCAGCAGGATGAGTGGATTTAGGTACGATGACTCTCAGTGAAATAAGTCACAGAGAAAAAGACACTTATCCTAAGATATCACTTATAGAGGGAATGTCAAAATCGCTACACTTGAACTGAATTACAAAACAGAACAGAGTCACACATTTAGAAAACACACTATGGCTGCTTAACGGGAAAGGTGAGGTGGGGTGATGCATAAAACAAGGGTTTGAAATTAGCTCAGATACCGTTCCACAAGCCAAATATGTAATAGACAAGACCTACTCCCTGCTCAGTGAACTGCACTCAACAGCCCCTATTCACCGCCCAAGAATATATCTGACTAGTAAGAGTCTTAAAACCTATGTATTGATCTCTCTCTGGAAGTGCATCAAGAGGGTGTAAAGCGGCATAAACACAGCAGTGAAAAGCAGCTAAACCCCATTATAAAAATAGATTACTTAAAAAAAAACCCATAAAACAAAGACAGTGAAAGAGAGAGAAATTCTTACAAAATCCGTTCAGGGGCTCTGATGCAACCTGGATTGACCATATCTAGACCCACAGCTGGATGAGACATAAGGCTGGACACTCTTGGGGCTGAGAGGATTGGTGAGCTTGGGTGAGCAAACGCAGACCCTTTAAAGTCCTACTGCGTGGTACCCATGCCGTGGGTCCCAAATCTCCAGGTTCAAGGGCATCTTCCTACATCGAAAACATGCGTGGGAAACCCAGAAGATGGTACACCGTGTGATCGGGAAAGGGTTCTCAAACGCACCTCATTTCTCCTCTCCTTGTGCTCGGGTTCGCCATTCCAGCCGCTCTACTAACAATCTCCCTACTTGGAGAATCTGCACCTTTAACCTCCTGTTTTGGACAGGTCGCAATTTGGCCTGAGGATGAACGGGAAGACGGGGAACCAATGAGAGACTAGCTCTAGGTGTTGGGACAGGCACAGGTCACTCTATTTTCCCATCAGGAAGAAGAATGAACCACAGGCTCAGCCTGCCCCCCGGAACCAGAATACGGCCTGAAGCAATCCTGCGCTTTGGTGGCCAGCTCCCAAAAAAGCGAGTTGACAAATGGAGCTCAAGGGCACTGCAACTCACAAACCTGCAGAGTTATAAATGATAACTCTCGTCCACAAATATATTGAGGGAAGGCAACGAAGAGGATTTGAAAGCAAGGCAGAATTGCAGGAAACAGGTTTCAGAAGGCAGACTCGACTCGCCTTGAAAGCACATGAAAAGCGGCAAAGCGTTGACAATGATGCCCTTGGCCAAAAAGGGCGTATGCGTTTTTTCCTGAATATATTCAGGAAAAAACGCATACGCCCTTTTTGGCCAACCAGGCAAGCCGGAAAGGCAAATCAGCGCTACAAAGAAGTCTCGCTTGCCATCGGTCAAAAGGGCCATGCTGAAAAAAGTGTAAAAACCAGAAATGCAGGACAGGCCATGGAGACATGGGAGCCTTGCTACGCTGACGGGCGTGCTGTAAATTGCCAACAGCCACTCTGGAGAAGTGTACGGTGTGTCCTGAAACATGTAATAAGCACAGCTTAGAGACCATAGGGCACTTCCACTCATGGGCGTATAAATCGGGAAACCTAAAAATCAACAAGACACAGGCACCCCAAAGTTTAGGGCTGCTCTGTTTCCAAGAACCTCCACTTCGGTACACCTTCAATATCCCAGGAAAGCGAAAAATGGATAAAGAAGTTGTGGTACTTAGGCACAATGGAATATCACTCAGCCATGAAATCAATGTCATAAGGCTAGTAGCAGCAGGATGAGTGGATTTAGGTACGATGACTCTCAGTGAAATAAGTCACAGAGAAAAAGACACTTATCCTAAGATATCACTTATAGAGGGAATGTCAAAATCGCTACACTTGAACTGAATTACAAAACAGAACAGAGTCACATATTTAGAAAACACACTATGGCTGCTTAACGGGAAAGGTGAGGTGGGGTGATGCATAAAACAAGGGTTTGAAATTAGCTCAGATACCGTTCCACAAGCCAAATATGTAATAGACAAGACCTACTCCCTGCTCAGTGAACTGGACTCAACAGCTCCTATTCACCGCCCAAGAATATATCTGACTAGTAAGAGTCTTAAAACCTATGTATTGATCTCTCTCTGGAAGTGCATCAAGAGGGTGTAAAGCGGCATAAACACAGCAGTGAAAAGCAGCTAAACCCCATTATAAAAATAGATTACTTAAAAAAAAACCCATAAAACAAAGACAGTGAAAGAGAGAGAAATTCTTACAAAATCCGTTCAGGGGCTCTGATGCAACCTGGATTGACCATATCTAGACCCACAGCTGGATGAGACATAAGGCTGGACACTCTTGGGGCTGAGAGGATTGGTGAGCTTGGGTGAGCAAACGCAGACCCTTTAAAGTCCTACTGCGTGGTACCCATGCCGTGGGTCCCAAATCTCCAGGTTCAAGGGCATCTTCCTACATCGAAAACATGCGTGGGAAACCCAGAAGATGGTACACCGTGTGATCGGGAAAGGGTTCTCAAACGCACCTCATTTCTCCTCTCCTTGTGCTCGGGTTCGCCATTCCAGCCGCTCTACTAACAATCTCCCTACTTGGAGAATCAGCACCTTTAACCTCCTGTTTCGGACAGGTCGCAATTTGGCCTGAGGATGAACGGGAAGAGGGGGAACCAATGAGAGACTAGCTCTAGGTGTTGGGACAGGCACAGGTCACTCTATTTTCCCATCAGGAAGAAGAATGAACCACAGGCTCAGCCTGCCCCCGGAACCAGAATACGGCCTGAAGCAATCCTGCGCTTTGGCGGCCAGCTCCCAAAAAAGCGAGTTGACAAATGGAGCTCAGGGGCACTGCAACTCACAAACCTGCAGAATAATAAATGATAACCCTCGTCCACAAATATATTGAGGGAAGGCAACGAAGAGGATTTGAAAGCAAGGCAGAATTGCAGGAAACAGGTTTCAGGAGGCAGACTCGACTCGCCTTGAAAGCACATGAAAAGTGGCAAAGCATTGACAATGATGCCCTTGGCCAAAAAGGGCGTATGCGTTTTTTCCTGAATATATTCAGGAAAAAACGCATACGCCCTTTTTGGTCAACCAGGCAAGCCGGAAAGGCAAATCAGCGCTACAAAGAAGTCTCGCTTGCCATCGGTCAAATGGGCCATGCTGAAAAAAGTGTAAAAACCAGAAATGCAGGACAGGCCATGGAGACATGGGAGCCTTGCTACGCTGATGGGCGGGCTGTAAATTGCCAGCAGCCACTCTGGAGAAGTGTACGGTGTGTCCTGAAACATGTAATAAGCACAGCTTAGAGAGCATAGGGCACTTCCACTCATGGGCGTATAAATCGGGAAACCTAAAAATCAACAAGACACAGGCACCCCAAAGTTTAGGGCTGCTCTGTTTCCAAGAACCTCCACTTCGGTACACCTTCAATATCCCAGGAAAGCGAAAAATGGATAAAGAAGTTGTGGTACTTAGGCACAATGGAATATCACTCAGCCATGAAATCAATGTCATAAGGCTAGTAGCAGCAGGATGAGTGGATTTAGGTACGATGACTCTCAGTGAAATAAGTCACAGAGAAAAAGACACTTATCCTAAGATATCACTTATAGAGGGAATGTCAAAATCGCTACACTTGAACTGAATTACAAAACAGAACAGAGTCACACATTTAGAAAACACACTATGGCTGCTTAACGGGAAAGGTGAGGTGGGGTGATGCATAAAACAAGGGTTTGAAATTAGCTCAGATACCGTTCCACAAGCCAAATATGTAATAGACAAGACCTACTCCCTGCTCAGTGAACTGGACTCAACAGCTCCTATTCACCGCCCAAGAATATATCTGACTAGTAAGAGTCTTAAAACCTATGTATTGATCTCTCTCTGGAAGTGCATCAAGAGGGTGTAAAGCGGCATAAACACAGCAGTGAAAAGCAGCTAAACCCCATTATAAAAATAGATTACTTAAAAAAAAAACCCATAAAACAAAGACAGTGAAAGAGAGAGAAATTCTTACAAAATCCGTTCAGGGGCTCTGATGCAACCTGGATTGACCATATCTAGACCCACAGCTGGATGAGACATAAGGCTGGACACTCTTGGGGCTGAGAGGATTGGTGAGCTTGGGTGAGCAAACGCAGACCCTTTAAAGTCATACTGCGTGGTACCCATGCCGTGGGTCCCAAATCTCCAGGTTCAAGGGCATCTTCCTACATCGAAAACATGCGTGGGAAACCCAGAAGATGGTACACCGTGTGATCGGGAAAGGGTTCTCAAACGCACCTCATTTCTCCTCTCCTTGTGCTCGGGTTCGCCATTCCAGCCGCTCTACTAACAATCTCCCTACTTGGAGAATCTGCACCTTTAACCTCCTGTTTCGGACAGGTGGCAATTTGGCCTGAGGATGAACGCGAAGACGGGGAACCAATGAGAGACTAGCTCTAGGTGTTGGGACAGGCACAGGTCACTCTATTTTCCCATCAGGAAGAAGAATGAACCACAGGCTCAGCCTGCCCCCCGGAACCAGAATACGGCCTGAAGCAATCCTGCGCTTTGGTGGCCAGCTCCCAAAAAAGCGAGTTGACAAATGGAGCTCAGGGGCACTGCAACTCACAAACCTGCAGAGTTATAAATGATAACTCTCGTCCACAAATATATTGAGGGAAGGCAACGAAGAGGATTTGAAAGCAAGGCAGAATTGCAGGAAACAGGTTTCAGAAGGCAGAGTCGACTCGCCTTGAAAGCACATGAAAAGCGGCAAAGCGTTGACAATGATGCCCTTGGCCAAAAAGGGCGTATGCGTTTTTTCCTGAATATATTCAGGAAAAAACGCATACGCCCTTTTTGGCCAACCAGGCAAGCCGGAAAGGCAAATCAGCGCTACAAAGAAGTCTCGCTTGCCATCGGTCAAAAGGGCCATGCTGAAAAAAGTGTAAAAACCAGAAATGCAGGACAGGCCATGGAGACATGGGAGCCTTGCTACGCTGACGGGCGTGCTGTAAATTGCCAACAGCCACTCTGGAGAAGTGTACGGTGTGTCCTGAAACATGTAATAAGCACAGCTTAGAGAGCATAGGGCACTTCCACTCATGGGCGTATAAATCGGGAAACCTAAAAATCAACAAGACACAGGCACCCCAAAGTTTAGGGCTGCTCTGTTTCCAAGAACCTCCACTTCGGTACACCTTCAATATCCCAGGAAAGCGAAAAATGGATAAAGAAGTTGTGGTACTTAGGCACAATGGAATATCACTCAGCCATGAAATCAATGTCATAAGGCTAGTAGCAGCAGGATGAGTGGATTTAGGTACGATGACTCTCAGTGAAATAAGTCACAGAGAAAAAGACACTTATCCTAAGATATCACTTATAGAGGGAATGTCAAAATCGCTACACTTGAACTGAATTACAAAACAGAACAGAGTCACACATTTAGAAAACACACTATGGCTGCTTAACGGGAAAGGTGAGGTGGGGTGATGCATAAAACAAGGGTTTGAAATTAGCTCAGATACCGTTCCACAAGCCAAATATGTAATAGACAAGACCTACTCCCTGCTCAGTGAACTGGACTCAACAGCTCCTATTCACCGCCCAAGAATATATCTGACTAGTAAGAGTCTTAAAACCTATGTATTGATCTCTCTCTGGAAGTGCATCAAGAGGGTGTAAAGCGGCATAAACACAGCAGTGAAAAGCAGCTAAACCCCATTATAAAAATAGATTACTTAAAAAAAAACCCATAAAACAAAGACAGTGAAAGAGAGAGAAATTCTTACAAAATCCGTTCAGGGGCTCTGATGCAACCTGGATTGACCATATCTAGACCCACAGCTGGATGAGACATAAGGCTGGACACTCTTGGGGCTGAGAGGATTGGTGAGCTTGGGTGAGCAAACGCAGACCCTTTAAAGTCATACTGCGTGGTACCCATGCCGTGGGTCCCAAATCTCCAGGTTCAAGGGCATCTTCCTACATCGAAAACATGCGTGGGAAACCCAGAAGATGGTACACAGTGTGATCGGGAAAGGGTTCTCAAACGCACCTCATTTCTCCTCTCCTTGTGCTCGGGTTCGCCATTCCAGCCGCTCTACTAACAATCTCCCTACTTGGAGAATCAGCACCTTTAACCTCCTGTTTCGGACAGGTCGCAATTTGGCCTGAGGATGAACGGGAAGAGGGGGAACCAATGAGAGACTAGCTCTAGGTGTTGGGACAGGCACAGGTCACTCTATTTTCCCATCAGGAAGAAGAATGAACCACAGGCTCAGCCTGCCCCCGGAACCAGAATACGGCCTGAAGCAATCCTGCGCTTTGGCGGCCAGCTCCCAAAAAAGCGAGTTGACAAATGGAGCTCAGGGGCACTGCAACTCACAAACCTGCAGAATAATAAATGATAACCCTCGTCCACAAATATATTGAGGGAAGGCAACGAAGAGGATTTGAAAGCAAGGCAGAATTGCAGGAAACAGGTTTCAGGAGGCAGACTCGACTCGCCTTGAAAGCACATGAAAAGTGGCAAAGCGTTGACAATGATGCCCTTGGCCAAAAAGGGCGTATGCGTTTTTTCCTGAATATATTCAGGAAAAAACGCATACGCCCTTTTTGGTCAACCAGGCAAGCCGGAAAGGCAAATCAGCGCTACAAAGAAGTCTCGCTTGCCATCGGTCAAAAGGGCCATGCTGAAAAAAGTGTAAAAACCAGAAATGCAGGACAGGCCATGGAGACATGGGAGCCTTGCTACGCTGATGGGCGGGCTGTAAATTGCCAGCAGCCACTCTGGAGAAGTGTACGGTGTGTCCTGAAACATGTAATAAGCACAGCTTAGAGAGCATAGGGCACTTCCACTCATGGGCGTATAAATCGGGAAACCTAAAAATCAACAAGACACAGGCACCCCAAAGTTTAGGGCTGCTCTGTTTCCAAGAACCTCCACTTCGGTACACCTTCAATATCCCAGGAAAGCGAAAAATGGATAAAGAAGTTGTGGTACTTAGGCACAATGGAATATCACTCAGCCATGAAATCAATGTCATAAGGCTAGTAGCAGCAGGATGAGTGGATTTAGGTACGATGACTCTCAGTGAAATAAGTCACAGAGAAAAAGACACATATCCTAAGATATCACTTATAGAGGGAATGTCAAAATCGCTACACTTGAACTGAATTACAAAACAGAACAGAGTCACACATTTAGAAAACACACTATGGCTGCTTAACGGGAAAGGTGAGGTGGGGTGATGCATAAAACAAGGGTTTGAAATTAGCTCAGATACCGTTCCACAAGCCAAATATGTAATAGACAAGACCTACTCCCTGCTCAGTGAACTGGACTCAACAGCTCCTATTCACCGCCCAAGAATATATCTGACTAGTAAGAGTCTTAAAACCTATGTATTGATCTCTCTCTGGAAGTGCATCAAGAGGGTGTAAAGCGGCATAAACACAGCAGTGAAAAGCAGCTAAACCCCATTATAAAAATAGATTACTTAAAAAAAAAACCCATAAAACAAAGACAGTGAAAGAGAGAGAAATTCTTACAAAATCCGTTCAGGGGCTCTGATGCAACCTGGATTGACCATATCTAGACCCACAGCTGGATGAGACATAAGGCTGGACACTCTTGGGGCTGAGAGGATTGGTGAGCTTGGGTGAGCAAACGCAGACCCTTTAAAGTCATACTGCGTGGTACCCATGCCGTGGGTCCCAAATCTCCAGGTTCAAGGGCATCTTCCTACATCGAAAACATGCGTGGGAAACCCAGAAGATGGTACACCGTGTGATCGGGAAAGGGTTCTCAAACGCACCTCATTTCTCCTCTCCTTGTGCTCGGGTTCGCCATTCCAGCCGCTCTACTAACAATCTCCCTACTTGGAGAATCTGCACCTTTAACCTCCTGTTTCGGACAGGTGGCAATTTGGCCTGAGGATGAACGCGAAGACGGGGAACCAATGAGAGACTAGCTCTAGGTGTTGGGACAGGCACAGGTCACTCTATTTTCCCATCAGGAAGAAGAATGAACCACAGGCTCAGCCTGCCCCCCGGAACCAGAATACGGCCTGAAGCAATCCTGCGCTTTGGTGGCCAGCTCCCAAAAAAGCGAGTTGACAAATGGAGCTCAGGGGCACTGCAACTCACAAACCTGCAGAGTTATAAATGATAACTCTCGTCCACAAATATATTGAGGGAAGGCAACGAAGAGGATTTGAAAGCAAGGCAGAATTGCAGGAAACAGGTTTCAGAAGGCAGAGTCGACTCGCCTTGAAAGCACATGAAAAGCGGCAAAGCGTTGACAATGATGCCCTTGGCCAAAAAGGGCGTATGCGTTTTTTCCTGAATATATTCAGGAAAAAACGCATACGCCCTTTTTGGCCAACCAGGCAAGCCGGAAAGGCAAATCAGCGCTACAAAGAAGTCTCGCTTGCCATCGGTCAAAAGGGCCATGCTGAAAAAAGTGTAAAAACCAGAAATGCAGGACAGGCCATGGAGACATGGGAGCCTTGCTACGCTGATGGGCGGGCTGTAAATTGCCAACAGCCACTCTGGAGAAGTGTACGGTGTGTCCTGAAACATGTAATAAGCACAGCTTAGAGAGCATAGGGCACTTCCACTCATGGGCGTATAAATCGGGAAACCTAAAAATCAACAAGACACAGGCACCCCAAAGTTTAGGGCTGCTCTGTTTCCAAGAACCTCCACTTCGGTACACCTTCAATATCCCAGGAAAGCGAAAAATGGATAAAGAAGTTGTGGTACTTAGGCACAATGGAATATCACTCAGCCATGAAATCAATGTCATAAGGCTAGTAGCAGCAGGATGAGTGGATTTAGGTACGATGACTCTCAGTGAAATAAGTCACAGAGAAAAAGACACTTATCCTAAGATATCACTTATAGAGGGAATGTCAAAATCGCTACACTTGAACTGAATTACAAAACAGAACAGAGTCACACATTTAGAAAACACACTATGGCTGCTTAACGGGAAAGGTGAGGTGGGGTGATGCATAAAACAAGGGTTTGAAATTAGCTCAGATACCGTTCCACAAGCCAAATATGTAATAGACAAGACCTACTCCCTGCTCAGTGAACTGGACTCAACAGCCCCTATTCACCGCCCAAGAATATATCTGACTAGTAAGAGTCTTAAAACCTATGTATTGATCTCTCTCTGGAAGTGCATCAAGAGGGTGTAAAGCGGCATAAACACAGCAGTGAAAAGCAGCTAAACCCCATTATAAAAATAGATTACTTAAAAAAAACCCCATAAAACAAAGACAGTGAAAGAGAGAGAAATTCTTACAAAATCCGTTCAGGGGCTCTGATGCAACCTGGATTGACCATATCTAGACCCACAGCTGGATGAGACATAAGGCTGGACACTCTTGGGGCTGAGAGGATTGGTGAGCTTGGGTGAGCAAACGCAGACCCTTTAAAGTCATACTGCGTGGTACCCATGCCGTGGGTCCCAAATCTCCAGGTTCAAGGGCATCTTCCTACATCGAAAACATGCGTGGGAAACCCAGAAGATGGTACACCGTGTGATCGGGAAAGGGTTCTCAAACGCACCTCATTTCTCCTCTCCTTGTGCTCGGGTTCGCCATTCCAGCCGCTCTACTAACAATCTCCCTACTTGGAGAATCAGCACCTTTAACCTCCTGTTTCGGACAGGTCGCAATTTGGCCTGAGGATGAACGGGAAGAGGGGGAACCAATGAGAGACTAGCTCTAGGTGTTGGGACAGGCACAGGTCACTCTATTTTCCCATCAGGAAGAAGAATGAACCACAGGCTCAGCCTGCCCCCGGAACCAGAATACGGCCTGAAGCAATCCTGCGCTTTGGCGGCCAGCTCCCAAAAAAGCGAGTTGACAAATGGAGCTCAGGGGCACTGCAACTCACAAACCTGCAGAATAATAAATGATAACCCTCATCCACAAATATATTGAGGGAAGGCAACGAAGAGGATTTGAAAGCAAGGCAGAATTGCAGGAAACAGGTTTCAGGAGGCAGACTCGACTCGCCTTGAAAGCACATGAAAAGTGGCAAAGCGTTGACAATGATGCCCTTGGCCAAAAAGGGCGTATGCGTTTTTTCCTGAATATATTCAGGAAAAAACGCATACGCCCTTTTTGGTCAACCAGGCAAGCCAGAAAGGCAAATCAGCGCTACAAAGAAGTCTCGCTTGCCATCGGTCAAAAGGGCCATGCTGAAAAAAGTGTAAAAACCAGAAATGCAGGACAGGCCATGGAGACATGGGAGCCTTGCTACGCTGATGGGCGGGCTGTAAATTGCCAGCAGCCACTCTGGAGAAGTGTACGGTGTGTCCTGAAACATGTAATAAGCACAGCTTAGAGACCATAGGGCACTTCCACTCATGGGCGTATAAATCGGGAAACCTAAAAATCAACAAGACACAGGCACCCCAAAGTTTAGGGCTGCTCTGTTTCCAAGAACCTCCACTTCGGTACACCTTCAATATCCCAGGAAAGCGAAAAATGGATAAAGAAGTTGTGGTACTTAGGCACAATGGAATATCACTCAGCCATGAAATCAATGTCATAAGGCTAGTAGCAGCAGGATGAGTGGATTTAGGTACGATGACTCTCAGTGAAATAAGTCACAGAGAAAAAGACACTTATCCTAAGATATCACTTATAGAGGGAATGTCAAAATCGCTACACTTGAACTGAATTACAAAACAGAACAGAGTCACACATTTAGAAAACACACTATGGCTGCTTAACGGGAAAGGTGAGGTGGGGTGATGCATAAAACAAGGGTTTGAAATTAGCTCAGATACCGTTCCACAAGCCAAATATGTAATAGACAAGACCTACTCCCTGCTCAGTGAACTGGACTCAACAGCCCCTATTCACCGCCCAAGAATATATCTGACTAGTAAGAGTCTTAAAACCTATGTATTGATCTCTCTCTGGAAGTGCATCAAGAGGGTGTAAAGCGGCATAAACACAGCAGTGAAAAGCAGCTAAACCCCATTATAAAAATAGATTACTTAAAAAAAACCCCATAAAACAAAGACAGTGAAAGAGAGAGAAATTCTTACAAAATCCGTTCAGGGGCTCTGATGCAACCTGGATTGACCATATCTAGACCCACAGCTGGATGAGACATAAGGCTGGACACTCTTGGGGCTGAGAGGATTGGTGAGCTTGGGTGAGCAAACGCAGACCCTTTAAAGTCATACTGCGTGGTACCCATGCCGTGGGTCCCAAATCTCCAGGTTCAAGGGCATCTTCCTACATCGAAAACATGCGTGGGAAACCCAGAAGATGGTACACCGTGTGATCGGGAAAGGGTTCTCAAACGCACCTCATTTCTCCTCTCCTTGTGCTCGGGTTCGCCATTCCAGCCGCTCTACTAACAATCTCCCTACTTGGAGAATCAGCACCTTTAACCTCCTGTTTCGGACAGGTCGCAATTTGGCCTGAGGATGAACGGGAAGAGGGGGAACCAATGAGAGACTAGCTCTAGGTGTTGGGACAGGCACAGGTCACTCTATTTTCCCATCAGGAAGAAGAATGAACCACAGGCTCAGCCTGCCCCCGGAACCAGAATACGGCCTGAAGCAATCCTGCGCTTTGGCGGCCAGCTCCCAAAAAAGCGAGTTGACAAATGGAGCTCAGGGGCACTGCAACTCACAAACCTGCAGAATAATAAATGATAACCCTCGTCCACAAATATATTGAGGGAAGGCAACGAAGAGGATTTGAAAGCAAGGCAGAATTGCAGGAAACAGGTTTCAGGAGGCAGACTCGACTCGCCTTGAAAGCACATGAAAAGTGGCAAAGCGTTGACAATGATGCCCTTGGCCAAAAAGGGCGTATGCGTTTTTTCCTGAATATATTCAGGAAAAAACGCATACGCCCTTTTTGGTCAACCAGGCAAGCCAGAAAGGCAAATCAGCGCTACAAAGAAGTCTCGCTTGCCATCGGTCAAAAGGGCCATGCTGAAAAAAGTGTAAAAACCAGAAATGCAGGACAGGCCATGGAGACATGGGAGCCTTGCTACGCTGATGGGCGGGCTGTAAATTGCCAGCAGCCACTCTGGAGAAGTGTACGGTGTGTCCTGAAACATGTAATAAGCACAGCTTAGAGACCATAGGGCACTTCCACTCATGGGCGTATAAATCGGGAAACCTAAAAATCAACAAGACACAGGCACCCCAAAGTTTAGGGCTGCTCTGTTTCCAAGAACCTCCACTTCGGTACACCTTCAATATCCCAGGAAAGCGAAAAATGGATAAAGAAGTTGTGGTACTTAGGCACAATGGAATATCACTCAGCCATGAAATCAATGTCATAAGGCTAGTAGCAGCAGGATGAGTGGATTTAGGTACGATGACTCTCAGTGAAATAAGTCACAGAGAAAAAGACACTTATCCTAAGATATCACTGATAGAGGGAATGTCAAAATCGCTACACTTGAACTGAATTACAAAACAGAACAGAGTCACACATTTAGAAAACACACTATGGCTGCTTAACGGGAAAGGTGAGGTGGGGTGATGCATAAAACAAGGGTTTGAAATTAGCTCAGATACCGTTCCACAAGCCAAATATGTAATAGACAAGACCTACTCCCTGCTCAGTGAACTGGACTCAACAGCTCCTATTCACCGCCCAAGAATATATCTGACTAGTAAGAGTCTTAAAACCTATGTATTGATCTCTCTCTGGAAGTGCATCAAGAGGGTGTAAAGCGGCATAAACACAGCAGTGAAAAGCAGCTAAACCCCATTATAAAAATAGATTACTTAAAAAAAAAACCCATAAAACAAAGACAGTGAAAGAGAGAGAAATTCTTACAAAATCCGTTCAGGGGCTCTGATGCAACCTGGATTGACCATATCTAGACCCACAGCTGGATGAGACATAAGGCTGGACACTCTTGGGGCTGAGAGGATTGGTGAGCTTGGGTGAGCAAACGCAGACCCTTTAAAGTCATACTGCGTGGTACCCATGCCGTGGGTCCCAAATCTCCAGGTTCAAGGGCATCTTCCTACATCGAAAACATGCGTGGGAAACCCAGAAGATGGTACACCGTGTGATCGGGAAAGGGTTCTCAAACGCACCTCATTTCTCCTCTCCTTGTGCTCGGGTTCGCCATTCCAGCCGCTCTACTAACAATCTCCCTACTTGGAGAATCTGCACCTTTAACCTCCTGTTTCGGACAGGTGGCAATTTGGCCTGAGGATGAACGCGAAGACGGGGATCCAATGAGAGACTAGCTCTAGGTGTTGGGACAGGCACAGGTCACTCTATTTTCCCATCAGGAAGAAGAATGAACCACAGGCTCAGCCTGCCCCCCGGAACCAGAATACGGCCTGAAGCAATCCTGCGCTTTGGTGGCCAGCTCCCAAAAAAGCGAGTTGACAAATGGAGCTCAGGGGCACTGCAACTCACAAACCTGCAGAGTTATAAATGATAACTCTCGTCCACAAATATATTGAGGGAAGGCAACGAAGAGGATTTGAAAACAAGGCAGAATTGCAGGAAACAGGTTTCAGAAGGCAGAGTTGACTCGCCTTGAAAGCACATGAAAAGCGGCAAAGCGTTGACAATGATGCCCTTGGCCAAAAAGGGCGTATGCGTTTTTTCCTGAATATATTCAGGAAAAAACGCATACGCCCTTTTTGGCCAACCAGGCAAGCCGGAAAGGCAAATCAGCGCTACAAAGAAGTCTCGCTTGCCATCGGTCAAAAGGGCCATGCTGAAAAAAGTGTAAAAACCAGAAATGCAGGACAGGCCATGGAGACATGGGAGCCTTGCTACGCTGATGGGCGGGCTGTAAATTGCCAACAGCCACTCTGGAGAAGTGTACGGTGTGTCCTGAAACATGTAATAAGCACAGCTTAGAGAGCATAGGGCACTTCCACTCATGGGCGTATAAATCGGGAAACCTAAAAATCAACAAGACACAGGCACCCCAAAGTTTAGGGCTGCTCTGTTTCCAAGAACCTCCACTTCGGTACACCTTCAATATCCCAGGAAAGCGAAAAATGGATAAAGAAGTTGTGGTACTTAGGCACAATGGAATATCACTCAGCCATGAAATCAATGTCATAAGGCTAGTAGCAGCAGGATGAGTGGATTTAGGTACGATGACTCTCAGTGAAATAAGTCACAGAGAAAAAGACACTTATCCTAAGATATCACTTATAGAGGGAATGTCAAAATCGCTACACTTGAACTGAATTACAAAACAGAACAGAGTCACACATTTAGAAAACACACTATGGCTGCTTAACGGGAAAGGTGAGGTGGGGTGATGCATAAAACAAGGGTTTGAAATTAGCTCAGATACCGTTCCACAAGCCAAATATGTAATAGACAAGACCTACTCCCTGCTCAGTGAACTGGACTCAACAGCCCCTATTCACCGCCCAAGAATATATCTGACTAGTAAGAGTCTTAAAACCTATGTATTGATCTCTCTCTGGAAGTGCATCAAGAGGGTGTAAAGCGGCATAAACACAGCAGTGAAAAGCAGCTAAACCCCATTATAAAAATAGATTACTTAAAAAAAACCCCATAAAACAAAGACAGTGAAAGAGAGAGAAATTCTTACAAAATCCGTTCAGGGGCTCTGATGCAACCTGGATTGACCATATCTAGACCCACAGCTGGATGAGACATAAGGCTGGACACTCTTGGGGCTGAGAGGATTGGTGAGCTTGGGTGAGCAAACGCAGACCCTTTAAAGTCATACTGCGTGGTACCCATGCCGTGGGTCCCAAATCTCCAGGTTCAAGGGCATCTTCCTACATCGAAAACATGCGTGGGAAACCCAGAAGATGGTACACCGTGTGATCGGGAAAGGGTTCTCAAACGCACCTCATTTCTCCTCTCCTTGTGCTCGGGTTCGCCATTCCAGCCGCTCTACTAACAATCTCCCTACTTGGAGAATCTGCACCTTTAACCTCCTGTTTCGGACAGGTGGCAATTTGGCCTGAGGATGAACGCGAAGACGGGGAACCAATGAGAGACTAGCTCTAGGTGTTGGGACAGGCACAGGTCACTCTATTTTCCCATCAGGAAGAAGAATGAACCACAGGCTCAGCCTGCCCCCCGGAACCAGAATACGGCCTGAAGCAATCCTGCGCTTTGGCGGCCAGCTCCCAAAAAAGCGAGTTGACAAATGGAGCTCAAGGGCACTGCAACTCACAAACCTGCAGAGTTATAAATGATAACTCTCGTCCACAAATATATTGAGGGAAGGCAACGAAGAGGATTTGAAAGCAAGGCAGAATTGCAGGAAACAGGTTGCAGAAGGCAGACTCGACTCGCCTTGAAAGCACATGAAAAGCGGCAAAGCGTTGACAATGATGCCCTTGGCCAAAAAGGGCGTATGCGTTTTTTCCTGAATATATTCAGGAAAAAACGCATACGCCCTTTTTGGCCAACCAGGCAAGCCGGAAAGGCAAATCAGCGCTACAAAGAAGTCTCGCTTGCCATCGGTCAAAAGGGCCATGCTGAAAAAAGTGTAAAAACCAGAAATGCAGGACAGGCCATGGAGACATGGGAGCCTTGCTACGCTGATGGGCGGGCTGTAAATTGCCAACAGCCACTCTGGAGAAGTGTACGGTGTGTCCTGAAACATGTAATAAGCACAGCTTAGAGAGCATAGGGCACTTCCACTCATGGGCGTATAAATCGGGAAACCTAAAAATCAACAAGACACAGGCACCCCAAAGTTTAGGGCTGCTCTGTTTCCAAGAACCTCCACTTCGGTACACCTTCAATATCCCAGGAAAGCGAAAAATGGATAAAGAAGTTGTGGTACTTAGGCACAATGGAATATCACTCAGCCATGAAATCAATGTCATAAGGCTAGTAGCAGCAGGATGAGTGGATTTAGGTACGATGACTCTCAGTGAAATAAGTCACAGAGAAAAGGACACTTATCCTAAGATATCACTTATAGAGGGAATGTCAAAATCGCTACACTTGAACTGAATTACAAAACAGAACAGAGTCACACATTTAGAAAACACACTATGGCTGCTTAACGGGAAAGGTGAGGTGGGGTGATGCATAAAACAAGGGTTTGAAATTAGCTCAGATACCGTTCCACAAGCCAAATATGTAATAGACAAGACCTACTCCCTGCTCAGTGAACTGGACTCAACAGCCCCTATTCACCGCCCAAGAATATATCTGACTAGTAAGAGTCTTAAAACCTATGTATTGATCTCTCTCTGGAAGTGCATCAAGAGGGTGTAAAGCGGCATAAACACAGCAGTGAAAAGCAGCTAAACCCCATTATAAAAATAGATTACTTAAAAAAAACCCCATAAAACAAAGACAGTGAAAGAGAGAGAAATTCTTACAAAATCCGTTCAGGGGCTCTGATGCAACCTGGATTGACCATATCTAGACCCACAGCTGGATGAGACATAAGGCTGGACACTCTTGGGGCTGAGAGGATTGGTGAGCTTGGGTGAGCAAACGCAGACCCTTTAAAGTCATACTGCGTGGTACCCATGCCGTGGGTCCCAAATCTCCAGGTTCAAGGGCATCTTCCTACATCGAAAACATGCGTGGGAAACCCAGAAGATGGTACACCGTGTGATCGGGAAAGGGTTCTCAAACGCACCTCATTTCTCCTCTCCTTGTGCTCGGGTTCGCCATTCCAGCCGCTCTACTAACAATCTCCCTACTTGGAGAATCTGCACCTTTAACCTCCTGTTTCGGACAGGTGGCAATTTGGCCTGAGGATGAACGCGAAGAGGGGGAACCAATGAGAGACTAGCTCTAGGTGTTGGGACAGGCACAGGTCACTCTATTTTCCCATCAGGAAGAAGAATGAACCACAGGCTCAGCCTGCCCCCCGGAACCAGAATACGGCCTGAAGCAATCCTGCGCTTTGGTGGCCAGCTCCCAAAAAAGCGAGTTGACAAATGGAGCTCAAGGGCACTGCAACTCACAAACCTGCAGAGTTATAAATGATAACTCTCGTCCACAAATATATTGAGGGAAGGCAACGAAGAGGATTTGAAAGCAAGGCAGAATTGCAGGAAACAGGTTTCAGGAGGCAGACTCGACTCGCCTTGAAAGCACATGAAAAGCGGCAAAGCGTTGACAATGATGCCCTTGGCCAAAAAGGGCGTATGCGTTTTTTCCTGAATATATTCAGGAAAAAACGCATACGCCCTTTTTGGCCAACCAGGCAAGCCCGAAAGGCAAATCAGCGCTACAAAGAAGTCTCGCTTGCCATCGGTCAAAAGGGCCATGCTGAAAAAAGTGTAAAAACCAGAAATGCAGGACAGGCCATGGAGACATGGGAGCCTTGCTACGCTGATGGTCGGGCTGTAAATTGCCAGCAGCCACTCTGGAGAAGTGTACGGTGTGTCCTGAAACATGTAATAAGCACAGCTTAGAGAGCATAGGGCACTTCCACTCATGGGCGTATAAATCGGGAAACCTAAAAATCAACAAGACACAGGCACCCCAAAGTTTAGGGCTGCTCTGTTTCCAAGAACCTCCACTTCGGTACACCTTCAATATCCCAGGAAAGCGAAAAATGGATAAAGAAGTTGTGGTACTTAGGCACAATGGAATATCACTCAGCCATGAAATCAATGTCATAAGGCTAGTAGCAGCAGGATGAGTGGATTTAGGTACGATGACTCTCAGTGAAATAAGTCACAGAGAAAAAGACACTTATCCTAAGATATCACTTATAGAGGGAATGTCAAAATCGCTACACTTGAACTGAATTACAAAACAGAACAGAGTCACACATTTAGAAAACACACTATGGCTGCTTAACGGGAAAGGTGAGGTGGGGTGATGCATAAAACAAGGGTTTGAAATTAGCTCAGATACCGTTCCACAAGCCAAATATGTAATAGACAAGACCTACTCCCTGCTCAGTGAACTGGACTCAACAGCCCCTATTCACCGCCCAAGAATATATCTGACTAGTAAGAGTCTTAAAACCTATGTATTGATCTCTCTCTGGAAGTGCATCAAGAGGGTGTAAAGCGGCATAAACACAGCAGTGAAAAGCAGCTAAACCCCATTATAAAAATAGATTACTTAAAAAAAACCCCATAAAACAAAGACAGTGAAAGAGAGAGAAATTCTTACAAAATCCGTTCAGGGGCTCTGATGCAACCTGGATTGACCATATCTAGACCCACAGCTGGATGAGACATGAGGCTGGACACTCTTGGGGCTGAGAGGATTGGTGAGCTTGGGTGAGCAAACGCAGACCCTTTAAAGTCCTACTGCGTGGTACCCATGCCGTGGGTCCCAAATCTCCAGGTTCAAGGGCATCTTCCGACATCGAAAACATGCGTGGGAAACCCAGAAGATGGTACACCGTGTGATCGGGAAAGGGTTCTCAAACGCACCTCATTTCTCCTCTCCTTGTGCTCGGGTTCGCCATTCCAGCCGCTCTACTAACAATCTCCCTACTTGGAGAATCAGCACCTTTAACCTCCTGTTTCGGACAGGTCGCAATTTGGCCTGAGGATGAACGGGAAGAGGGGGAACCAATGAGAGACTAGCTCTAGGTGTTGGGACAGGCACAGGTCACTCTATTTTCCCATCAGGAAGAAGAATGAACCACAGGCTCAGCCTGCCCCCGGAACCAGAATACGGCCTGAAGCAATCCTGCGCTTTGGCGGCCACCTCCCAAAAAAGCGAGTTGACAAATGGAGCTCAGGGGCACTGCAACTCACAAACCTGCAGAGTTATAAATGATAACTCTCGTCCACAAATATATTGAGGGAAGGCAACGAAGAGGATTTGAATGCAAGGCAGAATTGCAGGAAACAGGTTTCAGGAGGCAGAGTCGACTCGCCTTGAAAGCACATGAAAAGCGGCAAAGCGTTGACAATGATGCCCTTGGCCAAAAAGGGCGTATGCGTTTTTTCCTGAATATATTCAGGAAAAAACGCATACGCCCTTTTTGGCCAACCAGGCAAGCCGGAAAGGCAAATCAGCGCTACAAAGAAGTCTCGCTTGCCATCGGTCAAAAGGGCCATGCTGAAAAAAGTGTAAAAACCAGAAATGCAGGACAGGCCATGGAGACATGGGAGCCTTGCTACGCTGATGGGCGGGCTGTAAATTGCCAGCAGCCACTCTGGAGAAGTGTACGGTGTGTCCTGAAACATGTAATAAGCACAGCTTAGAGACCATAGGGCACTTCCACTCATGGGCGTATAAATCGGGAAACCTAAAAATCAACAAGACACAGGCACCCCAAAGTTTAGGGCTGCTCTGTTTCCAAGAACCTCCACTTCGGTACACCTTCAATATCCCAGGAAAGCGAAAAATGGATAAAGAAGTTGTGGTACTTAGGCACAATGGAATATCACTCAGCCATGAAATCAATGTCATAAGGCTAGTAGCAGCAGGATGAGTGGATTTAGGTACGATGACTCTCAGTGAAATAAGTCACAGAGAAAAGGACACTTATCCTAAGATATCACTTATAGAGGGAATGTCAAAATCGCTACACTTGAACTGAATTACAAAACAGAACAGAGTCACACATTTAGAAAACACACTATGGCTGCTTAACGGGAAAGGTGAGGTGGGGTGATGCATAAAACAAGGGTTTGAAATTAGCTCAGATACCGTTCCACAAGCCAAATATGTAATAGACAAGACCTACTCCCTGCTCAGTGAACTGGACTCAACAGCCCCTATTCACCGCCCAAGAATATATCTGACTAGTAAGAGTCTTAAAACCTATGTATTGATCTCTCTCTGGAAGTGCATCAAGAGGGTGTAAAGCGGCATAAACACAGCAGTGAAAAGCAGCTAAACCCCATTATAAAAATAGATTACTTAAAAAAAACCCCATAAAACAAAGACAGTGAAAGAGAGAGAAATTCTTACAAAATCCGTTCAGGGACTCTGATGCAACCTGGATTGACCATATCTAGACCCACAGCTGGATGAGACATAAGGCTGGACACTCTTGGGGCTGAGAGGATTGGTGAGCTTGGGTGAGCAAACGCAGACCCTTTAAAGTCCTACTGCGTGGTACCCATGCCGTGGGTCCCAAATCTCCAGGTTCAAGGGCATCTTCCTACATCGAAAACATGCGTGGGAAACCCAGAAGATGGTACACCGTGTGATCGGGAAAGGGTTCTCAAACGCACCTCATTTCTCCTCTCCTTGTGCTCGGGTTCGCCATTCCAGCCGCTCTACTAACAATCTCCCTACTTGGAGAATCTGCACCTTTAACCTCCTGTTTCGGACAGGTGGCAATTTGGCCTGAGGATGAACGGGAAGACGGGGAACCAATGAGAGACTAGCTCTAGGTGTTGGGACAGGCACAGGTCACTCTATTTTCCCATCAGGAAGAAGAATGAACCACAGGCTCAGCCTGCCCCCCGGAACCAGAATACGGCCTGAAGCAATCCTGCGCTTTGGTGGCCAGCTCCCAAAAAAGCGAGTTGACAAATGGAGCTCAAGGGCACTGCAACTCACAAACCTGCAGAGTTATAAATGATAACTCTCGTCCACAAATATATTGAGGGAAGGCAACGAAGAGGATTTGAATGCAAGGCAGAATTGCAGGAAACAGGTTTCAGGAGGCAGAGTCGACTCGCCTTGAAAGCACATGAAAAGCGGCAAAGCGTTGACAATGATGCCCTTGGCCAAAAAGGGCGTATGCGTTTTTTCCTGAATATATTCAGGAAAAAACGCATACGCCCTTTTTGGCCAACCAGGCAAGCCGGAAAGGCAAATCAGCGCTACAAAGAAGTCTCGCTTGCCATCGGTCAAAAGGGCCATGCTGAAAAAAGTGTAAAAACCAGAAATGCAGGACAGGCCATGGAGACATGGGAGCCTTGCTACGCTGATGGGCGGGCTGTAAATTGCCAGCAGCCACTCTGGAGAAGTGTACGGTGTGTCCTGAAACATGTAATAAGCACAGCTTAGAGACCATAGGGCACTTCCACTCATGGGCGTATAAATCGGGAAACCTAAAAATCAACAAGACACAGGCACCCCAAAGTTTAGGGCTGCTCTGTTTCCAAGAACCTCCACTTCGGTACACCTTCAATATCCCAGGAAAGCAAAAAATGGATAAAGAAGTTGTGGTACTTAGGCACAATGGAATATCACTCAGCCATGAAATCAATGTCATAAGGCTAGTAGCAGCAGGATGAGTGGATTTAGGTACGATGACTCTCAGTGAAATAAGTCACAGAGAAAAAGACACTTATCCTAAGATATCACTTATAGAGGGAATGTCAAAGTCGCTACACTTGAACTGAATTACAAAACAGAACAGAGTCACACATTTAGAAAACACACTATGGCTGCTTAACGGGAAAGGTGAGGTGGGGTGATGCATAAAACAAGGGTTTGAAATTAGCTCAGATACCGTTCCACAAGCCAAATATGTAATAGACAAGACCTACTCCCTGCTCAGTGAACTGGACTCAACAGCCCCTATTCACCGCCCAAGAATATATCTGACTACTAAGAGTCTTAAAACCTAGGTATTGATCTCTCTCTGGAAGTGCATCAAGAGGGTGTAAAGCAGCATAAACACAGCAGTGAAAAGCAGCTAAACCCCATTATAAAAATAGATTACTTAAAAAAAACCCCATAAAACAAAGACAGTGAAAGAGAGAGAAATTCTTACAAAATCCGTTCAGGGGCTCTGATGCAACCTGGATTGACCATATCTAGACCCACAGCTGGATGAGACATGAGGCTGGACACTCTTGGGGCTGAGAGGATTGGTGAGCTTGGGTGAGCAAACGCAGACCCTTTAAAGTCCTACTGCGTGGTACCCATGCCGTGGGTCCCAAATCTCCAGGTTCAAGGGCATCTTCCTACATCGAAAACATGCGTGGGAAACCCAGAAGATGGTACACCGTGTGATCGGGAAAGGGTTCTCAAACGCACCTCATTTCTCCTCTCCTTGTGCTCGGGTTCGCCATTCCAGCCGCTCTACTAACAATCTCCCTACTTGGAGAATCTGCACCTTTAACCTCCTGTTTCGGACAGGTCGCAATTTGGCCTGAGGATGAACGGGAAGACGGGGAACCAATGAGAGACTAGCTCTAGGTGTTGGGACAGGCACAGGTCACTCTATTTTCCCATCAGGAAGAAGAATGAACCACAGGCTCAGCCTGCCCCCCGGAACCAGAATACGGCCTGAAGCAATCCTGCGCTTTGGCGGCCAGCTCCCAAAAAAGCGAGTTGACAAATGGAGCTCAAGGGCACTGCAATTCACAAACCTGCAGAGTTATAAATGATAACTCTCGTCCACAAATATATTGAGGGAAGGCAACGAAGAGGATTTGAAAGCAAGGCAGAATTGCAGGAAACAGGTTTCAGGAGGCAGAGTCGACTCGCCTTGAAAGCACATGAAAAGCGGCAAAGCGTTGACAATGATGCCCTTGGCCAAAAAGGGCGTATGCGTTTTTTCCTGAATATATTCAGGAAAAAACGCATACGCCCTTTTTGGCCAACCAGGCAAGCCGGAAAGGCAAATCAGCGCTACAAAGAAGTCTCGCTTGCCATCGGTCAAAAGGGCCATGCTGAAAAAAAGTGTAAAAACCAGAAATGCAGGACAGGCCATGGAGACATGGGAGCCTTGCTACGCTGATGGGCGGGCTGTAAATTGCCAGCAGCCACTCTGGAGAAGTGTACGGTGTGTCCTGAAACATGTAATAAGCACAGCTTAGAGAGCATAGGGCACTTCCACTCATGGGCGTATAAATCGGGAAACCTAAAAATCAACAAGACACAGGCACCCCAAAGTTTAGGGCTGCTCTGTTTCCAAGAACCTCCACTTCGGTACACCTTCAATATCCCAGGAAAGCGAAAAATGGATAAAGAAGTTGTGGTACTTAGGCACAATGGAATATCACTCAGCCATGAAATCAATGTCATAAGGCTAGTAGCAGCAGGATGAGTGGATTTAGGTACGATGACTCTCAGTGAAATAAGTCACAGAGAAAAAGACACTTATCCTAAGATATCACTTATAGAGGGAATGTCAAAATCGCTACACTTGAACTGAATTACAAAACAGAACAGAGTCACACATTTAGAAAACACACTATGGCTGCTTAACGGGAAAGGTGAGGTGGGGTGATGCATAAAACAAGGGTTTGAAATTAGCTCAGATACCGTTCCACAAGCCAAATATGTAATAGACAAGACCTACTCCCTGCTCAGTGAACTGGACTCAACAGCCCCTATTCACCGCCCAAGAATATATCTGACTAGTAAGAGTCTTAAAACCTATGTATTGATCTCTCTCTGGAAGTGCATCAAGAGGGTGTAAAGCGGCATAAACACAGCAGTGAAAAGCAGCTAAACCCCATTATAAAAATAGATTACTTAAAAAAAAACCCATAAAACAAAGACAGTGAAAGAGAGAGAAATTCATACAAAATCCGTTCAGGGGCACTGATGCAACCTGGATTGACCATATCTAGACCCACAGCTGGATGAGACATGAGGCTGGACACTCTTGGGGCTGAGAGGATTGGTGAGCTTGGGTGAGCAAACGCAGACCCTTTAAAGTCCTACTGCGTGGTACCCATGCCGTTGGTCCCAAGTCTCCAGGTTCAAGGGCATCTTCCTACATCGAAAACATGTGTGGGAAACCCAGAAGATGGTACACCGTGTGATCGGGAAAGGGTTCTCAAACGCACCTCATTTCTCCTCTCCTTGTGCTCGGGTTCGCCATTCCAGCCGCTCTACTAACAATCTCCCTACTTGGAGAATCAGCACCTTTAACCTCCTGTTTCGGACAGGTCGCAATTTGGCCTGAGGATGAACGGGAAGAGGGGGAACCAATGAGAGACTAGCTCTAGGTGTTGGGACAGGCACAGGTCACTCTATTTTCCCATCAGGAAGAAGAATGAACCACAGGCTCAGCCTGCCCCCGGAACTAGAATACGGCCTGAAGCAATCCTGCGCTTTGGCGGCCACCTCCCAAAAAAGCGAGTTGACAAATGGAGCTCAGGGGCACTGCAACTCACAAACCTGCAGAGTTATAAATGATAACTCTCGTCCACAAATATATTGAGGGAAGGCAACGAAGAGGATTTGAATGCAAGGCAGAATTGCAGGAAACAGGTTTCAGGAGGCAGAGTCGACTCGCCTTGAAAGCACATGAAAAGCGGCAAAGCGTTGACAATGATGCCCTTGGCCAAAAAGGGCGTATGCGTTTTTTCCTGAATATATTCAGGAAAAAACGCATACGCCCTTTTTGGCCAACCAGGCAAGCCGGAAAGGCAAATCAGCGCTACAAAGAAGTCTCGCTTGCCATCGGTCAAAAGGGCCATGCTGAAAAAAGTGTAAAAACCAGAAATGCAGGACAGGCCATGGAGACATGGGAGCCTTGCTACGCTGATGGGCGGGCTGTAAATTGCCAGCAGCCACTCTGGAGAAGTGTACGGTGTGTCCTGAAACATGTAATAAGCACAGCTTAGAGAGCATAGGGCACTTCCACTCATGGGCGTATAAATCGGGAAACCTAAAAATCAACAAGACACAGGCACCCCAAAGTTTAGGGCTGCTCTGTTTCCAAGAACCTCCACTTCGGTACACCTTCAATATCCCAGGAAAGCGAAAAATGGATAAAGAAGTTGTGGTACTTAGGCACAATGGAATATCACTCAGCCATGAAATCAATGTCATAAGGCTAGTAGCAGCAGGATGAGTGGATTTAGGTACGATGACTCTCAGTGAAATAAGTCACAGAGAAAAAGACACTTATCCTAAGATATCACTTATAGAGGGAATGTCAAAGTCGCTACACTTGAACTGAATTACAAAACAGAACAGAGTCACACATTTAGAAAACACACTATGGCTGCTTAACGGGAAAGGTGAGGTGGGGTGATGCATAAAACAAGGGTTTGAAATTAGCTCAGATACCGTTCCACAAGCCAAATATGTAATAGACAAGACCTACTCCCTGCTCAGTGAACTGGACTCAACAGCCCCTATTCACCGCCCAAGAATATATCTGACTAGTAAGAGTCTTAAAACCTATGTATTGATCTCTCTCTGGAAGTGCATCAAGAGGGTGTAAAGCGGCATAAACACAGCAGTGAAAAGCAGCTAAACCCCATTATAAAAATAGATTACTTAAAAAAAACCCATAAAACAAAGACAGTGAAAGAGAGAGAAATTCTTACAAAATCCGTTCAGGGGCTCTGATGCA
This sequence comes from Eubalaena glacialis, assembly GCF_028564815.1. Taxonomy (NCBI): domain Eukaryota; kingdom Metazoa; phylum Chordata; class Mammalia; order Artiodactyla; family Balaenidae; genus Eubalaena; species Eubalaena glacialis. Next base: position 115,358,538 of record NC_083722.1, read on the forward strand.
ACCTGGATTGACCATATCTAGACCCACAGCTGGATGAGACATGAGGCTGGACACTCTTGGGGCTGAGAGGATTGGTGAGCTTGGGTGAGCAAACGCAGACCCTTTAAAGTCCTACTGCGTGGTACCCATGCCGTGGGTCCCAAATCTCCAGGTTCAAGGGCATCTTCCTACATCGAAAACATGCGTGGGAAACCCAGAAGATGGTACACCGTGTGATCGGGAAAGGGTTCTCAAACGCACCTCATTTCTCCTCTCCTTGTGCTCGGGTTCGCCATTCCAGCCGCTCTACTAACAATCTCCCTACTTGGAGAATCTGCACCTTTAACCTCCTGTTTCGGACAGGTCGCAATTTGGCCTGAGGATGAACGGGAAGACGGGGAACCAATGAGAGACTAGCTCTAGGTGTTGGGACAGGCACAGGTCACTCTATTTTCCCATCAGGAAGAAGAATGAACCACAGGCTCAGCCTGCCCCCCGGAACCAGAATACGGCCTGAAGCAATCCTGCGCTTTGGCGGCCAGCTCCCAAAAAAGCGAGTTGACAAATGGAGCTCAAGGGCACTGCAATTCACAAACCTGCAGAGTTATAAATGATAACTCTCGTCCACAAATATATTGAGGGAAGGCAACGAAGAGGATTTGAAAGCAAGGCAGAATTGCAGGAAACAGGTTTCAGGAGGCAGACTCGACTCGCCTTGAAAGCACATGAAAAGCGGCAAAGCGTTGACAATGATGCCCTTGGCCAAAAAGGGCGTATGCGTTTTTTCCTGAATATATTCAGGAAAAAACGCATACGCCCTTTTTGGCCAACCAGGCAAGCCGGAAAGGCAAATCAGCGCTACAAAGAAGTCTCGCTTGCCATCGGTCAAAAGGGCCATGCTGAAAAAAAGTGTAAAAACCAGAAATGCAGGACAGGCCATGGAGACATGGGAGCCTTGCTACGCTGATGGGCGGGCTGTAAATTGCCAACAGCCACTCTGGAGAAGTGTACGGTGTGTCCTGAAACATGTAATAAGCACAGCTTAGAGAGCATAGGGCACTTCCACTCATGGGCGTATAAATCGGGAAACCTAAAAATCAACAAGACACAGGCACCCCAAAGTTTAGGGCTGCTCTGTTTCCAAGAACCTCCACTTCGGTACACCTTCAATATCCCAGGAAAGCGAAAAATGGATAAAGAAGTTGTGGTACTTAGGCACAATGGAATATCACTCAGCCATGAAATCAATGTCATAAGGCTAGTAGCAGCAGGATGAGTGGATTTAGGTACGATGACTCTCAGTGAAATAAGTCACAGAGAAAAAGACACTTATCCTAAGATATCACTTATAGAGGGAATGTCAAAGTCGCTACACTTGAACTGAATTACAAAACAGAACAGAGTCACACATTTAGAAAACACACTATGGCTGCTTAACGGGAAAGGTGAGGTGGGGTGATGCATAAAACAAGGGTTTGAAATTAGCTCAGATACCGTTCCACAAGCCAAATATGTAATAGACAAGACCTACTCCCTGCTCAGTGAACTGGACTCAACAGCCCCTATTCACCGCCCAAGAATATATCTGACTAGTAAGAGTCTTAAAACCTATGTATTGATCTCTCTCTGGAAGTGCATCAAGAGGGTGTAAAGCGGCATAAACACAGCAGTGAAAAGCAGCTAAACCCCATTATAAAAATAGATTACTTAAAAAAAAACCCATAAAACAAAGACAGTGAAAGAGAGAGAAATTCTTACAAAATCCGTTCAGGGGCTCTGATGCAACCTGGATTGACCATATCTAGACCCACAGCTGGATGAGACATGAGGCTGGACACTCTTGGGGCTGAGAGGATTGGTGAGCTTGGGTGAGCAAACGCAGACCCTTTAAAGTCCTACTGCGTGGTACCCATGCCGTGGGTCCCAAATCTCCAGGTTCAAGGGCATCTTCCTACATCGAAAACATGCGTGGGAAACCCAGAAGATGGTACACCGTGTGATCGGGAAAGGGTTCTCAAACGCACCTCATTTCTCCTCTCCTTGTGCTCGGGTTCGCCATTCCAGCCGCTCTACTAACAATCTCCCTACTTGGAGAATCTGCACCTTTAACCTCCTGTTTCGGACAGGTCGCAATTTGGCCTGAGGATGAACGGGAAGACGGGGAACCAATGAGAGACTAGCTCTAGGTGTTGGGACAGGCACAGGTCACTCTATTTTCCCATCAGGAAGAAGAATGAACCACAGGCTCAGCCTGCCCCCCGGAACCAGAATACGGCCTGAAGCAATCCTGCGCTTTGGCGGCCAGCTCCCAAAAAAGCGAGTTGACAAATGGAGCTCAAGGGCACTGCAATTCACAAACCTGCAGAGTTATAAATGATAACTCTCGTCCAAAAATATATTGAGGGAAGGCAACGAAGAGGATTTGAAAGCAAGGCAGAATTGCAGGAAACAGGTTTCAGGAGGCAGAGTCGACTCGCCTTGAAAGCACATGAAAAGCGGCAAAGCGTTGACAATGATGCCCTTGGCCAAAAAGGGCGTATGCGTTTTTTCCTGAATATATTCAGGAAAAAACGCATACGCCCTTTTTGGCCAACCAGGCAAGCCGGAAAGGCAAATCAGCGCTACAAAGAAGTCTCGCTTGCCATCGGTCAAAAGGGCCATGCTGAAAAAAAGTGTAAAAACCAGAAATGCAGGACAGGCCATGGAGACATGGGAGCCTTGCTACGCTGATGGGCGGGCTGTAAATTGCCAGCAGCCACTCTGGAGAAGTGTACGGTGTGTCCTGAAACATGTAATAAGCACAGCTTAGAGAGCATAGGGCACTTCCACTCATGGGCGTATAAATCGGGAAACCTAAAAATCAACAAGACACAGGCACCCCAAAGTTTAGGGCTGCTCTGTTTCCAAGAACCTCCACTTCGGTACACCTTCAATATCCCAGGAAAGCGAAAAATGGATAAAGAAGTTGTGGTACTTAGGCACAATGGAATATCACTCAGCCATGAAATCAATGTCATAAGGCTAGTAGCAGCAGGATGAGTGGATTTAGGTACGATGACTCTCAGTGAAATAAGTCACAGAGAAAAAGACACTTATCCTAAGATATCACTTATAGAGGGAATGTCAAAGTCGCTACACTTGAACTGAATTACAAAACAGAACAGAGTCACACATTTAGAAAACACACTATGGCTGCTTAACGGGAAAGGTGAGGTGGGGTGATGCATAAAACAAGGGTTTGAAATTAGCTCAGATACCGTTCCACAAGCCAAATATGTAATAGACAAGACCTACTCCCTGCTCAGTGAACTGGACTCAACAGCCCCTATTCACCGCCCAAGAATATATCTGACTAGTAAGAGTCTTAAAACCTATGTATTGATCTCTCTCTGGAAGTGCATCAAGAGGGTGTAAAGCGGCATAAACACAGCAGTGAAAAGCAGCTAAACCCCATTATAAAAATAGATTACTTAAAAAAAAACCCATAAAACAAAGACAGTGAAAGAGAGAGAAATTCATACAAAATCCGTTCAGGGGCACTGATGCAACCTGGATTGACCATATCTAGACCCACAGCTGGATGAGACATGAGGCTGGACACTCTTGGGGCTGAGAGGATTGGTGAGCTTGGGTGAGCAAACGCAGACCCTTTAAAGTCCTACTGCGTGGTACCCATGCCGTTGGTCCCAAGTCTCCAGGTTCAAGGCCATCTTCCTACATCGAAAACATGTGTGGGAAACCCAGAAGATGGTACACCGTGTGATCGGGAAAGGGTTCTCAAACGCACCTCATTTCTCCTCTCCTTGTGCTCGGGTTCGCCATTCCAGCCGCTCTACTAACAATCTCCCTACTTGGAGAATCTGCACCTTTAACCTCCTGTTTCGGACAGGTCGCAATTTGGCCTGAGGATGAACGGGAAGACGGGGAACCAATGAGAGACTAGCTCTAGGTGTTGGGACAGGCACAGGTCACTCTATTTTCCCATCAGGAAGAAGAATGAACCACAGGCTCAGCCTGCCCCCGGAACCAGAATACGGCCTGAAGCAATCCTGCGCTTTGGCGGCCAGCTCCCAAAAAAGCGAGTTGACAAATGGAGCTCAAGGGCACTGCAATTCACAAACCTGCAGAGTTATAAATGATAACTCTCGTCCACAAATATATTGAGGGAAGGCAACGAAGAGGATTTGAAAGCAAGGCAGAATTGCAGGAAACAGGTTTCAGGAGGCAGAGTCGACTCGCCTTGAAAGCACATGAAAAGCGGCAAAGCGTTGACAATGATGCCCTTGGCCAAAAAGGGCGTATGCGTTTTTTCCTGAATATATTCAGGAAAAAACGCATACGCCCTTTTTGGCCAACCAGGCAAGCCGGAAAGGCAAATCAGCGCTACAAAGAAGTCTCGCTTGCCATCGGTCAAAAGGGCCATGCTGAAAAAAAGTGTAAAAACCAGAAATGCAGGACAGGCCATGGAGACATGGGAGCCTTGCTACGCTGATGGGCGGGCTGTAAATTGCCAGCAGCCACTCTGGAGAAGTGTACGGTGTGTCCTGAAACATGTAATAAGCACAGCTTAGAGAGCATAGGGCACTTCCACTCATGGGCGTATAAATCGGGAAACCTAAAAATCAACAAGACACAGGCACCCCAAAGTTTAGGGCTGCTCTGTTTCCAAGAACCTCCACTTCGGTACACCTTCAATATCCCAGGAAAGCGAAAAATGGATAAAGAAGTTGTGGTACTTAGGCACAATGGAATATCACTCAGCCATGAAATCAATGTCATAAGGCTAGTAGCAGCAGGATGAGTGGATTTAGGTACGATGACTCTCAGTGAAATAAGTCACAGAGAAAAAGACACTTATCCTAAGATATCACTTATAGAGGGAATGTCAAAGTCGCTACACTTGAACTGAATTACAAAACAGAACAGAGTCACACATTTAGAAAACACACTATGGCTGCTTAACGGGAAAGGTGAGGTGGGGTGATGCATAAAACAAGGGTTTGAAATTAGCTCAGATACCGTTCCACAAGCCAAATATGTAATAGACAAGACCTACTCCCTGCTCAGTGAACTGGACTCAACAGCCCCTATTCACCGCCCAAGAATATATCTGACTAGTAAGAGTCTTAAAACCTATGTATTGATCTCTCTCTGGAAGTGCATCAAGAGGGTGTAAAGCGGCATAAACACAGCAGTGAAAAGCAGCTAAACCCCATTATAAAAATAGATTACTTAAAAAAAAACCCATAAAACAAAGACAGTGAAAGAGAGAGAAATTCATACAAAATCCGTTCAGGGGCACTGATGCAACCTGGATTGACCATATCTAGACCCACAGCTGGATGAGACATGAGGCTGGACACTCTTGGGGCTGAGAGGATTGGTGAGCTTGGGTGAGCAAACGCAGACCCTTTAAAGTCCTACTGCGTGGTACCCATGCCGTTGGTCCCAAGTCTCCAGGTTCAAGGCCATCTTCCTACATCGAAAACATGTGTGGGAAACCCAGAAGATGGTACACCGTGTGATCGGGAAAGGGTTCTCAAACGCACCTCATTTCTCCTCTCCTTGTGCTCGGGTTCGCCATTCCAGCCGCTCTACTAACAATCTCCCTACTTGGAGAATCTGCACCTTTAACCTCCTGTTTCGGACAGGTCGCAATTTGGCCTGAGGATGAACGGGAAGACGGGGAACCAATGAGAGACTAGCTCTAGGTGTTGGGACAGGCACAGGTCACTCTATTTTCCCATCAGGAAGAAGAATGAACCACAGGCTCAGCCTGCCCCCGGAACCAGAATACGGCCTGAAGCAATCCTGCGCTTTGGCGGCCAGCTCCCAAAAAAGCGAGTTGACAAATGGAGCTCAAGGGCACTGCAATTCACAAACCTGCAGAGTTATAAATGATAACTCTCGTCCACAAATATATTGAGGGAAGGCAACGAAGAGGATTTGAAAGCAAGGCAGAATTGCAGGAAACAGGTTTCAGGAGGCAGAGTCGACTCGCCTTGAAAGCACATGAAAAGCGGCAAAGCGTTGACAATGATGCCCTTGGCCAAAAAGGGCGTATGCGTTTCTTCCTGAATATATTCAGGAAAAAACGCATACGCCCTTTTTGGCCAACCAGGCAAGCCGGAAAGGCAAATCAGCGCTACAAAGAAGTCTCGCTTGCCATCGGTCAAAAGGGCCATGCTGAAAAAAGTGTAAAAACCAGAAATGCAGGACAGGCCATGGAGACATGGGAGCCTTGCTACGCTGATGGGCGGGCTGTAAATTGCCAGCAGCCACTCTGGAGAAGTGTACGGTGTGTCCTGAAACATGTAATAAGCACAGCTTCGAGAGCATAGGGCACTTCCACTCATGGGCGTATAAATCGGGAAACCTAAAAATCAACAAGACACAGGCACCCCAAAGTTTAGGGCTGCTCTGTTTCCAAGAACCTCCACTTCGGTACACCTTCAATATCCCAGGAAAGCGAAAAATGGATAAAGAAGTTGTGGTACTTAGGCACAATGGAATATCACTCAGCCATGAAATCAATGTCATAAGGCTAGTAGCAGCAGGATGAGTGGATTTAGGTACGATGACTCTCAGTGAAATAAGTCACAGAGAAAAAGACACTTATCCTAAGATATCACTTATAGAGGGAATGTCAAAATCGCTACACTTGAACTGAATTACAAAACAGAACAGAGTCACACATTTAGAAAACACACTATGGCTGCTTAACGGGAAAGGTGAGGTGGGGTGATGCATAAAACAAGGGTTTGAAATTAGCTCAGATACCGTTCCACAAGCCAAATATGTAATAGACAAGACCTACTCCCTGCTCAGTGAACTGGACTCAACAGCCCCTATTCACCGCCCAAGAATATATCTGACTAGTAAGAGTCTTAAAACCTATGTATTGATCTCTCTCTGGAAGTGCATCAAGAGGGTGTAAAGCGGCATAAACACAGCAGTGAAAAGCAGCTAAACCCCATTATAAAAATAGATTACTTAAAAAAAACCCCATAAAACAAAGACAGTGAAAGAGAGAGAAATTCTTACAAAATCCGTTCAGGGGCTCTGATGCAACCTGGATTGACCATATCTAGACCCACAGCTGGATGAGACATGAGGCTGGACACTCTTGGGGCTGAGAGGATTGGTGAGCTTGGGTGAGCAAACGCAGACCCTTTAAAGTCCTACTGCGTGGTACCCATGCCGTGGGTCCCAAATCTCCAGGTTCAAGGGCATCTTCCTACATCGAAAACATGCGTGGGAAACCCAGAAGATGGTACACCGTGTGATCGGGAAAGGGTTCTCAAACGCACCTCATTTCTCCTCTCCTTGTGCTCGGGTTCGCCATTCCAGCCGCTCTACTAACAATCTCCCTACTTGGAGAATCTGCACCTTTAACCTCCTGTTTCGGACAGGTCGCAATTTGGCCTGAGGATGAACGGGAAGACGGGGAACCAATGAGAGAGTAGCTCTAGGTGTTGGGACAGGCACAGGTCACTCTATTTTCCCATCAGGAAGAAGAATGAACCACAGGCTCAGCCTGCCCCCCGGAACCAGAATACGGCCTGAAGCAATCCTGCGCTTTGGCGGCCAGCTCCCAAAAAAGCGAGTTGACAAATGGAGCTCAAGGGCACTGCAATTCACAAACCTGCAGAGTTATAAATGATAACTCTCGTCCACAAATATATTGAGGGAAGGCAACGAAGAGGATTTGAAAGCAAGGCAGAATTGCAGGAAACAGGTTTCAGGAGGCAGAGTCGACTCGCCTTGAAAGCACATGAAAAGCGGCAAAGCGTTGACAATGATGCCCTTGGCCAAAAAGGGCGTATGTGTTTCTTCCTGAATATATTCAGGAAAAAACGCATACGCCATTTTTGGCCAACCAGGCAAGCCGGAAAGGCAAATCAGCGCTACAAAGAAGTCTCGCTTGCCATCGGTCAAAAGGGCCATGCTGAAAAAAGTGTAAAAACCAGAAATGCAGGACAGGCCATGGAGACATGGGAGCCTTGCTACGCTGATGGGCGGGCTGTAAATTGCCAGCAGCCACTCTGGAGAAGTGTACGGTGTGTCCTGAAACATGTAATAAGCACAGCTTCGAGAGCATAGGGCACTTCCACTCATGGGCGTATAAATCGGGAAACCTAAAAATCAACAAGACACAGGCACCCCAAAGTTTAGGGCTGCTCTGTTTCCAAGAACCTCCACTTCGGTACACCTTCAATATCCCAGGAAAGCGAAAAATGGATAAAGAAGTTGTGGTACTTAGGCACAATGGAATATCACTCAGCCATGAAATCAATGTCATAAGGCTAGTAGCAGCAGGATGAGTGGATTTAGGTACGATGACTCTCAGTGAAATAAGTCACAGAGAAAAAGACACTTATCCTAAGATATCACTTATAGAGGGAATGTCAAAATCGCTACACTTGAACTGAATTACAAAACAGAACAGAGTCACACATTTAGAAAACACACTATGGCTGCTTAACGGGAAAGGTGAGGTGGGGTGATGCATAAAACAAGGGTTTGAAATTAGCTCAGATACCGTTCCACAAGCCAAATATGTAATAGACAAGACCTACTCCCTGCTCAGTGAACTGGACTCAACAGCCCCTATTCACCGCCCAAGAATATATCTGACTAGTAAGAGTCTTAAAACCTATGTATTGATCTCTCTCTGGAAGTGCATCAAGAGGGTGTAAAGCGGCATAAACACAGCAGTGAAAAGCAGCTAAACCCCATTATAAAAATAGATTACTTAAAAAAAACCCCATAAAACAAAGACAGTGAAAGAGAGAGAAATTCTTACAAAATCCGTTCAGGGGCTCTGATGCAACCTGGATTGACCATATCTAGACCCACAGCTGGATGAGACATGAGGCTGGACACTCTTGGGGCTGAGAGGATTGCTGAGCTTGGGTGAGCAAACGCAGACCCTTTAAAGTCCTACTGCGTGGTACCCATGCCGTGGGTCCCAAATCTCCAGGTTCAAGGGCATCTTCCTACATCGAAAACATGCGTGGGAAACCCAGAAGATGGTACACCGTGTGATCGGGAAAGGGTTCTCAAACGCACCTCATTTCTCCTCTCCTTGTGCTCGGGTTCGCCATTCCAGCCGCTCTACTAACAATCTCCCTACTTGGAGAATCTGCACCTTTAACCTCCTGTTTCGGACAGGTCGCAATTTGGCCTGAGGATGAACGGGAAGACGGGGAACCAATGAGAGACTAGCTCTAGGTGTTGGGACAGGCACAGGTCACTCTATTTTCCCATCAGGAAGAAGAATGAACCACAGGCTCAGCCTGCCCCCGGAACCAGAATACGGCCTGAAGCAATCCTGCGCTTTGGCGGCCAGCTCCCAAAAAAGCGAGTTGACAAATGGAGCTCAAGGGCACTGCAATTCACAAACCTGCAGAGTTATAAATGATAACTCTCGTCCACAAATATATTGAGGGAAGGCAACGAAGAGGATTTGAAAGCAAGGCAGAATTGCAGGAAACAGGTTTCAGGAGGCAGAGTCGACTCGCCTTGAAAGCACATGAAAAGCGGCAAAGCGTTGACAATGATGCCCTTGGCCAAAAAGGGCGTATGCGTTTTTTCCTGAATATATTCAGGAAAAAACGCATACGCCCTTTTTGGCCAACCAGGCAAGCCGGAAAGGCAAATCAGCGCTACAAAGAAGTCTCGCTTGCCATCGGTCAAAAGGGCCATGCTGAAAAAAAGTGTAAAAACCAGAAATGCAGGACAGGCCATGGAGACATGGGAGCCTTGCTACGCTGATGGGCGGGCTGTAAATTGCCAGCAGCCACTCTGGAGAAGTGTACGGTGTGTCCTGAAACATGTAATAAGCACAGCTTAGAGAGCATAGGGCACTTCCACTTATGGGCGTATAAATCGTGAAACCTAAAAATCAACAAGACACAGGCACCCCAAAGTTTAGGGCTGCTCTGTTTCCAAGAACCTCCACTTCGGTACACCTTCAATATCCCAGGAAAGCGAAAAATGGATAAAGAAGTTGTGGTACTTAGGCACAATGGAATATCACTCAGCCATGAAATCAATGTCATAAGGCTAGTAGCAGCAGGATGAGTGGATTTAGGTACGATGACTCTCAGTGAAATAAGTCACAGAGAAAAAGACACTTATCCTAAGATATCACTTATAGAGGGAATGTCAAAGTCGCTACACTTGAACTGAATTACAAAACAGAACAGAGTCACACATTTAGAAAACACACTATGGCTGCTTAACGGGAAAGGTGAGGTGGGGTGATGCATAAAACAAGGGTTTGAAATTAGCTCAGATACCGTTCCACAAGCCAAATATGTAATAGACAAGACCTACTCCCTGCTCAGTGAACTGGACTCAACAGCCCCTATTCACCGCCCAAGAATATATCTGACTAGTAAGAGTCTTAAAACCTATGTATTGATCTCTCTCTGGAAGTGCATCAAGAGGGTGTAAAGCGGCATAAACACAGCAGTGAAAAGCAGCTAAACCCCATTATAAAAATAGATTACTTAAAAAAAAACCCATAAAACAAAGACAGTGAAAGAGAGAGAAATTCATACAAAATCCGTTCAGGGGCACTGATGCAACCTGGATTGACCATATCTAGACCCACAGCTGGATGAGACATGAGGCTGGACACTCTTGGGGCTGAGAGGATTGGTGAGCTTGGGTGAGCAAACGCAGACCCTTTAAAGTCCTACTGCGTGGTACCCATGCCGTTGGTCCCAAGTCTCCAGGTTCAAGGCCATCTTCCTACATCGAAAACATGTGTGGGAAACCCAGAAGATGGTACACCGTGTGATCGGGAAAGGGTTCTCAAACGCACCTCATTTCTCCTCTCCTTGTGCTCGGGTTCGCCATTCCAGCCGCTCTACTAACAATCTCCCTACTTGGAGAATCTGCACCTTTAACCTCCTGTTTCGGACAGGTCGCAATTTGGCCTGAGGATGAACGGGAAGACGGGGAACCAATGAGAGACTAGCTCTAGGTGTTGGGACAGGCACAGGTCACTCTATTTTCCCATCAGGAAGAAGAATGAACCACAGGCTCAGCCTGCCCCCGGAACCAGAATACGGCCTGAAGCAATCCTGCGCTTTGGCGGCCAGCTCCCAAAAAAGCGAGTTGACAAATGGAGCTCAAGGGCACTGCAATTCACAAACCTGCAGAGTTATAAATGATAACTCTCGTCCACAAATATATTGAGGGAAGGCAACGAAGAGGATTTGAAAGCAAGGCAGAATTGCAGGAAACAGGTTTCAGGAGGCAGAGTCGACTCGCCTTGAAAGCACATGAAAAGCGGCAAAGCGTTGACAATGATGCCCTTGGCCAAAAAGGGCGTATGCGTTTTTTCCTGAATATATTCAGGAAAAAACGCATACGCCCTTTTTGGCCAACCAGGCAAGCCGGAAAGGCAAATCAGCGCTACAAAGAAGTCTCGCTTGCCATCGGTCAAAAGGGCCATGCTGAAAAAAAGTGTAAAAACCAGAAATGCAGGACAGGCCATGGAGACATGGGAGCCTTGCTACGCTGATGGGCGGGCTGTAAATTGCCAGCAGCCACTCTGGAGAAGTGTACGGTGTGTCCTGAAACATGTAATAAGCACAGCTTAGAGAGCATAGGGCACTTCCACTCATGGGCGTATAAATCGGGAAACCTAAAAATCAACAAGACACAGGCACCCCAAAGTTTAGGGCTGCTCTGTTTCCAAGAACCTCCACTTCGGTACACCTTCAATATCCCAGGAAAGCGAAAAATGGATAAAGAAGTTGTGGTACTTAGGCACAATGGAATATCACTCAGCCATGAAATCAATGTCATAAGGCTAGTAGCAGCAGGATGAGTGGATTTAGGTACGATGACTCTCAGTGAAATAAGTCACAGAGAAAAAGACACTTATCCTAAGATATCACTTATAGAGGGAATGTCAAAGTCGCTACACTTGAACTGAATTACAAAACAGAACAGAGTCACACATTTAGAAAACACACTATGGCTGCTTAACGGGAAAGGTGAGGTGGGGTGATGCATAAAACAAGGGTTTGAAATTAGCTCAGATACCGTTCCACAAGCCAAATATGTAATAGACAAGACCTACTCCCTGCTCAGTGAACTGGACTCAACAGCCCCTATTCACCGCCCAAGAATATATCTGACTAGTAAGAGTCTTAAAACCTATGTATTGATCTCTCTCTGGAAGTGCATCAAGAGGGTGTAAAGCGGCATAAACACAGCAGTGAAAAGCAGCTAAACCCCATTATAAAAATAGATTACTTAAAAAAAAACCCATAAAACAAAGACAGTGAAAGAGAGAGAAATTCATACAAAATCCGTTCAGGGGCACTGATGCAACCTGGATTGACCATATCTAGACCCACAGCTGGATGAGACATGAGGCTGGACACTCTTGGGGCTGAGAGGATTGGTGAGCTTGGGTGAGCAAACGCAGACCCTTTAAAGTCCTACTGCGTGGTACCCATGCCGTTGGTCCCAAGTCTCCAGGTTCAAGGCCATCTTCCTACATCGAAAACATGTGTGGGAAACCCAGAAGATGGTACACCGTGTGATCGGGAAAGGGTTCTCAAACGCACCTCATTTCTCCTCTCCTTGTGCTCGGGTTCGCCATTCCAGCCGCTCTACTAACAATCTCCCTACTTGGAGAATCTGCACCTTTAACCTCCTGTTTCGGACAGGTCGCAATTTGGCCTGAGGATGAACGGGAAGACGGGGAACCAATGAGAGACTAGCTCTAGGTGTTGGGACAGGCACAGGTCACTCTATTTTCCCATCAGGAAGAAGAATGAACCACAGGCTCAGCCTGCCCCCGGAACCAGAATACGGCCTGAAGCAATCCTGCGCTTTGGCGGCCAGCTCCCAAAAAAGCGAGTTGACAAATGGAGCTCAAGGGCACTGCAATTCACAAACCTGCAGAGTTATAAATGATAACTCTCGTCCACAAATATATTGAGGGAAGGCAACGAAGAGGATTTGAAAGCAAGGCAGAATTGCAGGAAACAGGTTTCAGGAGGCAGAGTCGACTCGCCTTGAAAGCACATGAAAAGCGGCAAAGCGTTGACAATGATGCCCTTGGCCAAAAAGGGCGTATGCGTTTCTTCCTGAATATATTCAGGAAAAAACGCATACGCCCTTTTTGGCCAACCAGGCAAGCCGGAAAGGCAAATCAGCGCTACAAAGAAGTCTCGCTTGCCATCGGTCAAAAGGGCCATGCTGAAAAAAGTGTAAAAACCAGAAATGCAGGACAGGCCATGGAGACATGGGAGCCTTGCTACGCTGATGGGCGGGCTGTAAATTGCCAGCAGCCACTCTGGAGAAGTGTACGGTGTGTCCTGAAACATGTAATAAGCACAGCTTCGAGAGCATAGGGCACTTCCACTCATGGGCGTATAAATCGGGAAACCTAAAAATCAACAAGACACAGGCACCCCAAAGTTTAGGGCTGCTCTGTTTCCAAGAACCTCCACTTCGGTACACCTTCAATATCCCAGGAAAGCGAAAAATGGATAAAGAAGTTGTGGTACTTAGGCACAATGGAATATCACTCAGCCATGAAATCAATGTCATAAGGCTAGTAGCAGCAGGATGAGTGGATTTAGGTACGATGACTCTCAGTGAAATAAGTCACAGAGAAAAAGACACTTATCCTAAGATATCACTTATAGAGGGAATGTCAAAATCGCTACACTTGAACTGAATTACAAAACAGAACAGAGTCACACATTTAGAAAACACACTATGGCTGCTTAACGGGAAAGGTGAGGTGGGGTGATGCATAAAACAAGGGTTTGAAATTAGCTCAGATACCGTTCCACAAGCCAAATATGTAATAGACAAGACCTACTCCCTGCTCAGTGAACTGGACTCAACAGCCCCTATTCACCGCCCAAGAATATATCTGACTAGTAAGAGTCTTAAAACCTATGTATTGATCTCTCTCTGGAAGTGCATCAAGAGGGTGTAAAGCGGCATAAACACAGCAGTGAAAAGCAGCTAAACCCCATTATAAAAATAGATTACTTAAAAAAAACCCCATAAAACAAAGACAGTGAAAGAGAGAGAAATTCTTACAAAATCCGTTCAGGGGCTCTGATGCAACCTGGATTGACCATATCTAGACCCACAGCTGGATGAGACATGAGGCTGGACACTCTTGGGGCTGAGAGGATTGGTGAGCTTGGGTGAGCAAACGCAGACCCTTTAAAGTCCTACTGCGTGGTACCCATGCCGTGGGTCCCAAATCTCCAGGTTCAAGGGCATCTTCCTACATCGAAAACATGCGTGGGAAACCCAGAAGATGGTACACCGTGTGATCGGGAAAGGGTTCTCAAACGCACCTCATTTCTCCTCTCCTTGTGCTCGGGTTCGCCATTCCAGCCGCTCTACTAACAATCTCCCTACTTGGAGAATCTGCACCTTTAACCTCCTGTTTCGGACAGGTCGCAATTTGGCCTGAGGATGAACGGGAAGACGGGGAACCAATGAGAGAGTAGCTCTAGGTGTTGGGACAGGCACAGGTCACTCTATTTTCCCATCAGGAAGAAGAATGAACCACAGGCTCAGCCTGCCCCCCGGAACCAGAATACGGCCTGAAGCAATCCTGCGCTTTGGCGGCCAGCTCCCAAAAAAGCGAGTTGACAAATGGAGCTCAAGGGCACTGCAATTCACAAACCTGCAGAGTTATAAATGATAACTCTCGTCCACAAATATATTGAGGGAAGGCAACGAAGAGGATTTGAAAGCAAGGCAGAATTGCAGGAAACAGGTTTCAGGAGGCAGAGTCGACTCGCCTTGAAAGCACATGAAAAGCGGCAAAGCGTTGACAATGATGCCCTTGGCCAAAAAGGGCGTATGCGTTTCTTCCTGAATATATTCAGGAAAAAACGCATACGCCATTTTTGGCCAACCAGGCAAGCCGGAAAGGCAAATCAGCGCTACAAAGAAGTCTCGCTTGCCATCGGTCAAAAGGGCCATGCTGAAAAAAGTGTAAAAACCAGAAATGCAGGACAGGCCATGGAGACATGGGAGCCTTGCTACGCTGATGGGCGGGCTGTAAATTGCCAGCAGCCACTCTGGAGAAGTGTACGGTGTGTCCTGAAACATGTAATAAGCACAGCTTCGAGAGCATAGGGCACTTCCACTCATGGGCGTATAAATCGGGAAACCTAAAAATCAACAAGACACAGGCACCCCAAAGTTTAGGGCTGCTCTGTTTCCAAGAACCTCCACTTCGGTACACCTTCAATATCCCAGGAAAGCGAAAAATGGATAAAGAAGTTGTGGTACTTAGGCACAATGGAATATCACTCAGCCATGAAATCAATGTCATAAGGCTAGTAGCAGCAGGATGAGTGGATTTAGGTACGATGACTCTCAGTGAAATAAGTCACAGAGAAAAAGACACTTATCCTAAGATATCACTTATAGAGGGAATGTCAAAATCGCTACACTTGAACTGAATTACAAAACAGAACAGAGTCACACATTTAGAAAACACACTATGGCTGCTTAACGGGAAAGGTGAGGTGGGGTGATGCATAAAACAAGGGTTTGAAATTAGCTCAGATACCGTTCCACAAGCCAAATATGTAATAGACAAGACCTACTCCCTGCTCAGTGAACTGGACTCAACAGCCCCTATTCACCGCCCAAGAACATATCTGACTAGTAAGAGTCTTAAAACCTATGTATTGATCTCTCTCTGGAAGTGCATCAAGAGGGTGTAAAGCGGCATAAACACAGCAGTGAAAAGCAGCTAAACCCCATTATAAAAATAGATTACTTAAAAAAAACCCCATAAAACAAAGACAGTGAAAGAGAGAGAAATTCTTACAAAATCCGTTCAGGGGCTCTGATGCAACCTGGATTGACCATATCTAGACCCACAGCTGGATGAGACATGAGGCTGGACACTCTTGGGGCTGAGAGGATTGGTGAGCTTGGGTGAGCAAACGCAGACCCTTTAAAGTCCTACTGCGTGGTACCCATGCCGTGGGTCCCAAATCTCCAGGTTCAAGGGCATCTTCCTACATCGAAAACATGCGTGGGAAACCCAGAAGATGGTACACCGTGTGATCGGGAAAGGGTTCTCAAACGCACCTCATTTCTCCTCTCCTTGTGCTCGGGTTCGCCATTCCAGCCGCTCTACTAACAATCTCCCTACTTGGAGAATCTGCACCTTTAACCTCCTGTTTCGGACAGGTCGCAATTTGGCCTGAGGATGAACGGGAAGACGGGGAACCAATGAGAGACTAGCTCTAGGTGTTGGGACAGGCACAGGTCACTCTATTTTCCCATCAGGAAGAAGAATGAACCACAGGCTCAGCCTGCCCCCCGGAACCAGAATACGGCCTGAAGCAATCCTGCGCTTTGGCGGCCAGCTCCCAAAAAAGCGAGTTGACAAATGGAGCTCAGGGGCACTGCAATTCACAAACCTGCAGAGTTATAAATGATAACTCTCGTCCACAAATATATTGAGGGAAGGCAACGAAGAGGATTTGAAAGCAAGGCAGAATTGCAGGAAACAGGTTTCAGGAGGCAGAGTCGACTCGCCTTGAAAGCACATGAAAAGCGGCAAAGCGTTGACAATGATGCCCTTGGCCAAAAAGGGCGTATGCGTTTTTTCCTGAACATATTCAGGAAAAAACGCATACGCCCTTTTTGGCCAACCAGGCAAGCCGGAAAGGCAAATCAGCGTTACAAAGAAGTCTCGCTTGCCATCGGTCAAAAGGGCCATGCTGAAAAAAGTGTAAAAACCAGAAATGCAGGACAGGCCATGGAGACATGGGAGCCTTGCTACGCTGATGGGCGGGCTGTAAATTGCCAGCAGCCACTCTGGAGAAGTGTACGGTGTGTCCTGAAACATGTAATAAGCACAGCTTAGAGAGCATAGGGCACTTCCACTCATGGGCGTATAAATCGGGAAACCTAAAAATCAACAAGACACAGGCACCCCAAAGTTTAGGGCTGCTCTGTTTCCAAGAACCTCCACTTCGCTACACCTTCAATATCCCAGGAAAGCGAAAAATGGATAAAGAAGTTGTGGTACTTAGGCACAATGGAATATCACTCAGCCATGAAATCAATGTCATAAGGCTAGTAGCAGCAGGATGAGTGGATTTAGGTACGATGACTCTCAGTGAAATAAGTCACAGAGAAAAAGACACTTATCCTAAGATATCACTTATAGAGGGAATGTCAAAGTCGCTACACTTGAACTGAATTACAAAACAGAACAGAGTCACACATTTAGAAAACACACTATGGCTGCTTAACGGGAAAGGTGAGGTGGGGTGATGCATAAAACAAGGGTTTGAAATTAGCTCAGATACCGTTCCACAAGCCAAATATGTAATAGACAAGACCTACTCCCTGCTCAGTGAACTGGACTCAACAGCCCCTATTCACCGCCCAAGAATATATCTGACTAGTAAGAGTCTTAAAACCTATGTATTGATCTCTCTCTGGAAGTGCATCAAGAGGGTGTAAAGCGGCATAAACACAGCAGTGAAAAGCAGCTAAACCCCATTATAAAAATAGATTACTTAAAAAAAACCCCATAAAACAAAGACAGTGAAAGAGAGAGAAATTCATACAAAATCCGTTCAGGGGCTCTGATGCAACCTGGATTGACCATATCTAGACCCACAGCTGGATGACACATGAGGCTGGACACTCTTGGGGCTGAGAGGATTGGTGAGCTTGGGTGAGCAAACGCAGACCCTTTAAAGTCCTACTGCGTGGTACCCATGCCGTGGGTCCCAAGTCTCCAGGTTCAAGGGCATCTTCCTACATCGAAAACATGTGTGGGAAACCCAGAAGATGGTACACCGTGTGATCGGGAAAGGGTTCTCAAACGCACCTCATTTCTCCTCTCCTTGTGCTCGGGTTCGCCATTCCAGCCGCTCTACTAACAATCTCCCTACTTGGAGAATCTGCACCTTTAACCTCCTGTTTCGGACAGGTCGCAATTTGGCCTGAGGATGAACGGGAAGACGGGGAACCAATGAGAGAGTAGCTCTAGGTGTTGGGACAGGCACAGGTCACTCTATTTTCCCATCAGGAAGAAGAATGAACCACAGGCTCAGCCTGCCCCCCGGAACCAGAATACGGCCTGAAGCAATCCTGCGCTTTGGCGGCCAGCTCCCAAAAAAGCGAGTTGACAAATGGAGCTCAAGGGCACTGCAATTCACAAACCTGCAGAGTTATAAATGATAACTCTCGTCCACAAATATATTGAGGGAAGGCAACGAAGAGGATTTGAAAGCAAGGCAGAATTGCAGGAAACAGGTTTCAGGAGGCAGAGTCGACTCGCCTTGAAAGCACATGAAAAGCGGCAAAGCGTTGACAATGATGCCCTTGGCCAAAAAGGGCGTATGCGTTTCTTCCTGAATATATTCAGGAAAAAACGCATACGCCCTTTTTGGCCAACCAGGCAAGCCGGAAAGGCAAATCAGCGCTACAAAGAAGTCTCGCTTGCCATCGGTCAAAAGGGCCATGCTGAAAAAAGTGTAAAAACCAGAAATGCAGGACAGGCCATGGAGACATGGGAGCCTTGCTACGCTGATGGGCGGGCTGTAAATTGCCAGCAGCCACTCTGGAGAAGTGTACGGTGTGTCCTGAAACATGTAATAAGCACAGCTTAGAGAGCATAGGGCACTTCCACTCATGGGCGTATAAATCGGGAAACCTAAAAATCAACAAGACACAGGCACCCCAAAGTTTAGGGCTGCTCTGTTTCCAAGAACCTCCACTTCGGTACACCTTCAATATCCCAGGAAAGCGAAAAATGGATAAAGAAGTTGTGGTACTTAGGCACAATGGAATATCACTCAGCCATGAAATCAATGTCATAAGGCTAGTAGCAGCAGGATGAGTGGATTTAGGTACGATGACTCTCAGTGAAATAAGTCACAGAGAAAAAGACACTTATCCTAAGATATCACTTATAGAGGGAATGTCAAAATCGCTACACTTGAACTGAATTACAAAACAGAACAGAGTCACACATTTAGAAAACACACTATGGCTGCTTAACGGGAAAGGTGAGGTGGGGTGATGCATAAAACAAGGGTTTGAAATTAGCTCAGATACCGTTCCACAAGCCAAATATGTAATAGACAAGACCTACTCCCTGCTCAGTGAACTGGACTCAACAGCCCCTATTCACCGCCCAAGAATATATCTGACTAGTAAGAGTCTTAAAACCTATGTATTGATCTCTCTCTGGAAGTGCATCAAGAGGGTGTAAAGCGGCATAAACACAGCAGTGAAAAGCAGCTAAACCCCATTATAAAAATAGATTACTTAAAAAAAAACCCATAAAACAAAGACAGTGAAAGAGAGAGAAATTCTTACAAAATCCGTTCAGGGGCTCTGATGCAACCTGGATTGACCATATCTAGACCCACAGCTGGATGAGACATGAGGCTGGACACTCTTGGGGCTGAGAGGATTGGTGAGCTTGGGTGAGCAAACGCAGACCCTTTAAAGTCCTACTGCGTGGTACCCATGCCGTGGGTCCCAAATCTCCAGGTTCAAGGGCATCTTCCTACATCGAAAACATGCGTGGGAAACCCAGAAGATGGTACACCGTGTGATCGGGAAAGGGTTCTCAAACGCACCTCATTTCTCCTCTCCTTGTGCTCGGGTTCGCCATTCCAGCCGCTCTACTAACAATCTCCCTACTTGGAGAATCTGCACCTTTAACCTCCTGTTTCGGACAGGTCGCAATTTGGCCTGAGGATGAACGGGAAGACGGGGAACCAATGAGAGACTAGCTCTAGGTGTTGGGACAGGCACAGGTCACTCTATTTTCCCATCAGGAAGAAGAATGAACCACAGGCTCAGCCTGCCCCCCGGAACCAGAATACGGCCTGAAGCAATCCTGCGCTTTGGCGGCCAGCTCCCAAAAAAGCGAGTTGACAAATGGAGCTCAGGGGCACTGCAATTCACAAACCTGCAGAGTTATAAATGATAACTCTCGTCCACAAATATATTGAGGGAAGGCAACGAAGAGGATTTGAAAGCAAGGCAGAATTGCAGGAAACAGGTTTCAGGAGGCAGAGTCGACTCGCCTTGAAAGCACATGAAAAGCGGCAAAGCGTTGACAATGATGCCCTTGGCCAAAAAGGGCGTATGCGTTTTTTCCTGAATATATTCAGGAAAAAACGCATACGCCCTTTTTGGCCAACCAGGCAAGCCGGAAAGGCAAATCAGCGCTACAAAGAAGTCTCGCTTGCCATCGGTCAAAAGGGCCATGCTGAAAAAAGTGTAAAAACCAGAAATGCAGGACAGGCCATGGAGACATGGGAGCCTTGCTACGCTGATGGGCGGGCTGTAAATTGCCAACAGCCACTCTGGAGAAGTGTACGGTGTGTCCTGAAACATGTAATAAGCACAGCTTAGAGAGCATAGGGCACTTCCACTCATGGGCGTATAAATCGGGAAACCTAAAAATCAACAAGACACAGGCACCCCAAAGTTTAGGGCTGCTCTGTTTCCAAGAACCTCCACTTCGGTACACCTTCAATATCCCAGGAAAGCGAAAAATGGATAAAGAAGTTGTGGTACTTAGGCACAATGGAATATCACTCAGCCATGAAATCAATGTCATAAGGCTAGTAGCAGCAGGATGAGTGGATTTAGGTACGATGACTCTCAGTGAAATAAGTCACAGAGAAAAAGACACTTATCCTAAGATATCACTTATAGAGGGAATGTCAAAATCGCTACACTTGAACTGAATTACAAAACAGAACAGAGTCACACATTTAGAAAACACACTATGGCTGCTTAACGGGAAAGGTGAGGTGGGGTGATGCATAAAACAAGGGTTTGAAATTAGCTCACATACCGTTCCACAAGCCAAATATGTAATAGACAAGACCTACTCCCTGCTCAGTGAACTGGACTCAACAGCCCCTATTCACCGCCCAAGAATATATCTGACTAGTAAGAGTCTTAAAACCTATGTATTGATCTCTCTCTGGAAGTGCATCAAGAGGGTGTAAAGCGGCATAAACACAGCAGTGAAAAGCAGCTAAACCCCATTATAAAAATAGATTACTTAAAAAAAACCCCATAAAACAAAGACAGTGAAAGAGAGAGAAATTCTTACAAAATCCGTTCAGGGGCTCTGATGCAACCTGGATTGACCATATCTAGACCCACAGCTGGATGAGACATGAGGCTGGACACTCTTGGGGCTGAGAGGATTGCTGAGCTTGGGTGAGCAAACGCAGACCCTTTAAAGTCCTACTGCGTGGTACCCATGCCGTGGGTCCCAAATCTCCAGGTTCAAGGGCATCTTCCTACATCGAAAACATGCGTGGGAAACCCAGAAGATGGTACACCGTGTGATCGGGAAAGGGTTCTCAAACGCACCTCATTTCTCCTCTCCTTGTGCTCGGGTTCGCCATTCCAGCCGCTCTACTAACAATCTCCCTACTTGGAGAATCTGCACCTTTAACCTCCTGTTTCGGACAGGTCGCAATTTGGCCTGAGGATGAACGGGAAGACGGGGAACCAATGAGAGACTAGCTCTAGGTGTTGGGACAGGCACAGGTCACTCTATTTTCCCATCAGGAAGAAGAATGAACCACAGGCTCAGCCTGCCCCCCGGAACCAGAATACGGCCTGAAGCAATCCTGCGCTTTGGCGGCCAGCTCCCAAAAAAGCGAGTTGACAAATGGAGCTCAGGGGCACTGCAATTCACAAACCTGCAGAGTTATAAATGATAACTCTCGTCCACAAATATATTGAGGGAAGGCAACGAAGAGGATTTGAAAGCAAGGCAGAATTGCAGGAAACAGGTTTCAGGAGGCAGAGTCGACTCGCCTTGAAAGCACATGAAAAGCGGCAAAGCGTTGACAATGATGCCCTTGGCCAAAAAGGGCGTATGCGTTTTTTCCTGAACATATTCAGGAAAAAACGCATACGCCCTTTTTGGCCAACCAGGCAAGCCCGAAAGGCAAATCAGCGTTACAAAGAAGTCTCGCTTGCCATCGGTCAAAAGGGCCATGCTGAAAAAAGTATAAAAACCAGAAATGCAGGACAGGCCATGGAGACATGGGAGCCTTGCTACGCTGATGGGCGGGCTGTAAATTGCCAGCAGCCACTCTGGAGAAGTGTACGGTGTGTCCTGAAACATGTAATAAGCACAGCTTAGAGAGCATAGGGCACTTCCACTCATGGGCGTATAAATCGGGAAACCTAAAAATCAACAAGACACAGGCACCCCAAAGTTTAGGGCTGCTCTGTTTCCAAGAACCTCCACTTCGGTACACCTTCAATATCCCAGGAAAGCGAAAAATGGATAAAGAAGTTGTGGTACTTAGGCACAATGGAATATCACTCAGCCATGAAATCAATGTCATAAGGCTAGTAGCAGCAGGATGAGTGGATTTAGGTACGATGACTCTCAGTGAAATAAGTCACAGAGAAAAAGACACTTATCCTAAGATATCACTTATAGAGGGAATGTCAAAATCGCTACACTTGAACTGAATTACAAAACAGAACAGAGTCACACATTTAGAAAACACACTATGGCTGCTTAACGGGAAAGGTGAGGTGGGGTGATGCATAAAACAAGGGTTTGAAATTAGCTCAGATACCGTTCCACAAGCCAAATATGTAATAGACAAGACCTACTCCCTGCTCAGTGAACTGGACTCAACAGCCCCTATTCACCGCCCAAGAATATATCTGACTAGTAAGAGTCTTAAAACCTATGTATTGATCTCTCTCTGGAAGTGCATCAAGAGGGTGTAAAGCGGCATAAACACAGCAGTGAAAAGCAGCTAAACCCCATTATAAAAATAGATTACTTAAAAAAAACCCCATAAAACAAAGACAGTGAAAGAGAGAGAAATTCTTACAAAATCCGTTCAGGGGCTCTGATGCAACCTGGATTGACCATATCTAGACCCACAGCTGGATGAGACATGAGGCTGGACACTCTTGGGGCTGAGAGGATTGGTGAGCTTGGGTGAGCAAACGCAGACCCTTTAAAGTCCTACTGCGTGGTACCCATGCCGTGGGTCCCAAATCTCCAGGTTCAAGGGCATCTTCCTACATCGAAAACATGCGTGGGAAACCCAGAAGATGGTACACCGTGTGATCGGGAAAGGGTTCTCAAACGCACCTCATTTCTCCTCTCCTTGTGCTCGGGTTCGCCATTCCAGCCGCTCTACTAACAATCTCCCTACTTGGAGAATCTGCACCTTTAACCTCCTGTTTCGGACAGGTCGCAATTTGGCCTGAGGATGAACGGGAAGACGGGGAACCAATGAGAGACTAGCTCTAGGTGTTGGGACAGGCACAGGTCACTCTATTTTCCCATCAGGAAGAAGAATGAACCACAGGCTCAGCCTGCCCCCCGGAACCAGAATACGGCCTGAAGCAATCCTGCGCTTTGGCGGCCAGCTCCCAAAAAAGCGAGTTGACAAATGGAGCTCAGGGGCACTGCAATTCACAAACCTGCAGAGTTATAAATGATAACTCTCGTCCACAAATATATTGAGGGAAGGCAACGAAGAGGATTTGAAAGCAAGGCAGAATTGCAGGAAACAGGTTTCAGGAGGCAGAGTCGACTCGCCTTGAAAGCACATGAAAAGCGGCAAAGCGTTGACAATGATGCCCTTGGCCAAAAAGGGCGTATGCGTTTTTTCCTGAACATATTCAGGAAAAAACGCATACGCCCTTTTTGGCCAACCAGGCAAGCCCGAAAGGCAAATCAGCGTTACAAAGAAGTCTCGCTTGCCATCGGTCAAAAGGGCCATGCTGAAAAAAGTATAAAAACCAGAAATGCAGGACAGGCCATGGAGACATGGGAGCCTTGCTACGCTGATGGGCGGGCTGTAAATTGCCAGCAGCCACTCTGGAGAAGTGTACGGTGTGTCCTGAAACATGTAATAAGCACAGCTTCGAGAGCATAGGGCACTTCCACTCATGGGCGTATAAATCGGGAAACCTAAAAATCAACAAGACACAGGCACCCCAAAGTTTAGGGCTGCTCTGTTTCCAAGAACCTCCACTTCGGTACACCTTCAATATCCCAGGAAAGCGAAAAATGGATAAAGAAGTTGTGGTACTTAGGCACAATGGAATATCACTCAGCCATGAAATCAATGTCATAAGGCTAGTAGCAGCAGGATGAGTGGATTTAGGTACGATGACTCTCAGTGAAATAAGTCACAGAGAAAAAGACACTTATCCTAAGATATCACTTATAGAGGGAATGTCAAAATCGCTACACTTGAACTGAATTACAAAACAGAACAGAGTCACACATTTAGAAAACACACTATGGCTGCTTAACGGGAAAGGTGAGGTGGGGTGATGCATAAAACAAGGGTTTGAAATTAGCTCAGATACCGTTCCACAAGCCAAATATGTAATAGACAAGACCTACTCCCTGCTCAGTGAACTGGACTCAACAGCCCCTATTCACCGCCCAAGAATATATCTGACTAGTAAGAGTCTTAAAACCTATGTATTGATCTCTCTCTGGAAGTGCATCAAGAGGGTGTAAAGCGGCATAAACACAGCAGTGAAAAGCAGCTAAACCCCATTATAAAAATAGATTACTTAAAAAAAACCCCATAAAACAAAGACAGTGAAAGAGAGAGAAATTCTTACAAAATCCGTTCAGGGGCTCTGATGCAACCTGGATTGACCATATCTAGACCCACAGCTGGATGAGACATGAGGCTGGACACTCTTGGGGCTGAGAGGATTGGTGAGCTTGGGTGAGCAAACGCAGACCCTTTAAAGTCCTACTGCGTGGTACCCATGCCGTGGGTCCCAAATCTCCAGGTTAAAGGGCATCTTCCTACATCGAAAACATGCGTGGGAAACCCAGAAGATGGTACACCGTGTGATCGGGAAAGGGTTCTCAAACGCACCTCATTTCTCCTCTCCTTGTGCTCGGGTTCGCCATTCCAGCCGCTCTACTAACAATCTCCCTACTTGGAGAATCTGCACCTTTAACCTCCTGTTTCGGACAGGTCGCAATTTGGCCTGAGGATGAACGGGAAGACGGGGAACCAATGAGAGACTAGCTCTAGGTGTTGGGACAGGCACAGGTCACTCTATTTTCCCATCAGGAAGAAGAATGAACCACAGGCTCAGCCTGCCCCCCGGAACCAGAATACGGCCTGAAGCAATCCTGCGCTTTGGCGGCCAGCTCCCAAAAAAGCGAGTTGACAAATGGAGCTCAAGGGCACTGCAATTCACAAACCTGCAGAGTTATAAATGATAACTCTCGTCCACAAATATATTGAGGGAAGGCAACGAAGAGGATTTGAAAGCAAGGCAGAATTGCAGGAAACAGGTTTCAGGAGGCAGAGTCGACTCGCCTTGAAAGCACATGAAAAGCGGCAAAGCGTTGACAATGATGCCCTTGGCCAAAAAGGGCGTATGCGTTTTTTCCTGAATATATTCAGGAAAAAACGCATACGCCCTTTTTGGCCAACCAGGCAAGCCAGAAAGGCAAATCAGCGCTACAAAGAAGTCTCGCTTGCCATCGGTCAAAAGGGCCATGCTGAAAAAAGTGTAAAAACCAGAAATGCAGGACAGGCCATGGAGACATGGGAGCCTTGCTACGCTGATGGGCGGGCTGTAAATTGCCAGCAGCCACTCTGGAGAAGTGTACGGTGTGTCCTGAAACATGTAATAAGCACAGCTTCGAGAGCATAGGGCACTTCCACTCATGGGCGTATAAATCGGGAAACCTAAAAATCAACAAGACACAGGCACCCCAAAGTTTAGGGCTGCTCTGTTTCCAAGAACCTCCACTTCGGTACACCTTCAATATCCCAGGAAAGCGAAAAATGGATAAAGAAGTTGTGGTACTTAGGCACAATGGAATATCACTCAGCCATGAAATCAATGTCATAAGGCTAGTAGCAGCAGGATGAGTGGATTTAGGTACGATGACTCTCAGTGAAATAAGTCACAGAGAAAAAGACACTTATCCTAAGATATCACTTATAGAGGGAATGTCAAAATCGCTACACTTGAACTGAATTACAAAACAGAACAGAGTCACACATTTAGAAAACACACTATGGCTGCTTAACGGGAAAGGTGAGGTGGGGTGATGCATAAAACAAGGGTTTGAAATTAGCTCAGATACCGTTCCACAAGCCAAATATGTAATAGACAAGACCTACTCCCTGCTCAGTGAACTGGACTCAACAGCCCCTATTCACCGCCCAAGAATATATCTGACTAGTAAGAGTCTTAAAACCTATGTATTGATCTCTCTCTGGAAGTGCATCAAGAGGGTGTAAAGCGGCATAAACACAGCAGTGAAAAGCAGCTAAACCCCATTATAAAAATAGATTACTTAAAAAAAACCCCATAAAACAAAGACAGTGAAAGAGAGAGAAATTCTTACAAAATCCGTTCAGGGGCTCTGATGCAACCTGGATTGACCATATCTAGACCCACAGCTGGATGAGACATGAGGCTGGACACTCTTGGGGCTGAGAGGATTGGTGAGCTTGGGTGAGCAAACGCAGACCCTTTAAAGTCCTACTGCGTGGTACCCATGCCGTGGGTCCCAAATCTCCAGGTTCAAGGGCATCTTCCTACATCGAAAACATGCGTGGGAAACCCAGAAGATGGTACACCGTGTGATCGGGAAAGGGTTCTCAAACGCACCTCATTTCTCCTCTCCTTGTGCTCGGGTTCGCCATTCCAGCTGCTCTACTAACAATCTCCCTACTTGGAGAATCTGCACCTTTAACCTCCTGTTTCGGACAGGTCGCAATTTGGCCTGAGGATGAACGGGAAGACGGGGAACCAATGAGAGACTAGCTCTAGGTGTTGGGACAGGCACAGGTCACTCTATTTTCCCATCAGGAAGAAGAATGAACCACAGGCTCAGCCTGCCCCCCGGAACCAGAATACGGCCTGAAGCAATCCTGCGCTTTGGCGGCCAGCTCCCAAAAAAGCGAGTTGACAAATGGAGCTCAGGGGCACTGCAATTCACAAACCTGCAGAGTTATAAATGATAACTCTCGTCCACAAATATATTGAGGGAAGGCAACGAAGAGGATTTGAAAGCAAGGCAGAATTGCAGGAAACAGGTTTCAGGAGGCAGAGTCGACTCGCCTTGAAAGCACATGAAAAGCGGCAAAGCGTTGACAATGATGCCCTTGGCCAAAAAGGGCGTATGCGTTTTTTCCTGAACATATTCAGGAAAAAACGCATACGCCCTTTTTGGCCAACCAGGCAAGCCCGAAAGGCAAATCAGCGTTACAAAGAAGTCTCGCTTGCCATCGGTCAAAAGGGCCATGCTGAAAAAAGTGTAAAAACCAGAAATGCAGGACATGCCATGGAGACATGGGAGCCTTGCTACGCTGATGGGCGGGCTGTAAATTGCCAGCAGCCACTCTGGAGAAGTGTACGGTGTGTCCTGAAACATGTAATAAGCACAGCTTAGAGAGCATAGGGCACTTCCACTCATGGGCGTATAAATCGGGAAACCTAAAAATCAACAAGACACAGGCACCCCAAAGTTTAGGGCTGCTCTGTTTCCAAGAACCTCCACTTCGCTACACCTTCAATATCCCAGGAAAGCGAAAAATGGATAAAGAAGTTGTGGTACTTAGGCACAATGGAATATCACTCAACCATGAAATCAATGTCATAAGGCTAGTAGCAGCAGGATGAGTGGATTTAGGTACGATGACTCTCAGTGAAATAAGTCACAGAGAAAAAGACACTTATCCTAAGATATCACTTATAGAGGGAATGTCAAAATCGCTACACTTGAACTGAATTACAAAACAGAACAGAGTCACACATTTAGAAAACACACTATGGCTGCTTAACGGGAAAGGTGAGGTGGGGTGATGCATAAAACAAGGGTTTGAAATTAGCTCAGATACCGTTCCACAAGCCAAATATGTAATAGACAAGACCTACTCCCTGCTCAGTGAACTGGACTCAACAGCCCCTATTCACCGCCCTAGAATATATCTGACTAGTAAGAGTCTTAAAACCTATGTATTGATCTCTCTCTGGAAGTGCATCAAGAGGGTGTAAAGCGGCATAAACACAGCAGTGAAAAGCAGCTAAACCCCATTATAAAAATAGATTACTTAAAAAAAACCCCATAAAACAAAGACAGTGAAAGAGAGAGAAATTCTTACAAAATCCGTTCAGGGGCTCTGATGCAACCTGGATTGACCATATCTAGACCCACAGCTGGATGAGACATGAGGCTGGACACTCTTGGGGCTGAGAGGATTGGTGAGCTTGGGTGAGCAAACGCAGACCCTTTAAAGTCCTACTGCGTGGTACCCATGCCGTGGGTCCCAAATCTCCAGGTTCAAGGGCATCTTCCTACATCGAAAACATGCGTGGGAAACCCAGAAGATGGTACACCGTGTGATCGGGAAAGGGTTCTCAAACGCACCTCATTTCTCCTCTCCTTGTGCTCGGGTTCGCCATTCCAGCCGCTCTACTAACAATCTCCCTACTTGGAGAATCTGCACCTTTAACCTCCTGTTTCGGACAGGTCGCAATTTGGCCTGAGGATGAACGGGAAGACGGGGAACCAATGAGAGACTAGCTCTAGGTGTTGGGACAGGCACAGGTCACTCTATTTTCCCATCAGGAAGAAGAATGAACCACAGGCTCAGCCTGCCCCCCGGAACCAGAATACGGCCTGAAGCAATCCTGCGCTTTGGCGGCCAGCTCCCAAAAAAGCGAGTTGACAAATGGAGCTCAAGGGCACTGCAATTCACAAACCTGCAGAGTTATAAATGATAACTCTCGTCCACAAATATATTGAGGGAAGGCAACGAAGAGGATTTGAAAGCAAGGCAGAATTGCAGGAAACAGGTTTCAGGAGGCAGAGTCGACTCGCCTTGAAAGCACATGAAAAGCGGCAAAGCGTTGACAATGATGCCCTTGGCCAAAAAGGGCGTATGCGGTTTTTCCTGAATATATTCAGGAAAAAACGTATACGCCCTTTTTGGCCAACCAGGCAAGCCGGAAAGGCAAATCAGCGCTACAAAGAAGTCTCGCTTGCCATCGGTCAAAAGGGCCATGCTGAAAAAAAGTGTAAAAACCAGAAATGCAGGACAGGCCATGGAGACATGGGAGCCTTGCTACGCTGATGGGCGGGCTGTAAATTGCCAGCAGCCACTCTGGAGAAGTGTACAGTGTGTCCTGAAACATGTAATAAGCACAGCTTAGAGAGCATAGGGCACTTCCACTCATGGGCGTATAAATCGGGAAACCTAAAAATCAACAAGACACAGGCACCCCAAAGTTTAGGGCTGCTCTGTTTCCAAGAACCTCCACTTCGGTACACCTTCAATATCCCAGGAAAGCGAAAAATGGATAAAGAAGTTGTGGTACTTAGGCACAATGGAATATCACTCAGCCATGAAATCAATGTCATAAGGCTAGTAGCAGCAGGATGAGTGGATGTAGGTACGATGACTCTCAGTGAAATAAGTCACAGAGAAAAAGACACTTATCCTAAGATATCACTTATAGAGGGAATGTCAAAATCGCTACACTTGAACTGAATTACAAAACAGAACAGAGTCACACATTTAGAAAACACACTATGGCTGCTTAACGGGAAAGGTGAGGTGGGGTGATGCATAAAACAAGGGTTTGAAATTAGCTCAGATACCGTTCCACAAGCCAAATATGTAATAGACAAGACCTACTCCCTGCTCAGTGAACTGGACTCAACAGCCCCTATTCACCGCCCAAGAATATATCTGACTAGTAAGAGTCTTAAAACCTATGTATTGATCTCTCTCTGGAAGTGCATCAAGAGGGTGTAAAGCGGCATAAACACAGCAGTGAAAAGCAGCTAAACCCCATTATAAAAATAGATTACTTAAAAAAAACCCCATAAAACAAAGACAGTGAAAGAGAGAGAAATTCTTACAAAATCCGTTCAGGGGCTCTGATGCAACCTGGATTAACCATATCTAGACCCACAGCTGGATGAGACATGAGGCTGGACACTCTTGGGGCTGAGAGGATTGGTGAGCTTGGGTGAGCAAACGCAGA
This sequence comes from Eubalaena glacialis, assembly GCF_028564815.1. Classification (NCBI taxonomy): domain Eukaryota; kingdom Metazoa; phylum Chordata; class Mammalia; order Artiodactyla; family Balaenidae; genus Eubalaena; species Eubalaena glacialis. The sequence continues at coordinate 115,388,592 of NC_083722.1, forward strand.
CCCTTTAAAGTCCTACTGCGTGGTACCCATGCCGTGGGTCCCAAATCTCCAGGTTCAAGGGCATCTTCCTACATCGAAAACATGCGTGGGAAACCCAGAAGATGGTACACCGTGTGATCGGGAAAGGGTTCTCAAACGCACCTCATTTCTCCTCTCCTTGTGCTCGGGTTCGCCATTCCAGCCGCTCTACTAACAATCTCCCTACTTGGAGAATCTGCACCTTTAACCTCCTGTTTCGGACAGGTCGCAATTTGGCCTGAGGATGAACGGGAAGACGGGGAACCAATGAGAGACTAGCTCTAGGTGTTGGGACAGGCACAGGTCACTCTATTTTCCCATCAGGAAGAAGAATGAACCACAGGCTCAGCCTGCCCCCCGGAACCAGAATACGGCCTGAAGCAATCCTGCGCTTTGGCGGCCACCTCCCAAAAAAGCGAGTTGACAAATGGAGCTCAGGGGCACTGCAATTCACAAACCTGCAGAGTTATAAATGATAACTCTCGTCCACAAATATATTGAGGGAAGGCAACGAAGAGGATTTGAAAGCAAGGCAGAATTGCAGGAAACAGGTTTCAGGAGGCAGAGTCGACTCGCCTTGAAAGCACATGAAAAGCGGCAAAGCGTTGACAATGATGCCCTTGGCCAAAAAGGGCGTATGCGTTTTTTCCTGAATATATTCAGGAAAAAACGCATACGCCCTTTTTGGCCAACCAGGCAAGCCGGAAAGGCAAATCAGCGCTACAAAGAAGTCTCGCTTGCCATCGGTCAAAAGGGCCATGCTGAAAAAAGTGTAAAAACCAGAAATGCAGGACAGGCCATGGAGACATGGGAGCCTTGCTACGCTGATGGGCGGGCTGTAAATTGCCAACAGCCACTCTGGAGAAGTGTACGGTGTGTCCTGAAACATGTAATAAGCACAGCTTAGAGAGCATAGGGCACTTCCACTCATGGGCGTATAAATCGGGAAACCTAAAAATCAACAAGACACAGGCACCCCAAAGTTTAGGGCTGCTCTGTTTCCAAGAACCTCCACTTCGGTACACCTTCAATATCCCAGGAAAGCGAAAAATGGATAAAGAAGTTGTGGTACTTAGGCACAATGGAATATCACTCAGCCATGAAATCAATGTCATAAGGCTAGTAGCAGCAGGATGAGTGGATTTAGGTACGATGACTCTCAGTGAAATAAGTCACAGAGAAAAAGACACTTATCCTAAGATATCACTTATAGAGGGAATGTCAAAATCGCTACACTTGAACTGAATTACAAAACAGAACAGAGTCACACATTTAGAAAACACACTATGGCTGCTTAACGGGAAAGGTGAGGTGGGGTGATGCATAAAACAAGGGTTTGAAATTAGCTCAGATACCGTTCCACAAGCCAAATATGTAATAGACAAGACCTACTCCCTGCTCAGTGAACTGGACTCAACAGCCCCTATTCACCGCCCAAGAATATATCTGACTAGTAAGAGTCTTAAAACCTATGTATTGATCTCTCTCTGGAAGTGCATCAAGAGGGTGTAAAGCGGCATAAACACAGCAGTGAAAAGCAGCTAAACCCCATTATAAAAATAGATTACTTAAAAAAAACCCCATAAAACAAAGACAGTGAAAGAGAGAGAAATTCTTACAAAATCCGTTCAGGGGCTCTGATGCAACCTGGATTGACCATATCTAGACCCACAGCTGGATGAGACATGAGGCTGGACACTCTTGGGGCTGAGAGGATTGGTGAGCTTGGGTGAGCAAACGCAGACCCTTTAAAGTCCTACTGCGTGGTACCCATGCCGTGGGTCCCAAATCTCCAGGTTCAAGGGCATCTTCCTACATCGAAAACATGCGTGGGAAACCCAGAAGATGGTACACCGTGTGATCGGGAAAGGGTTCTCAAACGCACCTCATTTCTCCTCTCCTTGTGCTCGGGTTCGCCATTCCAGCCGCTCTACTAACAATCTCCCTACTTGGAGAATCTGCACCTTTAACCTCCTGTTTCGGACAGGTCGCAATTTGGCCTGAGGATGAACGGGAAGATGGGGAACCAATGAGAGACTAGCTCTAGGTGTTGGGACAGGCACAGGTCACTCTATTTTCCCATCAGGAAGAAGAATGAACCACAGGCTCAGCCTGCCCCCCGGAACCAGAATACGGCCTGAAGCAATCCTGCGCTTTGGCGGCCAGCTCCCAAAAAAGCGAGTTGACAAATGGAGCTCAGGGGCACTGCAATTCACAAACCTGCAGAGTTATAAATGATAACTCTCGTCCACAAATATATTGAGGGAAGGCAACGAAGAGGATTTGAAAGCAAGGCAGAATTGCAGGAAACAGGTTTCAGGAGGCAGAGTCGACTCGCCTTGAAAGCACATGAAAAGCGGCAAAGCGTTGACAATGATGCCCTTGGCCAAAAAGGGCGTATGCGTTTTTTCCTGAACATATTCAGGAAAAAACGCATACGCCCTTTTTGGCCAACCAGGCAAGCCCGAAAGGCAAATCAGCGTTACAAAGAAGTCTCGCTTGCCATCGGTCAAAAGGGCCATGCTGAAAAAAGTGTAAAAACCAGAAATGCAGGACAGGCCATGGAGACATGGGAGCCTTGCTACGCTGATGGGCGGGCTGTAAATTGCCAGCAGCCACTCTGGAGAAGTGTACGGTGTGTCCTGAAACATGTAATAAGCACAGCTTAGAGAGCATAGGGCACTTCCACTCATGGGCGTATAAATCGGGAAACCTAAAAATCAACAAGACACAGGCACCCCAAAGTTTAGGGCTGCTCTGTTTCCAAGAACCTCCACTTCGCTACACCTTCAATATCCCAGGAAAGCGAAAAATGGATAAAGAAGTTGTGGTACTTAGGCACAATGGAATATCACTCAACCATGAAATCAATGTCATAAGGCTAGTAGCAGCAGGATGAGTGGATTTAGGTACGATGACTCTCAGTGAAATAAGTCACAGAGAAAAAGACACTTATCCTAAGATATCACTTATAGAGGGAATGTCAAAATCGCTACACTTGAACTGAATTACAAAACAGAACAGAGTCACACATTTAGAAAACACACTATGGCTGCTTAACGGGAAAGGTGAGGTGGGGTGATGCATAAAACAAGGGTTTGAAATTAGCTCAGATACCGTTCCACAAGCCAAATATGTAATAGACAAGACCTACTCCCTGCTCAGTGAACTGGACTCAACAGCCCCTATTCACCGCCCAAGAATATATCTGACTAGTAAGAGTCTTAAAACCTATGTATTGATCTCTCTCTGGAAGTGCATCAAGAGGGTGTAAAGCGGCATAAACACAGCAGTGAAAAGCAGCTAAACCCCATTATAAAAATAGATTACTTAAAAAAAACCCCATAAAACAAAGACAGTGAAAGAGAGAGAAATTCTTACAAAATCCGTTCAGGGGCTCTGATGCAACCTGGATTGACCATATCTAGACCCACAGCTGGATGAGACATGAGGCTGGACACTCTTGGGGCTGAGAGGATTGGTGAGCTTGGGTGAGCAAACGCAGACCCTTTAAAGTCCTACTGCGTGGTACCCATGCCGTGGGTCCCAAATCTCCAGGTTCAAGGGCATCTTCCTACATCGAAAACATGCGTGGGAAACCCAGAAGATGGTACACCGTGTGATCGGGAAAGGGTTCTCAAACGCACCTCATTTCTCCTCTCCTTGTGCTCGGGTTCGCCATTCCAGCCGCTCTACTAACAATCTCCCTACTTGGAGAATCTGCACCTTTAACCTCCTGTTTCGGACAGGTCGCAATTTGGCCTGAGGATGAACGGGAAGACGGGGAACCAATGAGAGACTAGCTCTAGGTGTTGGGACAGGCACAGGTCACTCTATTTTCCCATCAGGAAGAAGAATGAACCACAGGCTCAGCCTGCCCCCCGGAACCAGAATACGGCCTGAAGCAATCCTGCGCTTTGGCGGCCAGCTCCCAAAAAAGCGAGTTGACAAATGGAGCTCAGGGGCACTGCAATTCACAAACCTGCAGAGTTATAAATGATAACTCTCGTCCACAAATATATTGAGGGAAGGCAACGAAGAGGATTTGAAAGCAAGGCAGAATTGCAGGAAACAGGTTTCAGGAGGCAGAGTCGACTCGCCTTGAAAGCACATGAAAAGCGGCAAAGCGTTGACAATGATGCCCTTGGCCAAAAAGGGCGTATGCGTTTTTTCCTGAATATATTCAGGAAAAAACGCATACGCCCTTTTTGGCCAACCAGGCAAGCCGGAAAGGCAAATCAGCGCTACAAAGAAGTCTCGCTTGCCATCGGTCAAAAGGGCCATGCTGAAAAAAAGTGTAAAAACCAGAAATGCAGGACAGGCCATGGAGACATGGGAGCCTTGCTACGCTGATGGGCGGGCTGTAAATTGCCAGCAGCCACTCTGGAGAAGTGTACGGTGTGTCCTGAAACATGTAATAAGCACAGCTTAGAGAGCATAGGGCACTTCCACTCATGGGCGTATAAATCGGGAAACCTAAAAATCAACAAGACACAGGCACCCCAAAGTTTAGGGCTGCTCTGTTTCCAAGAACCTCCACTTCGGTACACCTTCAATATCCCAGGAAAGCGAAAAATGGATAAAGAAGTTGTGGTACTTAGGCACAATGGAATATCACTCAGCCATGAAATCAATGTCATAAGGCTAGTAGCAGCAGGATGAGTGGATTTAGGTACGATGACTCTCAGTGAAATAAGTCACAGAGAAAAAGACACTTATCCTAAGATATCACTTATAGAGGGAATGTCAAAGTCGCTACACTTGAACTGAATTACAAAACAGAACAGAGTCACACATTTAGAAAACACACTATGGCTGCTTAACGGGAAAGGTGAGGTAGGGTGATGCATAAAACAAGGGTTTGAAATTAGCTCAGATACCGTTCCACAAGCCAAATATGTAATAGACAAGACCTACTCCCTGCTCAGTGAACTGGACTCAACAGCCCCTATTCACCGCCCAAGAATATATCTGACTAGTAAGAGTCTTAAAACCTATGTATTGATCTCTCTCTGGAAGTGCATCAAGAGGGTGTAAAGCGGCATAAACACAGCAGTGAAAAGCAGCTAAACCCCATTATAAAAATAGATTACTTAAAAAAAACCCCATAAAACAAAGACAGTGAAAGAGAGAGAAATTCTTACAAAATCCGTTCAGGGGCTCTGATGCAACCTGGATTGACCATATCTAGACCCACAGCTGGATGAGACATGAGGCTGGACACTCTTGGGGCTGAGAGGATTGGTGAGCTTGGGTGAGCAAACGCAGACCCTTTAAAGTCCTACTGCGTGGTACCCATGCCGTGGGTCCCAAATCTCCAGGTTCAAGGGCATCTTCCTACATCGAAAACATGTGTGGGAAACCCAGAAGATGGTACACCGTGTGATCGGGAAAGGGTTCTCAAACGCACCTCATTTCTCCTCTCCTTGTGCTCGGGTTCGCCATTCCAGCCGCTCTACTAACAATCTCCCTACTTGGAGAATCTGCACCTTTAACCTCCTGTTTCGGACAGGTCGCAATTTGGCCTGAGGATGAATGGGAAGACGGGGAACCAATGAGAGACTAGCTCTAGGTGTTGGGACAGGCACAGGTCACTCTATTTTCCCATCAGGAAGAAGAATGAACCACAGGCTCAGCCTGCCCCCCGGAACCAGAATACGGCCTGAAGCAATCCTGCGCTTTGGCGGCCAGCTCCCAAAAAAGCGAGTTGACAAATGGAGCTCAAGGGCACTGCAATTCACAAACCTGCAGAGTTATAAATGATAACTCTCGTCCACAAATATATTGAGGGAAGGCAACGAAGAGGATTTGAAAGCAAGGCAGAATTGCAGGAAACAGGTTTCAGGAGGCAGACTCGACTCGCCTTGAAAGCACATGAAAATGAATATATTCAGGAAAAAACGCATACGCCCCTTTTGGCCAACCAGGCAAGCCGGAAAGGCAAATCAGCGCTACAAAGAAGTCTCGCTTGCCATCGGTCAAAAGGGCCATGCTGAAAAAAGTGTAAAAACCAGAAATGCAGGACAGGCCATGGAGACATGGGAGCCTTGCTACGCTGATGGGCGGGCTGTAAATTGCCAACAGCCACTCTGGAGAAGTGTACGGTGTGTCCCGAAACATGTAATAAGCACAGCTTAGAGAGCATAGGGCACTTCCACTCATGGGCGTATAAATCGGGAAACCTAAAAATCAACAAGACACAGGCACCCCAAAGTTTAGGGCTGCTCTGTTTCCAAGAACCTCCACTTCGGTACACCTTCAATATCCCAGGAAAGCGAAAAATGGATAAAGAAGTTGTGGTACTTAGGCACAATGGAATATCACTCAGCCATGAAATCAATGTCATAAGGCTAGTAGCAGCAGGATGAGTGGATGTAGGTACGATGACTCTCAGTGAAATAAGTCACAGAGAAAAAGACACTTATCCTAAGATATCACTTATAGAGGGAATGTCAAAATCGCTACACTTGAACTGAATTACAAAACAGAACAGAGTCACACATTTAGAAAACACACTATGGCTGCTTAACGGGAAAGGTGAGGTGGGGTGATGCATAAAACAAGGGTTTGAAATTAGCTCAGATACCGTTCCACAAGCCAAATATGTAATAGACAAGACCTACTCCCTGCTCAGTGAACTGGACTCAACAGCCCCTATTCACCGCCCTAGAATATATCTGACTAGTAAGAGTCTTAAAACCTATGTATTGATCTCTCTCTGGAAGTGCATCAAGAGGGTGTAAAGCGGCATAAACACAGCAGTGAAAAGCAGCTAAACCCCATTATAAAAATAGATTACTTAAAAAAAACCCCATAAAACAAAGACAGTGAAAGAGAGAGAAATTCTTACAAAATCCGTTCAGGGGCTCTGATGCAACCTGGATTGACCATATCTAGACCCACAGCTGGATGAGACATGAGGCTGGACACTCTTGGGGCTGAGAGGATTGGTGAGCTTGGGTGAGCAAACGCAGACCCTTTAAAGTCCTACTGCGTGGTACCCATGCCGTGGGTCCCAAATCTCCAGGTTCAAGGGCATCTTCCTACATCGAAAACATGCGTGGGAAACCCAGAAGATGGTACACCGTGTGATCGGGAAAGGGTTCTCAAACGCACCTCATTTCTCCTCTCCTTGTGCTCGGGTTCGCCATTCCAGCCGCTCTACTAACAATCTCCCTACTTGGAGAATCTGCACCTTTAACCTCCTGTTTCGGACAGGTCGCAATTTGGCCTGAGGATGAACGGGAAGACGGGGAACCAATGAGAGACTAGCTCTAGGTGTTGGGACAGGCACAGGTCACTCTATTTTCCCATCAGGAAGAAGAATGAACCACAGGCTCAGCCTGCCCCCCGGAACCAGAATACGGCCTGAAGCAATCCTGCGCTTTGGCGGCCAGCTCCCAAAAAAGCGAGTTGACAAATGGAGCTCAGGGGCACTGCAATTCACAAACCTGCAGAGTTATAAATGATAACTCTCGTCCACAAATATATTGAGGGAAGGCAACGAAGAGGATTTGAAAGCAAGGCAGAATTGCAGGAAACAGGTTTCAGGAGGCAGAGTCGACTCGCCTTGAAAGCACATGAAAAGCGGCAAAGCGTTGACAATGATGCCCTTGGCCAAAAAGGGCGTATGCGTTTTTTCCTGAACATATTCAGGAAAAAACGCATACGCCCTTTTTGGCCAACCAGGCAAGCCCGAAAGGCAAATCAGCGTTACAAAGAAGTCTCGCTTGCCATCGGTCAAAAGGGCCATGCTGAAAAAAGTGTAAAAACCAGAAATGCAGGACAGGCCATGGAGACATGGGAGCCTTGCTACGCTGATGGGCGGGCTGTAAATTGCCAGCAGCCACTCTGGAGAAGTGTACGGTGTGTCCTGAAACATGTAATAAGCACAGCTTAGAGAGCATAGGGCACTTCCACTCATGGGCGTATAAATCGGGAAACCTAAAAATCAACAAGACACAGGCACCCCAAAGTTTAGGGCTGCTCTGTTTCCAAGAACCTCCACTTCGCTACACCTTCAATATCCCAGGAAAGCGAAAAATGGATAAAGAAGTTGTGGTACTTAGGCACAATGGAATATCACTCAACCATGAAATCAATGTCATAAGGCTAGTAGCAGCAGGATGAGTGGATTTAGGTACGATGACTCTCAGTGAAATAAGTCACAGAGAAAAAGACACTTATCCTAAGATATCACTTATAGAGGGAATGTCAAAATCGCTACACTTGAACTGAATTACAAAACAGAACAGAGTCACACATTTAGAAAACACACTATGGCTGCTTAACGGGAAAGGTGAGGTGGGGTGATGCATAAAACAAGGGTTTGAAATTAGCTCAGATACCGTTCCACAAGCCAAATATGTAATAGACAAGACCTACTCCCTGCTCAGTGAACTGGACTCAACAGCCCCTATTCACCGCCCAAGAATATATCTGACTAGTAAGAGTCTTAAAACCTAGGTATTGATCTCTCTCTGGAAGTGCATCAAGAGGGTGTAAAGCGGCATAAACACAGCAGTGAAAAGCAGCTAAACCCCATTATAAAAATAGATTACTTAAAAAAAAACCCATAAAACAAAGACAGTGAAAGAGAGAGAAATTCTTACAAAATCCGTTCAGGGGCTCTGATGCAACCTGGATTGACCATATCTAGACCCACAGCTGGATGAGACATGAGGCTGGACACTCTTGGGGCTGAGAGGATTGGTGAGCTTGGGTGAGCAAACGCAGACCCTTTAAAGTCCTACTGCGTGGTACCCATGCCGTGGGTCCCAAATCTCCAGGTTCAAGGGCATCTTCCTACATCGAAAACATGCGTGGGAAACCCAGAAGATGGTACACCGTGTGATCGGGAAAGGGTTCTCAAACGCACCTCATTTCTCCTCTCCTTGTGCTCGGGTTCGCCATTCCAGCCGCTCTACTAACAATCTCCCTACTTGGAGAATCTGCACCTTTAACCTCCTGTTTCGGACAGGTCGCAATTTGGCCTGAGGATGAACGGGAAGACGGGGAACCAATGAGAGACTAGCTCTAGGTGTTGGGACAGGCACAGGTCACTCTATTTTCCCATCAGGAAGAAGAATGAACCACAGGCTCAGCCTGCCCCCCGGAACCAGAATACGGCCTGAAGCAATCCTGCGCTTTGGCGGCCAGCTCCCAAAAAAGCGAGTTGACAAATGGAGCTCAGGGGCACTGCAATTCACAAACCTGCAGAGTTATAAATGATAACTCTCGTCCACAAATATATTGAGGGAAGGCAACGAAGAGGATTTGAAAGCAAGGCAGAATTGCAGGAAACAGGTTTCAGGAGGCAGAGTCGACTCGCCTTGAAAGCACATGAAAAGCGGCAAAGCGTTGACAATGATGCCCTTGGCCAAAAAGGGCGTATGCGTTTTTTCCTGAATATATTCAGGAAAAAACGCATACGCCCTTTTTGGCCAACCAGGCAAGCCGGAAAGGCAAATCAGCGCTACAAAGAAGTCTCGCTTGCCATCGGTCAAAAGGGCCATGCTGAAAAAAGTGTAAAAACCAGAAATGCAGGACAGGCCATGGAGACATGGGAGCCTTGCTACGCTGATGGGCGGGCTGTAAATTGCCAACAGCCACTCTGGAGAAGTGTACGGTGTGTCCCGAAACATGTAATAAGCACAGCTTAGAGAGCATAGGGCACTTCCACTCATGGGCGTATAAATCGGGAAACCTAAAAATCAACAAGACACAGGCACCCCAAAGTTTAGGGCTGCTCTGTTTCCAAGAACCTCCACTTCGGTACACCTTCAATATCCCAGGAAAGCGAAAAATGGATAAAGAAGTTGTGGTACTTAGGCACAATGGAATATCACTCAGCCATGAAATCAATGTCATAAGGCTAGTAGCAGCAGGATGAGTGGATTTAGGTACGATGACTCTCAGTGAAATAAGTCACAGAGAAAAAGACACTTATCCTAAGATATCACTTATAGAGGGAATGTCAAAATCGCTACACTTGAACTGAATTACAAAACAGAACAGAGTCACACATTTAGAAAACACACTATGGCTGCTTAACGGGAAAGGTGAGGTGGGGTGATGCATAAAACAAGGGTTTGAAATTAGCTCAGATACCGTTCCACAAGCCAAATATGTAATAGACAAGACCTACTCCCTGCTCAGTGAACTGGACTCAACAGCCCCTATTCACCGCCCAAGAATATATCTGACTAGTAAGAGTCTTAAAACCTATGTATTGATCTCTCTCTGGAAGTGCATCAAGAGGGTGTAAAGCGGCATAAACACAGCAGTGAAAAGCAGCTAAACCCCATTATAAAAATAGATTACTTAAAAAAAACCCCATAAAACAAAGACAGTGAAAGAGAGAGAAATTCTTACAAAATCCGTTCAGGGGCTCTGATGCAACCTGGATTGACCATATCTAGACCCACAGCTGGATGAGACATGAGGCTGGACACTCTTGGGGCTGAGAGGATTGGTGAGCTTGGGTGAGCAAACGCAGACCCTTTAAAGTCCTACTGCGTGGTACCCATGCCGTGGGTCCCAAATCTCCAGGTTCAAGGGCATCTTCCTACATCGAAAACATGCGTGGGAAACCCAGAAGATGGTACACCGTGTGATCGGGAAAGGGTTCTCAAACGCACCTCATTTCTCCTCTCCTTGTGCTCGGGTTCGCCATTCCAGCCGCTCTACTAACAATCTCCCTACTTGGAGAATCTGCACCTTTAACCTCCTGTTTCGGACAGGTCGCAATTTGGCCTGAGGATGAACGGGAAGACGGGGAACCAATGAGAGACTAGCTCTAGGTGTTGGGACAGGCACAGGTCACTCTATTTTCCCATCAGGAAGAAGAATGAACCACAGGCTCAGCCTGCCCCCCGGAACCAGAATACGGCCTGAAGCAATCCTGCGCTTTGGCGGCCAGCTCCCAAAAAAGCGAGTTGACAAATGGAGCTCAGGGGCACTGCAATTCACAAACCTGCAGAGTTATAAATGATAACTCTCGTCCACAAATATATTGAGGGAAGGCAACGAAGAGGATTTGAAAGCAAGGCAGAATTGCAGGAAACAGGTTTCAGGAGGCAGAGTCGACTCGCCTTGAAAGCACATGAAAAGCGGCAAAGCGTTGACAATGATGCCCTTGGCCAAAAAGGGCGTATGCGTTTTTTCCTGAACATATTCAGGAAAAAACGCATACGCCCTTTTTGGCCAACCAGGCAAGCCGGAAAGGCAAATCAGCGTTACAAAGAAGTCTCGCTTGCCATCGGTCAAAAGGGCCATGCTGAAAAAAGTGTAAAAACCAGAAATGCAGGACAGGCCATGGAGACATGGGAGCCTTGCTACGCTGATGGGCGGGCTGTAAATTGCCAGCAGTCACTCTGGAGAAGTGTACGGTGTGTC